>NC_087288.1:20219750-20521144 GCF_015220805.1 Pogoniulus pusillus
TATCTGAAGGTGGCCTACAAGAAAGCTTGGGATGGGGTGACAGGGAATGGCTTTAAGCTGGAAGAGAGGAGATTTAGACAGGATATTAGAAGAAATTATTTCCAGTGAAGGTGCTGAGACACTGGAACAGGTTGCCCAGGGAGGTTGTGAATGGCCCCTCCTTGTAGGTGTTGGAGAGGGTCTTGAGCAGCCTGATATAGTGGAAGGTTTCCCTGCCCATGGCAAGGAGATTGAAACTAGATGATGATTAAGGTCTGTTCCAACCCAAACCATTCTGTGGTCCAAAGGAGAGAAGCTTTGAGGAATGCCTAGAAGCAGCCTGTGTTTGTTTCCCATGTGGGGCAGTCTTGATGCCTAGCTGGCACGTAGGTCCTGCTCCAGAAATCAGGACGAGAGCACCTCAGACACATCCCAGGAATCTGCTTGCTCTCCGGTGTTTCAGTGACTGACTTCCTGGCTCCTACACTTCAGGACACCTCTCTGCAGGCTGGAAGTGAAGCAGCCAGTGATGGGTGGCAGGGGCTGCATCCTAACACCCCAGAGAGTAGAGGGCTCTCCTTGGCTTGTAACAAGCTCAGGCAGCCCTGTCCTAGTGAGTGTTGGAGAAGACAGCCTTAAAGTGACTGTGTTGGAGTCTGAGATCTGCCTGACCTCCCCCATGGGGGATCAGTTTTGGAGAAGAGGAGGCTCAGGGCAGACCTCATTGCTGTCTGCAGCTACCTGAAGGGAGGCTGTAGCCAGGTGGGTTTGGGCTCTTCTGCCTGGCAACCAGCAACAGAGCAAGGGGACACAGTCTCAAGTTGTGCCAGGACAGGTCTAGGGTGGATGTTAGGAGGAAGTTGTTGGCGGAGAGAGTGATTGGCATTGGAATGGGCTGCCCAGGGAGGTGGTGGAGTCAGTGTCCCTGGAGGTGTTGAAGCAAAGCCTGGATGAGGCACTTAGTGCCATGGTCTGGTTGATTGGACAGGGCTGGGTGCTAGGTTGGACTGGGTGAGCTTGGAGGTCTCTTCCAACCTGGTTGACTCTATGGTTCTAGGTGTGCTTTGGGCTGTGTTTCTGCTAGCACAGTGCTCTCGGCTGTGTGGAGGAGACCCTTGAGAACAGCCCATGCTGCCCTTTGCTTCCCTCCCCGTGCTCTAACTGTGCCATCCTTTCTGTGCCCGCAGCTGTGGGCACTCAGGCCACAGGCCTCTTCACCAAGGAGCCGTACTCCCAGGACGCCCTGCACGGCCGCAGCGCCATCCTCCGCTGTGAGGTGAAGGAGCCAGCGGGCGTGGAGTTCGAGTGGCTGCAGAACGGGCTCCCCATTCAGGACACGGAGCAGCGCTTCAAGGAGGGCAGCAACCTCCAGTTCGCCGCGGTGGATCGGCACCGGGACGCAGGGAACTTCCAGTGTGTGGCGAGGAACTTGCTGAGCGGGGAGGAGAGCCGCTCGGCCAACGCGTCCTTCAACATCAAGTGTGAGTGTGCAGAGAGGGCAGCGAGGCACACGCCGCAGCGGGCGCTGCCCACCCTGGGCAGGGGGAGGCGCTCTCGTCAGAGGGCTTGGGGCTGGAACCAGGTTTACTAGGCTGCCTGTAATGAGCGAGGTGGGGACGGGATGGTATGCACTGTGCAAGTAGGATTCCTCTACAGCTGTCATGCTTTTCGTGCGTATCTTCTGACGACTGCAAAGCTGTCAGAGGCTCTTTCTCCTGCTGCCTGCTCTGCCTGTGTATATGAAATGGGGATCTTACTGCACCAAGTGTGTCCTTCCAGAGCCCCTCTTGTCCCTCAGGAAAAAACTACACAAGGCAAAATAGGACATTTACAGAGCGGATGTCCCTTTACTGCACGCTGGCTTGAAGGCTTATGTGTCTCTAAGCATACTTGTGCCCTTGCTGCCTGCACCAGTTATTCCTGAGCCAGCATCTGCCTGGTATCTGTGGGTTTGGAGAGGCAGCTGTGTTGACATTCCTTGATCCCACAGGGATTGAGACAGGCAATGTGGTGCTGAAGCAGCCGGCCAGTGTCGCTGAGATCCAGCCCTCCTCCACGGTGGTGTTGCGGTGTCACATCGACGGCCACCCACGGTAAGGGTTGCCTCCCGCGGAGTGGACCCTGCCAGGGGTCCCCCCCTGCACCTTTTGCTGGGTGCTTTTCCCCTTTCTCTCTGTCTCTCCTCTCTCCTGTGAGGATTCAGTAGAGTCTAGGGAAGGTGAAGGGCAGGATTGAGCCCGTGGCTGACCACCGGGGGAGAAGGCAAATGGCTTCTTCAGGGCCGTGTAGCGAGAAGCACAGTAAGGACAGACTGTCCCAGTCCGGTCACTGAGCTGCTTGGTGTGCTGCAGTCACTCTCCGTTGCTTTCCAGTCATGTCCCATCCACTTGGCTGCATGTCTCATAGCTTGGTGTCTGTGCTGGGGTGGCAGCGGGGCTGGAGAGCCGGGCAGAAGGGCCATCTCTGGGCTGTCTCCTCTGCATACATGCTCTCTGGGGAGCCCAGCTGCCGCCCTGCCTCTGGTCACCCTGTCGCTGCTGTCTTGCAGCCCCACGTGGCAGTGGTTTCGGGATGGCGCCGCGCTCCCCGACAGCCGCAGCAGCTACTCTGTCAGCAACAAGGAGCGGACGCTGACGCTGCCGAGCGCCGGGCCCGACGACAACGGCCTCTACGCCTGCTGTGCCCGCAATGCCGCTGGCTTCGTCTGCAGCCACAACAACTTCACGCTGAATATCATCGGTGAGTTCTCCTGGCTGCCTGGGCCCAGCAGCTCATCTCCTTCACTGCTCTGCGAGCAGCCTCCGCTCTGCTGCAGGGCAGTCACGGAATTGCTTTGGTTGGGAAAGACCATAGAGTCCAACCATCAGCCTGACACCACCATGGCCGCTAAACCATAGCCTAATACCACCATGGCCACTAAACCGTAGCCTGACACCACCATGGCCACTAAACCGTAGCCTAACACCACCATGGCCACTAAACCGTAGCCTAACACCACCATGGCCACTGAACCGTAGCCGAACACCACCATGGCCACTGAACCGTAGCCGAACACCACCATGGCCACTGAACCGTAGCCGAACACCACCATGGCCACTAAACCGTAGCCGAACACTACCATGGCCACTGAACCGTAGCCTGACACCACCATGGCCACTAAACCGTAGCCGAACACCACCATGGCCACTGAACCGTAGCCTGACACCACCATGGCCACTGAACCGTAGCCTAACACCACCATGGCCACTAAACCGTAGCCTGACACCACCATGGCCACTGAACCGTAGCCTAACACCACCATGGCCACTAAACCGTAGCCTAACACCACCATGGCCACTGAACCGTAGCCTGACACCACCATGGCCACTAAACCGTAGTCTGACACCACCATGGCCACTAAACCGTAGCCGAACACCACCATGGCCACTGAACCGTAGCCGAACACCACCATGGCCACTAAACCGTAGCCGAACACTACCATGGCTGCTAAACTGTGTCTCAGAGTGCAATGTCCACATGTTTCTTGAGCTCCTCCAGGGATGGTCACTCCAGCACCTCCCTGGGCAGCCTGTTCCAGTGCCTGACCACTCTTGGATCCAACCTAAACCTCCCCTGGCACAATTTCAGGCTGTTTCCTTTCATTCTATCACCTGACACTAGGGAGAAGAGACCAACCCCCACCTCACTCCAACCTCTTTTCAGGGAGCTGCAGAGAGCAGTGAGGTCTCCCCTCAGCCTCCTCCAGACTAAGCTTCTCTCAGCCACTCCTCACCAGACCTGTTCTCCAGACCTTTCACCAGCATTGTTGTCCTTCTCTGGACCCACTCCAGCACCTCAATGTCTTTCTTGTAGTGAGGGGCCCAAAAGTGTCAGTCTGGTAGGACTTTCTCTGCAAAGCCTGTGGCCAGAGACAAGCCCGACACACTTGGCTGGGTTTGAACCTTACCCTGTCTACAGGGGTCAGATTTCCCCTGCATCTTTCTGGAGCAGGTCTGTGCTGTCATCTCTGGTACTAGTGCACCAGGGTACCCTTACTCCAACAAGGTTTGGGCCCTGGAGGCTGTAGGTGCTGCTGGTTTTGCTAACACCAGCATCACTGTTGTGCCACATGGATGAAACATCCCATTGGCCTTTGGATGCAAGGCCCATGGAGAGCCCGAGGCATCGACCTTAGAGAGGTGTTTGGAATTAGGTAAGGCAATATTCAGTCTGGTGATGGGTTTGCTGGGTTTGCTTGGTACCCAGCGTGCCCAGAGCCTTGCTGGAAGCAGAAGGGGCCTTCCCCAGAGCAGCCATGCCATGCAATCTGAGGCTCTGACTGCATAACTGCAGCCGTGCTGGCATGCCTGCCTCCTTCAGGCCCACAGTGTGCTTGCAAGATGCCCCCAGCTCTTTTCCAGGTTTCAGCCAGAGCTCTGGTGAAGGGACACCGCAGGCACTCGGATTGTCTCAACCTCCTGTGGTCTCTGCCGTTGCAGACAAGAGCTTTCCTCAGGCAGTGGTCGTCCCGCAGGACCTCATCGTGACCAAGAATGAAGAGGCCATGTTTGACTGCCAGTTTGCAGCTGTGCCTCCTCCCACACAGGAGTGGCTCTTTGAAGACAGCCCCATCACCAACAAATCCAAGTAACAGGGACCCCAGTGATGTGGGCAGGGCTGGGAGAAAAGGGCACCGTGTTCCAGGAACAACAGTCAGAGACCAAACCCTGTCTGTGCACAAGGGCAAGCACTCAACATCGAGCTGGCCTTTGGGATTGGTTTCTGAGCTTGGCTGGCTTGGGGTTAGCAGGGTCTTGGTGCTTGTGCATGACCTGTATCTGCACAGGACTCAGCAAGCATTTTGTCCTCAAGCCCTATGGGGCTGTCAGTCCTGAATGCCCACAGATGATGATCCCTAGAGTTGGGGATGTCTCCCAGCCCCAGATGTGTATGTGTGGTGATTTTGTGGAGCCAGGGACAGCTCAAGCCCCAGACACCTACTTGGGACAATTCCTGGATTCAGGCACATGTCTCAGTACAGGATGCCTGCAGGTGGTGATCCCCAGACTCGGGGATACCTCCCAGTCTCCAGCATCTGCACCAACGTCTGGGCCAGCTTATGGCTGTCTTGCACCTTCAGATGCCACTTCATGGTGATCCCTAGAGCTAGGAATATTTCTGAGCCCCAGATCTGGGGACATCTCCCAGTTCAGGCTGTCCACAGATAGTGGTCCTGGAGCCCAGGATGTCTCTCAGCCAGACTATGCAAGGCAAGTGGTGCTATCTGGGTGCCAGATGCCCTGTGGCCTGGCAGTTCCCAGGTGCCATCTGGTCCCCCTGTCCCCTTTCCTGGCTGTGCCAGCTTTCAGATCTGTCCCTATTATGGTGCTGCATCTTTGGTGAAAGTCAGCTCTTCTCCAAGAAGGAGACTTCTCTTAGCTCATTCCCTCCCTGCAGCACCTGTCCCACCATCTCCTGGTTTACATGTGCTGCTCCCCCTGCACTGGGAAGCTTTGACTCAGCACAAAATCTCCCTCTTGGTTCCAAGGGCTCATGTAGGACATCACAGGGCTGTGTCTCTGGTCTATGTCCTGCAGAGATGCCCACTGAGCCCTGCCTCTCCCCATGTGCCCAGGACCACCATCTTTGCCAATGGCTCCCTGCTGATCACCCAGGTGAGGGCTCGCAGCACCGGTGTCTATAAGTGCGTTGGCCATGGGCAGAGGGGGAAAGCTCTTGTGCTGAAGGCGACTCTGAGGTTGGCAGGTGAGATCCTGGGGCTGATGGCAGGGTGGGCAGCGGGTCTAGAGGTGCAGTGTCACTCTGGAGCTGTGGGACAATATAGCAGTGGGTCAGTACTTGGTTTATCTGTGAAATGGCTCATCCTTGCTACCTGGAGGAGTAGAGCAAATGCAGCTTGTGCAGGCCTTCCCTCAGCTGGTGCCTTCTGTGGAGATGGTACTGCCGGTGGGTTGGCTACACTTTCTTGCTCTGTTTGAGCCCTGCTCTCTATTGCACCTCTTAGAGATAGAAGAAATGGCACCCTTCACCCCAAAGGTGTTGACGGCGAACCAAGGGCACCGAGTGGCCTGCACTGCCCCACGAGGCATACCCCCACCTCAGGTCTGGTGGGAGAGAAACCAGGAACGAGTTCCCACTACTGGCAGGGTGTACCAAGAGGCAGAGCAGCTCATTTTCACCAGCATCACCGAGACGGATGCAGGGACCTACACGTGCCATGCTGCCAACAAGGCTGGAGAAAAGAAACAGGAGCTGAACATCATTGTGGCGAGTAGGCAGCTTTCTGAGAAGGGCTGGGAGGAGACAGTGGGGCTACAGGAGGGGCAGTTGGGATGAGCTGGGCTGGGATGAGCTGAATTGGGATGTGCATCACCTCACTGATAGAGAGGCACATCTCATGGCTGGGCTGCAAGGCCACCTGGGTGGCTTCACACTGCCTGTCTGGGATGCCTTGGTGCTGGCCAGAGGGGCGGTGAGTAGCCCTGCATAACCCCTTGCCTCTGTGCCCAGCGGTGCCCAAGTGGGTGGAGATGCCCAAGGACAGCCAGCTGGAGGAGAGCAAGCCAGGATACCTACACTGCCTCAGCAAGGCTTCCCTGAAACCCACCGTCACCTGGTACCGCAATGGTGTCTCCATCTCTGAGGTGAGGCAATGGGGTGGGCCCTGCCACTCGTGGGTGCTTCTGCCAGGCACCTGCTTGGCTTATTCCTCTGCTGCTTCCCACGTTGCTCCTAGGTCCAGCATCACTGTCACTCCCACTCTGGCCATGTCCCTGTTACCATCTCCCTCCTACTGGTGTATGGGTGCACAACTGGCTTGTCTTTAGCCACTTGGCTGGCAGCCAGTCCTGTACCTGCGGGGCAGTGACAAGTTACTGCAGCTCGTTTCAGTGCTCCATGTGGGTGCAAGCAGGGCTGTGTCTATCCGAGGTGTGAGTGGGCTGGCGGAGCCCCAGGCGTGTCACCAGGCTGGTGACGGTGCCGTTTCTGTCCCTTCCCCCCCTGCGGGCAGGACTCGAGGTTTGAGATCTCTGCGAACGGGACGCTGCGCATCAACAACGTGGAGGTGTACGACGGGACCCTGTACAAGTGCGTCAGCAGCACGCCCGCGGGCAGCATCGAGGGATACGCGCGGGTGCACGTCCTGGGTACGCCGACCGGCGCCGCGCGTCCTCTCCTCCCGGCTTCCTCTTCTGCCTGGCAGGCTGTGGGCACGGATCCACGCCCCAGCTCTGGTGCCTGCTGCAGCTGCGGGGATCTGACAGCACATCTTTGTCCCTTCGCAGAGAATCTGAAGTTCACTCCACCGCCCCAACCGCTGCAGTGCATGGAGTTTGATAAGGAGGTGACAGTGTCCTGCTCAGCCACTGGCCGGGAAAAACCCACCATCCAGTGGACTAAAACGGGTGAGTGGGAGCTGGGTGTGATAGGCCTTATTTCTGATCTGGGGTCCCAGGAACTTTGTATTGGCTCACCTCCAACATGGGCAAGGCAGTGGTGCTGCAACTGCCTGGGAAGCCTACGTGGAGCACCTCCCCTATGGGGACAGACTGCAAGAGATGGGGCTGTTCAGGATGGAAAAGAGAAGAGTCTGGGGAGACCTTATAGCAGCCTTCCAGTACTGGAAGAGGGCCCAAAAGAAAGATGTGGAAGGACTATTTACAAGGGCTTGTAATGACAGGACGAGGGGTAGTGGCTTTACACTGGCAGAGGGGAGATTGAGACTGGATGTTAGGAGGAAGCTCTTTCCAGTGAGGGTGGTGAGACACTGGGACAGGTTGCCTGGGGATGTTGTGGATGGTCTCTCCCTGGAAGCATTCAAGGCCAGGTTGGACATGTCCTTGAGCAACCTGCTCTAGTGGGAGATGTCCCTGCCCGTGGCAGGGGGCTTGGAACTAAGTGTTCTTTAAGGTCCCTTCCAACCCAAACCATTCTCTACGGTTGTGTGTTTGATCCCTTCTTTTGCATCCTGCAGATGGGAGCAGCCTGCCATCCCATGTCAGCCACAATGCTGGCATCTTGTCCTTCCACAAGGTGAGCAGGAGCGACTCGGGGAACTACACCTGCATTGCCTCCAACAGCCCGCAAGGCGAGATCCGTGCCACCGTGCAGCTTGTGGTAGCAGGTGAGGGCCCTGCGGCAGGCAGAGGGGTGTCCTGCCTGGCTGACATCCCGCTGCCATCTCTCTGGCTGGACTCCGAGTCTGCCCCATGGCACTTGGGTGTCTCGGTTTGTCAGTGCTTTACATACAGCCCAAGAGGGCATGTGCTGGCCCTGCTACCCTGCGGGAGCTCAACACCATGCCCAGGAGCTGACTGTTCTTGTTGGGCTCTCTGCCTTCAGTTTACGTCACCTTCAAGCTAGAGCCAGAACCCATGACAGTGTACCAGGGGCACACAGCCATGTTCCAGTGCCAGGCAGAGGGAGACCCTGTGCCACACATCCAATGGAAAGGGAAGGACAAGCTCTTGGATCCCGGCAAGCTCCTGCCCAGGTACACAGCCTCCACTCCAAACTGCAGCATGGGACAGCATGATGCTCCCCAAACCTACCCAACGTGTGGGTGCTGGTGGGTCTTGGGTTCCCAGCCTGCGGGACACACAGTCAGTTGTTTCCATGTCCCAGAGCCTGGACTTTCCTGCCCCTAAGGTTATTCTTTCTGCTAAGCTGCAGTTGGGCAACAGCTATTTATTCTTGAGTACTGCACAGCTTGAGATTCATGACAACCCAGCTGGGCACCCCAGCTTAAGAGGGACAAAGACCTACTGGAGAGAGTCCAGTGCAGGGCCACTGGGATGCTGAGGGGCCTGGAACTTTTCCTATGAGGAAAGGCTGAGAAAGCTGGGGCTGTTTAGCCTGGAGAAGAAGAGGCTGAGTGGGGTTTTATTAATGCTTACAAATATCTGAGAGGTGGGTGTCAGAAAGATGGGGCCAGACTCTTCTCAGTGCTCCCCAGTGACAGGACAAGAGGTGATGAGCATAAACTTGAACGCAAGGAAGCTCCATCTAAACATGAGGAGGAACTTCAAGGGTAGCAGAACAGGCTGCCTGGAGAGGTGATGGTGTCTCTGACTCTGGAGACTTTCAAGGCCTGCCTGGACGTGTTCCTGTGTGATCTGCTTTAGGTGACCCTGCTCTGTCAGGGAGGTTGGACTCTGATCTTCAGAGGTCCCTTCCAACCCCTACCTTTCCTCGGTTCTGTGGTAACAGCACCTGGGGACGTAGGGCTGAGGCATCCTGGGGATGATGGGGCTGCAGGTGTCTCAAGCCTGCCTCTGCCCTCTGGTGCTTGCAAAGGGCTATGTGTGGTTGGCAGGATTCAGATCATGCCCAATGGCTCCCTGGTGATTTACGACGTGACCAGCGAGGACTCTGGGAAGTACACCTGCATCGCCGGCAACAGCTGCAACATCAAGCACCGCGAGGCCTTCCTGTACGTCGTAGGTAAGGGCACGGCACGCGGCCTCGCGGCGTCCCCACCAGCGCTGGGCTCTGCTTCTGGCCCTTGCTGCATGGCCTGCTGGGCACTCACGGAGACTCTCCAGACCTTCCTGCTTGCCTTCCTGCCTAGTCTGCCCTAGGTGATCCTGATCTGGCAGGGGGCTGGACTGGGTGATCCCCAGAGGTCCCTTCCAACTCCTGCCATCCTGTGATCTCCACTGGGATGCAGCACAGTGTGCCATGGGCTGTGCCCAGCGTTCTGTGGGTGGGTGAAGAGTGGGGAAGGAAGTGGATTTTCTCACTCTTAGCACATTCCTGGACAGGATCTGGGAAACCCCTCTGGACCCTTGTGGATTTAGTGCTCTCTGCCCCACAGACAAGCCAGCAGCCGAAGAGGATGAGGGACCAGGCAGCCACACACCCTACAAGATGATCCAGACCATTGGGCTTTCAGTAGGGGCAGCTGTTGCCTACATTATCATCGTGCTGGGGCTGATGTTCTACTGTAAGAAGCGGAGAAAAGCCAAGAGGCTGAAGAAGCACCCAGAGGGCGAGGAGCCTGAAATGGAGTGTCTGAACGGTGAGGCTGGCACTCCTTGGGGTGGAAACTTCACTTTGAGCCCCTTAGCCCTGAGCTAGAGGGGCTGTGAAGCAAGGAGCTCCCAGGAAACTCACCCTTACCCTAGGAGTTTCTTGGTCTTGTTTTTGGCTATAGCTGGTGGCAGAGATCTGCTGCCAGATGAGAAATCCTAGGTCAGGGCAATCCTCAACATCAATACAGGCTGGGGAATGATGAAATTGAGAGCAGTCCTGCAGAAGAGGACTTGGGGTATGGTGGATGAGAAGCTGGACATGAACCAGCAATGTGCACTTGCAGCCCAGAAGGCAAATGGCATCCTGGGCTGTATCAAAAGAAGCCTGGCTGGGAGACAGAGAAAGGTGATTCTGCCCTTCCATTCTGGTAAGGCCTTAACCTGGGGTACTGTGTCCACAAGAAGCAGATGGGCCTGCTGGAGCAGGTCCACAGGAGAGCCAGAAAGATGATCAGAGAGCTGGAGCTCCTCTCCTATGAGGACGGCAGGCTGAGAATTGGGGTTGTTCAGCCTGGAGAAGAGAAGGCTCCAAGGAGACCTTATAGCTGCATTTCAGTATCTGAAGTGGACCTACAGGAAGGCTGGGGAGGGACTGTTTAAAAGGGCCTGACGTGATAGGACAAGGGGCAGTGGTTTGAAACTGGAGCAGGGAAGATTTAGATTGGACATCAGGAAGTTCTTCACAATGAGTGTAGTGAAATCCTGGAGCAGGCTGCCCAGAGATGTGGTGGAGGGCCCATCCCTAAAGATATTCAAGGTCAAACTTGATGGGTGCCTGAGCAACTTGATCTAGTTAAAGATGTCCCTGGTCATGGCAGGGGAATTGGACAAGATGACCTTTGAGGGTCCCTTCGAACCCAGTGCATTCTGTGAAATAAGTGGGCTCATGTGAAACCTGCATCCCAGCCCTGCACATGGCCATCTCTGTCTGCTGAGCCCTGTGTTGATCCTCCTCTGCAGCCTTCATACACAGCATCACACACACCCGGTGCCAGGAGGAGCAGGGGGTCCCTGCTGCAATGTAACGAAGCAGTAGTGCTCTACTGGAGTGTTCAAATCCCAGTTCAGCAGCTCCTGGTGCTGGAGTGGAAGACTTTTCACTCAACAGCCTTCAACTCTTGCTGTCAGCTCGCCCTGTAGTCTTGAAAGCCCACATGAGTTTTGAGCACCTACAGCAACCTCCAAGAAGGATTTCCAGAGCATAAAATGGTATCTAGAAGCTCTCTCTTTGCTTTTCAAAGTTGTTAGCTGTGCTCTGGAGCACAGAGCTCTTCTCTGTCTGAGCACTTGTCTGAGTGCCTTCTCTGGTTGCACTATCACCTTTCTGAGATGGGGAGCCTGAGACCAGGAACAGTGTATCCAGAGTGACTCACCTGTGTTGTGTCCTGCTTCCAGCTGTGCCACAGGCTTCAGTTTCTTGTCCACAGAGCTTGCTCTGGAGAGACAGGGTCAGGGTGTTTTTCCTAGGCCTAATGTTGTACCTACCTCTGGCTGCACCTCCATTTCCCAGTGTCATGGAATCACAGATTTGCCTGGTTGGAAAAGACCAGCCATGACCTAATCTCTTCCTGTACACAGCTGCCCTCTGCAGCTGGCCACATCTGGCTTGTGCTTTTGATGCTAGCTGAGTCAGTGGCTTTGGCAAACAGCTGCCAGCAGCACGTTTTCCATGTTGGCAGCATATTGTACTACCCTGGTTCCTACTTTCTGTGTGTCCACTGGAGGATTTACCCTCCTGTCCTGTGGCAGCTGAGCTGCTTTCTAACAGCTGTTCCCATGAGACCCTGCAGACAGACTAAGCTGGGTATCTATTGTGCCTGACTCCTTCAGAGATCCAGGAGATTTCTGGGGCATTTTCATTGCCAAAAGCTGTTGGAGCTCTTTGTCCTGGTGTCATGCTTGGCCTTGCACCACTCATACCAGCCAGGATTTGTAAGTGGTGGGGTGCAGCTGAGTTTGCTGCCCTTACAGTTGCCTGCATCTCCTCTCCTGCGTCATGCAGATGTCATGCTTCCTCCTCTCGCTTCTCCAGCGTACAGCATATCTTGATCCTGGGGTTTGCTGTGACCTCCTGGCAAAACATCACTGCTGGCTTTGTCTCCTGTTGTTCCCCTTGCATTGGTACTTTGAATGGAGCTACAACTCCATAAGAGAAGTCTGGCTGTGGGGAACGTCCTGGGAGTAGGAATGAAGGAAGATCTCTGCAGCTTTGTGCTCTGCTGCTGCTGTCACTGTGAGCTCTTCCCTTGGACAAGTTGCAGGCAGCTCACCTGTGCCAAGAGGCTCTGGATATCAAGTCCTTTTACTTTGTTTATCCTTTTTGAGATGATCTCATATTTTGATTTTGGTCTTTCTTTATGATAGTCTTCTTTTTATTCTGGCAGAGTTTGCCTCTTCTCATCCCCTTCACTTGGAGTCGGTTTAGCTGTCAGGCGCATCCTCCCTGCTGCAAGCAGGCCCTGCTGCCCAGATGTCTGCACTCCTCTTTGGAGCTTTCACAGCCTTTGTGCAGAGCTGATTTGTGCTTGCTCTCAGCTGCAGTGGAGTCATTTCCTTCACCATAGTCTTTCAAGGTCCGGCTCATTTTCCTCCTTTTGATGTGGTCCTGCTGTAGCTGTGTGACTTGAAGTGCCTCGGCATCAAGTGACAAGTACCCCCTGGCTGGCTGATTTTTCCAGTGGCCTCAGAGGGGTTTAACCTTCCTATGGATTTGCAGTGGATGCTTCCTATGGATCCATGCACTCCTAACAGGTCCGTCACCTTCTGAGATCATGTCCCTGGTGTGCCATGTCTTCTGTGCCAAGGGTGTCTGCTCTTGGCGTCCCTCTGTGTGACTCTTCTGGTTTTTAGGGGTGAATACAGAAATAGCATTTGGAGAAGTTACCAGCTGTGGGCTCTGAGGGGAGCATTTGATTTCTGTGTTGGCATGTGGCTCTTGGTCTGGCATTGGAACAGGCTGCCCAGGGAAGTGGTGGAGTCACCATCCCTGGAGGCGTTCAAGAAGTGTGTGGATGTGGCACTGTGGGACATGGTTTAATGGCTGTGGTGGTCTTGGGTGGATGGTTGGACTGGGTGATCCTGGAGGTCTTTTCCAACTGAAACAATTCTATGACTCTTTCTCCAGGAGATACTTTGGTGTTGCAGGCAGTTGGGCAATGCAGGCAGCTCCTCTCTGCTTGGTTCTCTTCTGATCTGCTGTATGCTCAAACTCAGCTTCCTGATCATTTTTGGAGTCCTTTGGTTGCCAACTGTCTCGTCAGAGCTCTGTGAAACATGAAGATGTCTGCTTTCAGATGTGTCTGTCACTGCTGCCTGCTGGTGCCATCTCTCAGTGTCAGCATACTCCAAGTTCTGCAGGCTTTGGTCTTTTCTTGGCACGGCTGCAGTGGTTGTCTTGCGTTATCCTCTTGGCTTCAAGCTTCTTAGTCTTGAGACGCTATCAGTCACGAGTGCAGACAGTGCAGGGTCAAGCAGGCTTGCTACTAATTAGCTTAAAACCAGGGAGAGCAGAAGCAGCATCAAGCTTTGATTTGTAGGATAGGTACTGGTGTTTCACTATGGTCTCCTGCGAATGTTGCTCTGGCATGTGAGAGAGGACAGCTGTCAGTAGCCATAGAATCATAGAATCAACCAGGTTGGAAGAGACCTCCAAGATCATCCAGTCCATGATTCTTAAGGCAGCATATCTCAGTCTTCACACCTCCAAGCCAACAAGTGACAGAGCTGCTGTCTCTGTGTGCATGGTCAGAGCTGCTCAGGGTGGGCTGGAGCCTCTCTTGTACGCATGCCTGGAGAGCACATGCTGCCATACAGCACCTCTTGGTGGAGATTAGGGGCAGTGGGATTCCTGCTGGATGAGCAGCTAAGCTGGTGAGGGGCTTTGATCACAGGTCTTAAGAGGAGCAGCTGAGGGAACTGGGGTTGTTTAGTCTAGAGAAGAGGCTGACAGAAGACCTCATTGCCCTCTACAACTACCTGAAAGGAGGTTCGAGCGAGGTGGGGGGGTCTCTATCTCTCTGCCCATGCCTTTACATACAACTATCCCTATCCATACCTCTATCTGTATCCCTGTGCCTATCCCTGTCCCTGTCCCTATGCTTGTTTCTGTCCCATTCCTTAGCCCTGTCCCTGTCCTTATTCTATACCTCTTAGTAGTCCTAAGCCTAAGTCTTTCACTCTCTCTGTCTCTATCCCTGTACCTGTGCTTCCTGGACACCTGTCAAACAAATCTGTCTACAACTACCTCAAAGGAAGTTGGAGCCAGGATGGGGGTTGGTTTCTTCTGGCATGCAACAAGAGACAGGACAAGAGCAAACTGCCTCAGGTTGTGCCAGGAGAGGTTCAGGCTGGATATTAGGAACATCTTCTTCCCAGGAAGGGTTCTCAGGCATTGGAACAGGCTGCCCAGGGAGGTGGTGGAATCACCATCCCTGGAGGTATTTCAAGGACATGCGGATGTGGTGCTGAGGGCTGTGGCTTAGCAGTAGTGGTGGAATTGTGAGCTCCTGGTGAGCAGCTGGACTGGATGATCTCAAAGGTCACAGTTTTATGATCCTGCTTCAGACTGGGTCAAGTGTTACTTTTGTGATTCAGTCCTTTTGCATGGCCAGATGATTCATTAACGCCTTCTCCTGAGCTAGCTGGAGTGGGAGCACGCACAGTAACACAGCGTGATGCTGCACGTGCAGCAGCCACCTTAGCTTGGTGCTCTGCCCCACTTTACCTTCCCACTCCTGCCTTCAGCTTATGGAAAGTGCCTCTTCCTCGTGGTAAGCTTGATCCAAGCAGTAAATGTATTCACAGTCAAGGCTGGCTCTCGTTATGGCTTTCCCCTAACAGATGCCTGTAGGATTCTCTACTTTTTTAAGACAGTAATGCTTTGTCCCCTCTGGAATTGCCCAGGGAGGTTGTGGATGCCCTCTTCCTGGAGGTGTTCAAAGTCTTGAGCAGCCTGGTCTGGTGGAAGATGTCCCTGCCTGTGGCAGATGGGTTGGAAGCAGATGATGTCTAAAGTGCCTTCCTACCCAAACCATTCTGATTCTGTGGCTTGCCCTGTTCACTGGGCACTGTTTGTGCCTGGGAAATCTCTGATGGAGGTCCTGAGCAGAAAGCTCGCTGGAGGTGATCGCAAGGACAGTGCTTCCTAGCACTGCTTTAACCCAGATAGCAAAGGGAACTCCAGGCTGATTTGATCTGACAGGTTCAAGATTACCAAGGACACGAGCATTGCTGGCTTGCAGGAGGGTCAGACTGCAGCAGCCAAGGACTTGAGAGCACGTTGGGCATCAAGAGACCGCGTTACAGTGAGCAGGGTCCTTTCTGCTCTGCCTCTGTCTCCCACACCTGATCTGCTGCTCTCCTGCAGGATTTTTGTCAGCGGTAGTTTGGATGTAGCCACTCTGAGTGGCTCAGTGGCATGGGATGGAGAAGGCCAGATGAGGCTCGTTGGCTCTGAGGCCAAAGGTGTTGCTCAGTGTCTGATTTCAGGGGTGGCTGCAAGGCTGCTGGAGGTCAGATCAGATGTGAGCCCAGAGGAGGCAACTGTGAAGGCCACTCTGTTGCCCGAAATGCAGACATCAAGCTGGCTGCCTGGGAGTGTCCACCCCAGAAGGGACTGATGTTCTCCGCGTGGCCTGGCAGGATGCTGAAGCCGTTTGTGCTGCCCCGCAGGTGGTGCTGTGCTGCAGAACGGGCAGATGACAGCCGAGATCCAGGAAGAAGTGGCCTTGACCAACCTGGGCAGCAGCTCCGGGGCCAGCAAGCGGCACAGCACTGCGGACAAGATGCACTTTCCGCGCTCCAACCTGCAGACGATCACGACCCTGGGTATGCTGTGCCCCCCTGACCCCGCTGCAGCAGGGAGCCTGTGCCTGACAGCCCAGCTTGTCCTGGCTGGGACACTGGGTGCCGGGGTACAGAGCGCCCCGCAGCCACTGGCTGTGCAGTCCACACACGGCCCTCATGTCTTCCCATCTACCGCTCTACGCTTCCAGGCAGGGGGGAGTTTGGTGAAGTTTTCCTGGCTAAAGCAAAAGGTGCAGAGGATGGTGAGGGGGAAGCCCTGGTCCTGGTGAAGAGCCTGCAGACGCGGGACGAGCAGCTGCAGCTGGACTTCCGGCGAGAGGCAGAGATGTTTGGCAAGCTGAACCACTCCAACGTGGTGCGGCTGCTGGGGCTGTGCCGTGAGGCAGAGCCACACTACATGGTCCTGGAGTATGTGGACTTGGTAAGAGCCCTCTCAGCGGTGCCTGCAGAGAGGAGGAGGAGGGTCAGATGATGGGCATGAAGCCTGCAAGAGTAGCACAGTCCAGGCTGGCAACCCAGGGCAAGCAAGGTGTAGGGAGACCAGTGTGAGATAAGCACTGCTCCCAAAATGTGGAGGAGTCTCAGGGGGAATGAGACTCTCCTGTAAGACTGAAATGACTTCATCCTCTTCCATATCCTCCTAATTTCTGGTTTATGACCAGGACATAAACCAGGAGGCTGGACAAGATGGCCTTTGAGGATCTCTTCCAACTCAGTGCATTCTGTAGAACTGTTTTGGTTGGAAAAGACCTCTAAAATCAAGTCCAACCATCAGCCTAAGACCACCATGATTCTATGATTCAGCCGAGCTAGGCTGTGGGACTCTGTGCTATGGAGAGTGGCTGTGAATGCTAAGGGCTGCTATGGAGGGCTTGGAGTTCATGGCTGAGAAATCTTGGGGCATGAAAAAACTCTTGGAAACATCAGGCATGCTCACTCTGATCTCACCCATTTGAGGCCCAGAAGTGACCAGAAGGGCTGGTTTGCCCTACAGGCTTGCCTTGCAGGATCAGGAGAGCAGGGGGGGACTGTGGCCCAGGAGATGAAGATCTGAGGGCTTGCCACATCTGGGCATCACAGGGACTGATGTGGCTGGCAGCATGAAGAGGTGCTGCCTCTGAGCTTTGCTTTCTGTCTCCCAGGGGGACCTGAAGCAGTTCCTGAGGATCTCCAAGAGCAAAGATGAGTCTCTGAAGCCCCAGCCCCTCACAACCAAACATAAGGTGATAATGCAGCTTTGGAAGTGCCGTGGGGCTGAGGATCCTGCGTAGGGCAGCCAGTGCTGACATCTCTCTGGGGTCAGGTGTCTCTCTGCTCACAGGTGGCCCTGGGTATGGAGCACCTCTCCAATGGCAGGTTCGTGCACCGGGACTTGGCAGCCAGGAACTGCCTGGTCAGTGCCCAGCGGCAGGTCAAGGTCTCATCCCTGAGCCTCAGCAAGGATGTGTACAACAGGTCAGCTGGCAGCCTGGCAGGGGTCTGGGAGGGGATGGGATGGCACCAGTCTCACTGCCTGCCCGCCCTGCCTGCAGTGAGTACTACCACTTCCGCCAAGCCTGGATCCCACTGCGCTGGATGCCGCCTGAAGCTGTGCTGGAGGATGAGTTCTCCACTAAGTCAGACGTCTGGTCCTTTGGGGTGCTCATGTGGGAGGTCTTCATGCAGGGAGAGCTGCCTTACACCTCCATGGCAGACGATGAGGTCCTAGCAGGTATGTGGAGTGCCTCGTGCTGTCCCTAGCACTGCAGGCGCTTCCTCTTCGTGTGCTGGTGGCAGCCAGCCAGGCTGGGCGGAGCAGGTTAAGAGCCAACACTCTTCTGGGGGGTAGTTTCCCAACCCTCCACACTGGCTCGTGTCCTCCTTCTTCCCACGGTGCTGCTCTGGCTGGGGAGCTGTTCGAGCCCACGTGGAGAGATGCTGTCCTGGCACCCTGCGGAGAGGATCGCCCTCCTCCCAGCGGCCCTTTGGCCTCTGCTTTCTTGTCAGGTCTGCAGTCGGGAAAGACGAAGCTCCCGCAGCCCGAGGGTTGCCCTTCCCGCCTGGCCAAGCTGATGCAGCGCTGCTGGGCGCCCAGCCCTAAGGACCGCCCCTCCTTCAGCGAGCTTGCCGCCGCCCTCGGGGACAGCCCAGCTGACAGCAAAGCCTGAGCATCCCAACCCTTGCTGGGGAAGGATGCAGCGGGGTGGACAGGGAGGTCTTGTAGGTGCCTGGGGACTCCCTGGCAGTCCTGTGGGCCCCTTGCTAAGCCCAACCCCGATGCGCCAGCAAGCACCTCGGCACCAGCAGCTGCTGGACTCAAAGCACAAGCCAGTGTACCCCAGGCCCCCCCATCCCTCTCCTCCACAGGTCCCAAAAGACAGCCCATACTGCCTCTTGCTCTCTGCCTGCCCAGCCCTGCGCTCTTGGGCCGCTGCAGTGGATGAAGGGCAGCTCTCACCCACCTGGCAGGAGCTGGGCTCCAGCACCAAGCTCTCCGTCTCCACTCACCACATGCATATCGGACCCCTTCCCTCCTCTGTGCTAGGCATGCCTGCCTCCCCTGCACCCTGTGGGTACAGGCCAGCCAGCAAGAACACGAAGTGCCTGGCAGAGGAAGGAGCTCACCACCTGTTCCAACTACCCCGTGCCTTTTTTTGTACGATGACTCCGGGTAGCACCCCTCTCCCTCCTGTCCAAAGCGCTGCCTCTCCTCCCTACCATAGTATTTCTCTTACTGGAATGCAGCCTAGTGTGGGTTAGTTTGCTTGAGTGGAGGGTACTGCAGCCAAGAAGGGTTGGGTTTTGTTGAGTTTTTATATGTTGCTCTCAATAAAGAAGGCTTTTTTTTTAAACACATGGCTCCTGGGAACTGCTGGGGGCTCGTTCCTCAGGCGTCATCTCTCCTGTCCTGAATGCTTTTGCCCCCTTCCCAGCTGGATCCAAGATGCTGTTCCCAGCCTGTTGTGCCCTGAGGGAGCAATTTGCCTCAGCACTGATTGCCTCTCTGGGCAGTCGTGGGTGGCTCTTCAAGAGGGACATGTGTCTCAGGAGAGAGGTGTCCCTTTTGGACTCCCTGCAAGCAACCACTTGCAGACGTGTTGACAGCTTCCCCTCTGGTTTAGGTAGCCAGGGCAACTTTTGTCCTTTGTAATGGGGGCTGTGCTGCCAGCCCTGTGCCCTGGGGCAGCTTTGCAGCCAGCAAGTTGTGTTTTCACACAGCAGATTTCAGCTCTGCTTTCTCGGAGGACTGAGGAACGCGCAGGGTCAGCACTGGATGCTGGGAAGGCTCCTGCAGCCTTCTCTGTGCCAGTGTCCCAGGGCAGTGGCAGGGCTCTGACAGCCTCCTGGGGAGAGGAAAGGGCAGGCTACACAAGAAGCCTCAGTCACACAACCATAGAATGGGTTGGGTTGGAAAGGACCTTTAAGATCATCCAGCTCCAACCCCTCCACCAGAGGCAAGGACACCTTCCACTAGCCCAGGTTGCTCAAGGGCCTGTCCAACCTGGTCCTGAACTCCTCCAGGGAGGGGATGTCCACAGTCTCTCTGAACAACCTGTCCCAGTGCCTCACCAGCCTCACTGGAAAGAATGTCTCCCTAAGCTCCAGTCTAAATCTTCCCTCTTCCAGCCTCCGTCCATTCCCTCTCATTGTGTCTCTTCAAGCCCTTGTGAAAAGTCCTTCCCCAGCTTCCTTTTAGGCCTCCTTCAGGTACTGAAAGGCTGCTAGAAGGCTTCCCTAGAGCCTTTTCTAGCCCCCCCTCCCCCCCCAATGAACATGAGCCAAGCCAGCACAGGGGTAGGCCTTTTCCCTTGGAGCCAGACTGGGACACTCCATCTGGCCAAGCTGCAGAGCAGCAGTTTTGGTTGCTGTACGCCAGCAGTGCTGGTGCTCTATGGCCCTGGGTGTCAGGGTGTAGAAGAAAGAACTGAGCTCTTCCAGGAGGCCTACTGAGGCTGGACTTGAAACAGTGGGCACAGGCTGCACAAGGGAAATCCATACTAGATATTAGGGGGAAATGCTCCCCACCACCAAGGGGAAGCAGAGATGCCCAATCTCGGACCAAATAAGCCCTGCAAACCCAGCCTAGTTGGCTCTGTGTTAAGCTAGGATGAACCAGAAATGTCCAGGATCATCATCTCACTTCTGCCACCCAGAGAGGCTATGGAGATGCTAGAGGGTGACAAGGGCTCATTTTTGGAATGTGCTGGCTGGCTCTGAGCTCAGATTTGGTTCCAGGCTTGGGAACAGGGTCAGCCAGGCCTATCTGGGTGCCAGCAAGTTTGCTACCTGTAGAGCAATCAACATGGTCCCTTTCCCAACACTTGTGATGTGTCTTACAGCTCTGAGCCTTGGCCTGCTGGCAGACACAGCTGTGGCTGGCTGTTGGGCTCCTCTCTCCTCGCAGGACCTGCAGCTCTGTCCTACAGTGTTTGCTTTGGCAGCAGCTTACCAACAGCCTGAATTTTGCTTCTTCCACAACTGCTGCATCTGGCCTGGGGCAGTGGAATTATGGACCCTGGGCAGAGCTGTTATGGACAGAGGTCTCTGAGGCACCTTCTCCTGCCCTCCCAGCCCTATGTCCCTCTTGTCACTCCTAGTCCTTCCCCAGGGTGCACACAGCCCTTTTGAAACATCCAAGGGTCGAAGCACTGCTGCATGCTTGTTCTCCAGCTTGCAAGTGGCATCTCACATGTGCTTGCTGTTGCTTTGTGCCCTTTTGCTCCATCTCTCCCATCCATCCTGTTCCTGCTGCCTCGTGGCTGCACACCGTGGGGTGGATTCCTGCAACCAAGTCACTAATAAATGTGTCTTGTCTTGCCTGTGGATCCCTGTGCTGGTCTTTACTGCTAGAGCCTATCTTAATGAGTGGGTTGGGTTGGAAGGGACCTTAAAGATCTCAACCCCCTGCCATGGGCAGGGACACCTTCCACTAGATGGGGTTGCTCAAGGCCCTGTCCAACCTGGCCGTGAGCACTGCCAGTGAGGGGGCATCCACAGCTTCCCTGGGCAACCTGTGCCAGTGTCTCACCACCCTCACTGCAAAGAATTTCTTCCCAATCTCCAGTCTAAATCTCTCCTCTTCCAGCTTCATTCCATTTCCCCTCATCCTGTCATTACAAGCCCTTGAGAAAAGTCTCTTCCCATCTTTCTTGCAGGCTCCCTTCAGGTACTGGAAGGCTTCTGTGAGGTCTCCCTGGAGCCTTCTCCAGGTTGAACAGCCCCAACTCTTGCAGTCTGTCCCCACAGAGGAGGTGCTCCAACCCTCTATCGTCTTCATAACCTCCTCTGGACCCACTCCAACAGTTCAGTGTCCTTTTATTGAGGGCCCCAGAACTGGACACAGTACTCCAGTTGTGGTCTCACTAGAGCAGAGTGGAAGGGCAGAATCATAGAATCATAGAATCACAGAATCAGGCAGGTTGGAAGAGACCTCCAAGCTCACCCAGTCCAACCTAGCACCCAGCCCTAGCCAGTCAACCAGACCATGGCACTAAGTGCCTCAGCCAGGCTTTGCTTCAACACCTCCAGGGACAGTGACTCCACCACCATCCTGGGCAGCCCATTCCAATGCCAATCACTCTCTCTGACAACAACTTCCTCCTCACATCCAGCCTAGACCTGCCCTGGCACAACTTGAGGCTGTGTCCCCTTCTTCTGTTGCTGCTTACCTGGCAGAAGAGCCCAACCCCACCTGGCTACAGCCTCCCTGCAGGGAGTTGCAGACAGCAATGAGCTCTGCCCTGAGCCTCCTCTTCTGCAGGCTGCACACCCCCAGCTCCCTCAGCCTCTCCTCACAGGGTTTGTGTTCCAGGCCCCTCCCCAGCCTTGCTGCCCTTCTCTGGACACCTTCCAGCACCTCAACATCTCTCTTGAATTGAGTAGCCCAGAACTGGACTCAGCACTCAAAGTGTGGCCTGAGCAGTGCTGAGCACAGGTTCAGAATCACCTCCCTTGTCCTGCTGGCCACACTGCTCCTGAGCCAGCCCAGGATGCCATTGGCTCTCTTGACCACCTGGGCACACTGCTGCCTCAGCTTCAGCTACTCTCTACCAGTATCTCCAGGTCCCTTTCTTGCTGGCTGCTCTCAGCCACTCTGCCCCAGCCTGTAGTGCTGCTTGGGGTTGTTGTGGCCAAAGTGCAGAACCCTGCACTTGGTCTTGTTAAATCTCATCCCATTGTCAAGAGCCCTCCTTGATGGTCTCTCCCAATACACAGATACATGCACGAAGATGGCAGAGCAACATTGCCCCTCCAGAAATCCTTGGCATCTCTGTTCTCTAGCTGTGACACCACAAAGATCCTGCTTGGCTAGGCCACCACAAGTGATGGTGCCTGGCTCCAACTCCAGCTCATCCAGGAGCATTTGGAGTGAGCACAGCAGTAGCCCTGCTACTCTGCTTATCATGTCCAACATGGGGCAGCCAGGTGGGAGCAGAAGGGATCATTCACTGTGCCAAACATGCAAAAGTGCAGAACCCTGCACTTGGCCTTGTTCAATCTGATCCCATTGGCCTCTGCCCACCCATCCAGCCTGGCCAGGTCCCTCTGCAGGGCTCTCCTACCCTCCAACAGCTCCACACCTGCTCCTAGCTTGGTGTCATCTGCAAACTTACTGATGCTGGACTCAATCCCCTCGTCCAGGTCATCAATAAAGATATTGAACAGGACTGGGCCCAGATCTGATCCTTGGGTCACACCACTGGTGACAGCTGCCAGCTGGATGTGGCACCATTCAGCACCATCCTCTGGGCTCTGCCATCCAGCCAGTTCCTGACCCAGCACAGAGTGAATCTGTCCAAGCCATGAGCTGCCAGCTTGGCCAGGAGCTTCTTGTGGCAGACAGTGTCAAAGGCTTTGCTGCAGTCCAGGCAGACTCCATCCACAGCCTGCCCCACACTCACCAGGCAGGAACCTGATCATAAAAGGAGATCAGGTTGGTGAGGCAGGACCTGCCCTTCCTAAACCCATGCTGGCTGGGCCTGATCCCTTGGCTATCCTGTAGGTGCTGTGTGATGGCACCCAAGATGACCTGTTCCATGACCTTGCCTGGCGCTGAGGTCAGGCTCACAGGTCTGTAGTTTTCTGGCTCCTCCTTACAACCCTTCTTGTGGATGGGATCACATTGGCAGCTTCCAGTCTGTGAGGACCTCTCCAGTGAGCCAGGACTGCTGATAACTGATGAGAGTGGCTTGGCCAGCTCAGCTGCCAGCTCTCTCAGCACCCTAGGGTGGATCCCATCCGGTCCCATGGACTTGTGAGGACCCAAATGACACAGCAGGTCCCTTACTGCTTCCTCATGGATTAGAGGGGGACTGTACTGGTCCCTGACTCCATCCACCACTTCAGGAGTCCAGCTGTGCTGGAGACAACCTGTCCCACTAGTGAAGATTGAGGCAAAGAAGGTGTTAAGCACCCCTACCTTTTCCTCATCCTTTGAATCACCTTCCTCATCCTGCTGGTCACACTTGTTTTGCTGCAGCTCAGCACGCAGCTTCCTTCTGGGCTGCCAGTGCACATTGCCTGCTCATGTTGAGTTTTTCATCAACTGACACCCCCAAGTCCTTCTCCAAACTACTCTCAAGCCACTCCTTGCCCAGCCTGTACTAGTGTATGGGATTGCCCCAACACAAGTGAAGAACATTGCACTTGGCCTTCTTGAACTTCATGATGCTCACTTGGGACCACCTTTTGGTCCAGAAAAGCTCCAGGCTGGTTCTACACCTGCTTCACAGAATCATGGCATTGTTTTGGTTGGAAAAGACCTCTTAAGTTCATGAAGTCCAACCATCAACCTAAGACCACCATGGCCATTAAACCACGTCCCAGACTGCCATCTCTACATGGTTTTTTGAGCAGCTCCAGGTGCAGTGACTCCAGCACTTCTGTGGATAGATGATATCAGAGCCTGTCACTGACTCCTCCTAGCCAGACTAGCATCTTACACTGCAGCATCTCACCTCCTCTATGCTGGTTATTGGTGCTTTTCATTTGAGGCTGTCATGGAGCTGAGAGGCCGGTAAGGGCAGCTGTGCAGCATCAGTTGATAGGCCAGTGAATGACTTTGGGTCTCTGCTCCCAGGTGAAGGCCATTTGCATATTTGGCACAGTGAATGATCCCTTCTGCTCCCACCTGGCTGCCCCATGTTGGACATGATAAGCAGAGTAGCAGGGCTACTGCTGTGCTCACTCCAAATGCTCCTGGATGAGCTGGAGTTGGAGCCAGGCACCATCACTTGTGGTGGCCTAGCCAAGCAGGATCTTTGTGGTGTCACAGCTAGAGAACAGAGATGCCAAGGATTTCTGGAGGGGCAATGTTGCTCTGCCATCTTCGTGCATGTATCTGTGTATTGGGAGAGACCATCAAGGAGGGCTCTTGACAATGGGATGAGATTTAACAAGGCCAAGTGCAGGGTTCTGCACTTTGGCCACAACAACCCCAAGCAGCACTACAGGCTGGGGCAGAGTGGCTGAGAGCAGCCAGCAAGAAAGGGACCTGGAGATACTGGTAGAGAGTAGCTGAAGCTGAGGCAGCAGTGTGCCCAGGTGGTCAAGAGAGCCAATGGCATCCTGGGCTGGCTCAGGAGCAGTGTGGCCAGTAGGACAAGGGAGGTGATTCTGAACCTGTGCTCAGCACTGCTCAGGCCACACCTTGAGTGCTGAGTCCAGTTCTGGGCTACTCAGTTCAAGAGAGATGTTGAGGTGCTGGAAGGTGTCCAGAGAAGGGCAGCAAGGCTGGTAAGGGGCCTGGAGCACAGCCCTGTGAGGAGAGGCTGAGGGAGCTGGGGGTGTGCAGCCTGCAGAAGAGGAGGCTCAGGGCAGAGCTCACTGCTGTCTACAACTCCCTGAAGGGAGGCTGTAGCCAGGTGGGATTGGTCTCTGCTGCCAGGCAAGCAGCAACAGAAGAAGGGGACACAGCCTCAAGTTGTGCCAGGGCAGGTCTAGGCTGGATGTGAGGAGGAAGTTGTTGTCAGAGAGAGTGATTGGCATTGGAATGGGCTGCCCAGGGAGGTGGTGGAGTCACTGTCCCTGGAGGTGTTGAAGCCAAGCCTGGCTGAGGCACTTAGTGCCATGGTCTGGTTGACTGGCTAGGGCTGGGTGCTAGGTTGGACTGGATGAGCTTGGAGGTCTCTTCCAACCTGGTTGCTTCTATGATTCTATGATCATGAGCTGGTTCTGTCAGAAGTGTCAGTTTTATTGCAATACATCGTGGGGGCTCTTGTGCATCTTTACCACGCAGTTGAGACTTGGTGACTAAGAGAAGAACCCAAATGGAAATGCACTAAAGCGAAGACAAACTCCAGACCCAAAGGGTGCAGCAAGATGGGGGTTGGGATTGTGTATTTTTAGGAGTGATGTCATGAAAAAGTTCTGTATCTTTGGGGATGGGACAGATGTTGGCCAAACTAATTGGAAACAGCAAGCTGAGTAAGTATAGTCCTAGGTAAATGCAATGGAGGGGAGCAGGAAATCAGAGCCCTTGCAGGAGAATGAGAGCACTTGGGTGGTCTGACAGAGGTAGGATCCAATTGCTTAAGCCCAAATCCAAAGAACATTAAAAAAACCCAAACCAATCAACCAACCAAAATAAAAGCAACCAACAAACAAAACAAACCCAAACAAAACAAATTACCTCCCCCCAACAAACCTAAAAACCAGCTTGGGAAAGGAGATATCTAGGGTCAGAAAGAAGAGCATGGCTCCATCAGGGCAAAGGCCACCACCTGGACCAGAACCAGTTACTGAACAGCACAAGAAGACAGCAGTCAGGTAAGCACAGTCCCAGGTAACAAAGCACAAGGACACCTAAAATAGGTGTTTCCAGCAGCTCTTGATGGTTTCTTCTGTCTGAAAGTTATCTGAGCTCCCTTTAAAGCTATGCATGCGTTGAGCAACTCAAGGCAATCAGTGCACAAATGCCACTGCTCAGCTTGAGGAAGCACTTTTTGGGTTGCTCTGGTTTAATCTGTCACCCTGGAGCTCATATGCAACAGTGTCAAACACCTGTGGGGGAACTAATGGGTCTTAGTTGTCAGAAGCAACCTCACTTGGCACCTCCTATCCACTTGAGCTGCATTTAGCCTCAAAGCTGGGTCTTCAGTTTTGATTTGACCAATCTTGTAGGTGCTTTTCTTCTTATCTCCAGCTCTGTCTTCTAGGCACTTGTTGTAGACTTATTATCCAATCCTTACTCTGGCCACATCTCCTGGCTGGGTGGATACTGGACTTGGCTCATCGCTTGCTCTGTGGATGGACCTTGTTACCAATGCCCACCTCTGCTCTGCTCAGGTACTGTGGGACCATACTTGTTACTCAGGGCATGGCTCATCCTTAGATACTGCCTAATCATCCCTCATGCAGCAGCCACACTATCATGTATGAAGGGCAAAAGCACCCTTGGGACATACTGAGTTGCTGAAGCATCTCCAGTGAAGGGCAGAGAAGCTGGTGAGGGGTCTGGAGAACAGGTCTGGTGAGGAGCAGCTGAGGGAACTGCGGTGCTTTGGTCTGGAGAAGAGGAGGCTGAAGGGGGAGCTCATTGCTCTCTACAACCACTTCAGAGGAGGCTGGAGTGAAGTGGATGCTGGTCTCCTCCCAACTAACTGGCAATAGAATGGGAGCAAATGGCCTCAAGCTGTGACAGAGAAGGTTTAGGGTGGAGGTTAGTAAAAAATTCTTTCCTGCAAGAGTGTTCAAGCGTTGGAACAGGCTGCTCTGGATGTTAAAACAACAGAGCTACCTGCAGTCAGCAGCAGTCAACAGAGCAGCTGAGGTATTCGTGGTGAGACGAGTGAAGGGATGGAAACCACGACAAGAGGAGCGCTGAATGCAGAGGGTGTTTAGGAGCTTCCCTAGTGGAAACGTGGATGAAGAGCCGAAAAGTTGGAGAAAGGGCTTGCTGCAGTGTCCTACGGGAGGACTGCCAGGGGAACATGGAGGGCCAGGGTGATGCTGGGGGCAGCTGGCAGCAGGGCACGAGTTGGAGTGGAGCTGGCACGGGCAGAGCATTGTCTGGTGGGAATCACACAGTCGCTGGGGCTGGAAAAGACCTCTGAAGTCATCGAGTCCAGACGTGGCCATTAAGCCACATCCACACATTTCTTGAACACCTTCAGGGACAGTGACTCCACCACCTGCCTGGGAAGCCTGTTCCAGTGCCTGACCACTCTTGCAGGACAGAAATGCTTCCTAATACTCAAACTAAATCTCCCTTGGCAAGATTTTGGGCTATTTCCTCTCATTCTGCCACCTGATACTAGGGAGAAGAAATCACCTCCATCCCTCACCCCAACCTTCATTCAGGTAGTTGTGGAGAGCAGGAAGGTCTCCTCTAAGCCTTGTCTTCTCCAGGCTAAACAACCCCAGTTCCCTCAGCTGCTCCTCACCACACCTGTTCTCCAGACCCTTCAGCAGCTTTGTTGCCCTTCTCTGGACATGCTCCAGCTCCTCAGTGTCTGTCCTGTAGTGAGGGGCCCCAAACTGAACCCAGTGTCCTCGGGAGTAAGCATGTCAAAAGTTATTACTACATGGTGCCCAGGCCTGTGTAAGAAGAGGGTTACAAGCATGAATTTTAAGACTTGAGGGGGGTGTAATTGAGAACAGCCTTGAAAGTGAAATGTGGTACTGTCAAAAACATGCCTTAAGCTTCTTTCAACTGCTACTGGGTGCTGGGTTTGTTTGGAATGCCCAGTGCTGCTGATAACTTGTGTCCTGTGGGTGACAGTGCCTTGGGGACATGGCTCTACAGTGCACATCTTGGTGTGAGACCTTAGCAACCTACTAAGCTCAGAGGCAGGCTGATACTCTGGTCCCATTCAGAGCACAGATGGCACAAACATCTTGGAATACATGTTCAAGAAGAGGCTAGAGAGGGAGAGGATGACAGTAGAAAGGTTGAACCAGCCCTAAGAGAGCCAGTGCTCATCTCTTGCCTGTGCAGACTCTCCTGCAGCCTAGGAAGCAAAAGGATTTTCTGATGCCCTGCCACCAAAAGGCCCAGGGGCAGAGAGAAGGAAGGGGCACGTAGCAGCCCCATAGACAAGAGATAGCCCAGGCCTGGTGCTTACAGTGGTGGCATGCTCGTGCTGAGCAGGCAGGCTGGCCTGGCTCTGGCTGTCTCATCTATGTGCCAGCTGCTCTCAGCCTAACTGGTGCCTCCGGCCATGCCAGAGAGCTCTGCTGGCCCTTCCGCAGCCTGGCTTGAGACAGTAAGGTCTTTATCTCACCTGTGCCAGGTATCATTTGCACTCTGCTGAAAGCCAGGGTGGTCAGGGCATGTGATGGGAGGCATGTGAGCCCCAGCAGCCCTGCTGGGAGCTATAAATGGCATGTGTGCTCATTGGAGGAGCATGGCTGGCAGGGAGGAGGGGGAGGCAGTGGCGGCCAAGGGGGTGTTTGGTTTTGCACTTACTCCCTTGCTGTGTAGGAGGCTGGCTCTAGAGTGGGAGACAGCTGTGAGGGCTGGTGGCAAGCGTGCGTGTCCTCTGAGTGATGAGGCAGATATGGAACGGGCTTGTGCAGGCTGCTGACTGCTCCGGGGGGGCCCAATGGGTCCGTGGCAGGGCTGGTGCTGGCAGTGGCGAGGTCCTGCCCTGAGTTGGAGCTGCTGTTTGTAGACAGCGTGTAGGAGAGCCTTTTCTCGGCCGAGGCCCGTTAAAGAGACCTTTTATCTTCTGGCCAGCGGTCATCTCGTAGTCGGGTAATGGGCATTTGGTTGCATCTGTGCCGTCCTGTGCCCTGCACACCCTTCAGCAGCCCTCTGGCCCCCAGCCCTCTGCGGCCCCTCCTCCTGACCCTGGCCAGACCCCACGGCTACCAGAGACAAGTGGTCAGCACGTCGGCCCCGCAGTGGGAACAGCTGGGCAGGGGGGCCTGAAGCTACACCTGGTGGCACAGCGAAGGGGCGGGCAGGATGGCGGCGCTGGCGCCGAGCTCCTCCCGCCTGCATCCCGAGGCCGGCGCCGGGGACACGGCGGGACGCCTCAGCCAGGCGGTGTGCCCCTTAGAAAGACAAGCGTGTCCGAAGCCGGCGGCAGGAACGGGAGAGGCGGCGGCTGAAAGCCCCCAGCCCCGTTTCTCGGGCGCTGTAACAGGACCCCAGCGCCCTGAAGCCGCTGGGACCGAGCCGCGCAGCTGGGGGCGCGGCGCCTTTAAGGGCCTCCCCGCGCGCCCCAGCCGCGGCGTGACGCCAGCGCCGTCCCGGCGTATGCAAAACAAGCGCCGGCACCGGCCAATGGGCGCCGGCGCTCGGCGGCAGCCAGCCAATGGGGAGGCGGCTGGCGGCGGGGCGCCGGCTCGCCCCATATAAGGAGCTCCCTGGCCATAAAAGGCAACATTGTATCGCTTTATATGGGGGCGGCGCGGCGCGGCGGGGGCGGCGGCGGAGCGGGGCCGTGAGCGCGGAGCGGGCGGCGGGGCCATGGCAGGGCCGGCCTGACCCGACCCGACCCGCGCTCGCCGCCGCGATGTTGCCGAGCCAGGCCGGGGCCGGGAACGGCGGCGGTGCTGCTGCCGCCGCGCTGGCCCGGGGCTCGGGGCTGGGTCGGTCGCCGGTACCGCGTGGGGCAAACGGCGGCGGGGCGGCTGCAGGGCCGCCCGGGGGCCGCCTGGAGCGGGAGGCACTGTACAGCGGCAGCGAGGGCGACTCGGAGTCGGCGGAGGAGGAGGAGCTGGGTGGCGAACGGCGCGGCGTGAAGCGGGGCCTTGCCGAGGCAGCGGCGGCGGGGCCCGCGGCAGGAGCGGCGGCGGCTGCCTACAGCGGCGGCGTCGGCGGGGGCAGCGGGGCCGTGAGCGGAGCCAAGCCTGGGAAGAAGACACGGGGCCGGGTGAAGATCAAGATGGAATTCATTGACAACAAGCTACGGCGCTACACCACCTTCAGCAAGAGAAAGACCGGCATCATGAAGAAGGTGGGGCCCCGGAGGTCCGGCCGGCGCGGGAGGCGGGGGGCGGCCGCGGGTGGCAGCTGGCACCCACCTTTCTATTGCCGGCGAGAGCCCTGGGTCTTGGGCGGTGTGCGCCCGGGTTGAGCAAGGAGCCGGTCGGCAGGGCCGTGCCCGGAAACGGTGGCGGCTTCCCGGTCGTGCGGCGGGTGGGGGTGGCCCGGCCACAGCTCCTTCCGGGGGGCTGCGCGGGAGCCTCCGGCGGGGCCGGTTGTCGCCTACATCTGTCTTCTGGCTTTTACGAAGCTCCCGACAGGGACCGGGGCAACTGGTAGCGGGATGAGCGGTGGCGGTCACGCAGCCCCAGCGCCGGCGGATGCTGGGTGCGCCCGGCGGGCCCCAGTCGGCTGTTGCGGCTCATTCTGGTTTAGCCTCCGGCCGGAGCTAACCGGAGCCCACGGGCCCCTCCCTATGAGCCGTCGCTGGGTGCCACGCCAGTCCTGTGACACGGCTGGACTGCCCTGCCAAGAGCCCAGGAGGGCTGGCTCCCTCGGCCGCGGAAGCGCTCCGTGCCGCGCCCGGGCCGGAGTGCTCTCCGCGGTTCCTGGTCACTGAAGTCGCTCCGCAGAGACAAATGAGAAACTTTGGGCGGGAGTGGGTTACGTGCGTTGGATGCTGCTGGCTCATCTCCATCCTTATTGGTGCTCACAGCATCCTCTGAGCGATTGGGCAATGCTGCATCCCAGCTGAGTTGGACTTCATGCACTCTGGGACGGTGGGAATGGTTGTGGGGTACCACTAGGAAAATCGTAGTAGTGCGGGATGCAGAATCGGGACATCTGGTCTTGTGGTAGCTTAGTGAGACCACTGAGTGTGCCAAAATGGCATATGAGTAGTGTTCTTCCCAGCCCACACTTCAGTCCGGAGGGGTGGTAACCTCTCTGCAGGGATGTTTGGGAGTAGGTCTGCTCAGGACTTTGAAGACCGAGAAGGGAAGCTGGGTTCTACCCTGGCTGTGGTGTCCATTCAGGCAAAGAGGTAACAGAATCATGTGGGCCAAGTTGCATCCTCTCACACAGCTCAGCAGGGTGGGGGGAGGAGGTCCTCCAGAACTGTCTGGAGAAGCAGGTGGTATTTCCAGAATGGGGGCAGCCCAGTGTTCCTATCTAGTCAGGCTGCTCTCTTGAGGGCACTGCTTTTTTTCTGTGGCCTCTTGGCTTGCAGTTTCCCATAGAGCTGTTTAAATGAGCTAGGAGCACAACATGGCACACTTCAACCTGGAGGAACCCAATCTCAAGGTGTTTTTGGAGGCCACAGCTCCTCTGAGATGGCAGGGAGCTGGAGCTGGTGTAAGCAAAAGGAGGACTGTGCTGTGAGAGCAAGGACACGCTAGGGATTTTTGACCTGCACTGTGTGTGTTGCTCCCGTCCGTGACTCCCTGTTCATCCTTTGTGCTGCTGGCAGGCCTATGAGCTCTCCACGTTGACCGGCACTCAAGTCCTGCTGCTGGTGGCCAGCGAAACGGGCCACGTGTACACCTTTGCCACGCGGAAGCTGCAGCCCATGATCACCAGTGAGACGGGGAAGGCGCTGATCCAGACGTGCCTCAACTCCCCAGACTCGCCGCCGCGCTCAGATCCCACCACTGACCAGCGTATGAGCGCCACGGGCTTTGAGGAGACAGACCTCACCTACCAGGTGTCTGAGTCAGACAGCAGTGGGGAGACCAAGGTAACCAGCCTGGGCACCCTGCGGGGCACGGCTGTGCCAGTGGAGCTGTGCTGGGGGCCTCCATCATCCCCAGCCCTGCTTGAGGAGCAGCTTGGGAAGCTGAAAATGAGCCCCCTTTAGCTATGACTCCAGCAAGCTCGTGTTGTGGCCTCTCGGAGCTGGCTCCTCCACTTGGCTTGCAGTAGTGGTGATTCAGAGAGGGAGGACAGTGGGCGACAGGTGTTCTGGCCCTGTCCTTTGCAGTGGGGCTCCCTGGCAGCCCAGCCCACCCCCCAGCCAGCTCTCAGCACTGTTATCTCTCCCTGGGCGTCTTCATGCTCTTGCACTCATTGATAAAATTTGATTCTGCCTCCATGGCCTTATAAGGCCTGGTTTCCCTCACCAGAGTCCCTGGCAGGGCCCCTCACATTCCTTATAAGCTGCAGCTGTCTCTTGCTTTGGTGCTGTTTTGGAGGGGGGCAGGGAGGACATGGGGAATGGAAACACTTGGCTGGACGGACTGTTTCTGCTCCCTGCCCAGTGTCCCTGCAGGCACTAGCCCTTGCCTGCCTGTGTTACTTGCCCAGAGTGCTCCAGGAGGTCTGCCCACAGATGCAGTCAGGCAGTGGCTGCTTTCTGCTGGAAGGGTTCTGTCTTGTCCCTGCATCCTCTAGAACATTTCATAGAGTCATAGAATGGTTTGGGTTGGAAGAGACCTAAAAGATCATCTAGTTCTAACCCTCTGCTGTGGCCAGGCCCACTAGACCAGGTTGCTCTAGGCCCTGGTCTACCTGGCCTTGAACACCTCCAGGGAGGGGACAACGGTTCCTTAGAGCTGTTGCAGGAAAGCTGGCTTCTGTACTCCTGCTGGTCCCTTTGCAGGCTGGTGCTCAGGTTTGTGGGCACTTGGGGATGTGAAGCAGGGGAATCTGTGGGACATGTGGTGGACTAGGAGTTGTGCCACAGCTTCCTGCGCTTGTGTGGAGTGCCATTAGGTGCATGCTCTGCTTTACCTGTGCTGGTGGCATGGGTACTGGCCTTGCTGCCAAAGCAGCCTTCCAGGTGAGCTGTGGCCTTGCTCCAGCCAACTGTATGCAGGTCACAGCAGCATCCTTGCTATACAGTAGCCACTAAGCATTGGTGGAAAAGAGGACCTGGAGAAGGGTGTTGGAAGTCTCTGCTGTGATCCCAAAGGCAGTGAGTGCAGCCCCGAGACACATGCCCAGCACGTTGTGTCTGGTGGCAGCCCAGCAGCTCTGAACTCAGTGCAGCTGTGGGCGTGACAACCACGATTCCTCCATTCCCTCTTCTCCACCTGTGTGCAGTGCTGCACTGAGCAGAACCTTATTGCTGCTGAGCCCTGAGAAGCAATCAGTCACGGAGATCCTTGCAGGCAGAGGAGCTGGTAGGCCAAGGTGTCGCTGGCTGGAGAGCTCTGTGGTGGAGCCCAGAAGAGTTCCTGGGAAGGTTTGCCACTGAGGGAAGTCCAAGAGTAGTCCTGTCTCTCTCAGGCTGGTGTGACTCCAGTTCCTAGTGTGAGCTACACCAGCCCTTTCCAGTAGGCAGAGGAGCCCATTGTCACCAGCAGCTTCCTGTCCGTGCAGCCTGTGTTTGTAAGGACGTGGCTCTCGGGCTTCTCCTGATGAAAAGGCAAGTCCTGTGGGCATTTTTAATGAGACAAATTACCTGTGCTGGAGTAACTTGGAGGTGTGGGAGGCACTGTGCCTGGCAGCTGACCTGTGTCTGGCCTGGGGCTAGTCTATGTCATGTCCTTGCTAGGTAGCCCCAGAGGAAGTGTGCTCGTGGAGTGCAGTTACCCTGCAGAGGAGGTCTTCATAACACAGCTTCTCTCTGCTTGCTTTCTGATACAACTTTGCAAGCTCCTTCCTAGCATGAGAAGTGGCAACACTTAGTGCAGGCTGCCTTGCTGTGCCATACCCCCATACCCACTTCTGGCCTCCTAAGGATTCTTGTCATGGCAAGGCATGAGACTGGACATGGTCCTACCCTGACTGTTCCCACTCTTGCTGTGCTTTCTGCAGTGCTGGAAACTTGGTTTGGTGCTGTTGACAAAAATTCAGATAGACAAAGAGGCACTCCAAGGATGAAGGGAGCCTGTGGGTGGGCCATGAAAGGTGGATGGTGTCCTTGAAGGGTGGGTGGTACACGGGGCTGGGTTAGGGGTGCCTCATTAGGAACTGGGTGATCTCCAGAGGTCTCTTCCAACCCTTCTATCATTCTATGAAGTTAAGCTAGGATGCTCTGAGAGAACTGGGCATTTGCTGCCTGGCCTTCCTGTCAGCTCTGCTTCCTGGGCCTCTGTATGGATAAAACCAGTTTGTGTTGAGCTGCTGCAGCAGAGAGAGGAGCAGAGCAGGTAGGCTGTTACCTGTGGTCAGCAGCCAACAGCAGCTGTGAGATGCTTCTGCTGTGCCAAACCCAAACTCCCTGCTATGGAGCCTAAGCTTGGCCTGCAGCTAACACTGAAGCAAGCTGCACTTCCAAGGCAGCAGCTGTATCCTCTTGGTGCCATGTACTGACCTGTCTGGTCTTCTGTGGTCCCCAGAGGACACGCTGCCCTCATGTAATCTCATGGGTGTGGTTATGCAAGAGAGAGGATTTTTGGAGGGAACTCAGGGCTCTAGACTGGGGTGACAGCATGGGATTAGCCCTGATCCGGTCATGTCTTTTTGGGGTGGGACTTGCTGGCCCGTGTGGAATACTGATCAGATGCTGGAGGCCACGTTGGGATTTCCCATTTTGTGAGGCCAGGTAACCTGCAACATCCAAGTAGCATTGCTGATTTGAGGGATCTGGGTCATACTGAACAGTATTGTCCCAGGCAGCATTGAGAAGCTGTGGAGGGGGATTGGCTTTGTGCTCAGGGCCCTGCTGTGGTCCAGGATGCGCATCAGGTGACCTGGGCCATATCCTGTGCTCCCATCGTGCGTTTATCAAACATGCATAGTGGTATGGCTCTGTGCAAGCATCTCTTGCTGCTGTGCTACACTTCTCTGCCCCACACTGATTGCCCAGATGCTGCCCTGCAAGCAGCAGAAGTTTACAGCATCTAGGAAGTTTGATGGGGAATGGATGTGCAGCTGGATCAGGAAGGGAAGAGTCTTCAGGGCTTGTCCACAGTCCCATGGGCAGTCTGTACTGAAGGTGACCTGTGACTTAGCTCCTGTTGGAAGCTGGCCTCCAGCATGTAGTCTGGGTTCTCCTGGGTGCTGGGAGGAGCTAAGGTGGCCAGGGGCTCCCAGGCATCTCGGATAGGCATGGGGAGAAGGGAACAGGTGTCCAATTCCAAGGTCTCTCCAGCTGTCTGTACTGGGAGCTGTTGCTGCAGCTTGAGACAAACGCAGCAGAGATGGGACATCTGGTCTGTCTTCTTGGGGTGGGGGAAGAGTGGGAATCTGAGGAGGGAGGGCAAGAGATAGGCCATGCACAGTCTGAGCCTGGTGGCACAACATCTTTCCCAAGCACCTTTTCTGCTCTGATTGTCCTGAGGTTTGCCCATGTGCTTCCTGGGTGTCCTGAGTAAGGTGCTCTGAGTTTTTTGGGATGCCTCCTTCAGCCCTGAGAGTATAGAGTGTGAAAGGATGCTAAATGCCCTGGCTGCTTGGGGTCTGTATCTCAGGGGTGCACAGTTTCAGGGCTACACCTGGGCACGAGGGTGCTTGGCTTTTCCACCTGGGAGCAGGACTTGCCCTGCTCTGCTGTGGATTCCATAGCCCAGTGGGCTGTTGGGAGCTCTACCCTGTCACGCATGTGGGGAGGACACCCACAGCCTCCATGTGAGATGGCAGAGGTTTGTGGTTGAGCTAATGGAAAGTGCCTCTGCTGGGCTCTGCTCTGCCATCACGTGCCTCTTCTAATTTGGACTTCAGGGACAGTGGTGCCAAGCAGAGGGGTGTTGCTCTCCTCCTTCCCCAGGCCCTGGGGCACAGCCGAGTGCCGGGGATTGGCTACCCCTGTCCAAAATGGGCTGCCTTCCCTTTTTTAGCTGTTCGTTGAGCTGTGAATTCCTCACTCCTGGCAGCTTGACAAGCTGGGAAGGAGGCTTAGCACTGGAGAGCTGGGCCCACCAGCCTGCAGTGGGAGGGGTGGGAGTGTGGCAGCCTTAACTCTTCCGGGGCGTGCTGACAGCCCTGGCAGGGCGTGCGGCAGCAGGCGTCTTGGGTCTCCTGTGGAGCAGTGTCTTTGCAGTCTGAGCAGGGCAGGCGAGGAGCTGTGGAGATGGTGGGTGTCTAAAAGGGGGTTTGGGAGCAGGAGGCACATTAGTTGAGGTATGGCTGCTGGGGGAAATAGGGATCATGCTGGGCTTGGATGGTTCCTGCAGGTCCAAGCCATGTCCCACTACATGCTTTGTGGCTGCAGAAACTGGGGTGTTAGGTACCCTCTAGACCAGCATCCATGTTCCTCCTTTGTTCCCACACCCAGGAGACAGCCTCTGAAGCTACCTTTGGCCCAGCACAGGACCCTTCTGATGCTTTGCTGTCCTCAGACAGGCACAAAGCTCCAGTGCTCTTTGCAAGACTGATCTGTGCTGGCTGTAGCTAACATGTGGGATCCCTTGGGAGCATTTGTCTCCTGCCTGTCTCCAGCTGGTAGACTGGCAAATGGGTGCTTTCCCTGGCTGGGTTCTCCCCTTTGCTCCAGGAAACTTGTGGAGGCGTTCCCCAGGGATGACAAAGGAGCTGTCACAGCTGGGTCTGGGCCTCCCTGGTGTCTGGGTTTGGTCTCACTCCCCTCTCGGTGCTTTCAGTGTACAGCTGCCTTTAAGAGCCAGTTCTGGCTTGTTCTGGGCCATGTGTTTCGTGCCATAAGGGAAGTGGTGTGTGTTCCTGACAGGAGACAGTGTGTTTACCTTCGTGTCTGTCCCTGCAAAGGCTGCTTTTGCTTCTTGTGTGCCAAAGAGAGGCTGCTCTCTTAGGGGCTGTGGGGACTCCTGGGGAGGGAAAGGGTTGCCTCATTCCCTGGTGTCTTGCAGAGAAGTCTCTCAAGGGACCTGTGTGGCTCTGGGCTTGTGTCCAAGGTTTATGCTGAGCTCTCCAGCTCTTCCCATGCTACATTATTGGGTACAGTCTCCTTGTGCTTGTACAAGCAGCTCCTCTCTGCTGCTCTGGCTCTGCTCCGTGTGCTGGCAGCAGGCAATGGGGGAATGGTTTAGCACAAGGGTATGACCCATGGAGCCTGCTTTGGTCTCATGGGCAGAGGTTGACCACATCCAAGGGCTGGTCTGAGTTGTCACAATCTCTCCTTCCCCAGGACACGCTGAAACCTGCGTTCACTGTCACCAACCTGCCGGGGACAACGTCCACCATCCAGACAGCCCCCACCACCTCGACCTCCATGCAGGTCAGCAGTGGCCCATCATTCCCCATCACTAATTACCTGGCGCCAGTGTCTGCCAGCATCAGCCCCAATGCCGTCACCAGTGCCAACGGGACCGTGCTGAAGACTACTGGAGCCAGTGCAGTGACGTCGGGGGGCCTCATGCCGATACCCACAGGCTTCACCCTCATGTCAGGTCAGTGCCGTTACCTGAGGGCTGTGTCCATCTGTCTCTGCACCGTTGTGTGGCTGTCTTTTCAAGGGCAGAGGAGATCTAGTGGCAGGAGAAAGCAGAGTGTTTGCTGCTGCAGGGTGAACCTGGTCGGGGTTCCTTGCTTGAGCCCAGCCAGGCCTGTGGCTGGACAAGGGTTGTGTAGTGACAGTTTCCTTCGAGTGCTGCTAGCTGGCCCTGCTGCCGGGAAGGCTGGAGTGGCAGGCAGCCGAGCCAGGACCCCAGGGCACCACCTAGAAGCCTGGAGGGAGCAAAAGGAGCTGGTGGGGACAAAAGCTGTCCTTTCTCCCAACTTTTGGCAGGTGCTAAAAGGTTGGGCTGGGGACCCCTACCCTTCCTCTCCCTCGGTTACAGCTGCGCTCCCTGGCTCTGCCCAGCCAGCAGGGCCAGGCAGTCACGGGTACGGCTGGGCAGTTGCACCAGGTACAACAGACAAGTCTGCCACTTCCCTGCCAGAGCTGGAGGGCAGATCGTGTCTCTGACAGGTCAGCACTCGCTTCTCCTCCTCTTGTTTCAGGTGGGAGAGATGGAGGCATCTGTGAGGGTTCTGGTGTCCTGGCCAGAGAGCTGACCCCCAGCTTGGGTGGGAGCACAGAATGCAGGGCACCCTGACTGACTGTGAGGGAAAGATAGGAAGAAAGGGCAGAGGATGCTTGGCATAGGCAGGAGCAGCTTCCTGCATGATACAGACCAAGGGAAGCAGCAGGTTGTAAGTCTCCTTCCCCAGGGTTTGCCCTGTGGCTAGCAAAGGCATAGGAGACGGGTCCCTGGTGCAGCTGTGCTGAGGCTCAAGTGTGGTGTTGGGAGGATTGATGGAAAGAGACCACAGGGGCTCAGATGCCCAGTGAACGTTTTTTGAGTGCTGTCTCTGGGCTCTGACTAGCAGCCTTTTGGGTTTGTGTTTGGATCTGCAGTCATTGAACCACAGTGCGGAAGACAGATTAGGAGAGACCCAGAGCAGAGTAAGAAGTTGGTGCTGCTGTGTTGCCTTGTGTGCAGTGTCCTTCGTTGGAGTTTCTTGTTGTGCTGAGTTGAGGTTCTCCAGGTGTTGTACTAGGGCTGGATGTACTCCTGGCTGGAATTTCAGAGCAGGGCTAGGCTCTCCTTTCTGGGGACTGTCCTCATCTGAGAACCAGCAGTGAGAGTGAGACAGTACCTCCTGTGTCCTGCCTGCCTGAGCTCAAGTCGGTGGGTCTGTTAGCCTGCATGCTTTCTCGAAGCCCTCGTGGGTCCTGTGGGCCCTGCCAAAGAGTGTGATTGCTTGCAAGGGGCCTGGATTTCCCTTGTGGTCTGGAGGAGCTAAGAGAACAATGGATGTGTGCCCCTGCCATGTGGTGCAAGGGGAGATGCTTGCCTGAGCTAGGTGGCTGATGACTGCTGCTCTCTGCAGCATTCGTAGCTCTTCCTTCTAGGAACAGGACTTCTCTCTGCTGAGCTCTGTCTCTAGAGCCAGAGAGCTTTGCAACACGTGGTCTGTGCCAGAGGCTGTGTCACCATGCCTCTGCAGGTCTGGGATGCATATCCTGTGGCCCAGTGGTTGCTAAACCCTGTGCAGGACACTGTGGTGTCCTGGAGATCACAAGATGGGTGAGAGAGCTTTTCTTCAAGTGCCCTGTGGAGGATGGAGCTGGGCTCCAGCCAGCCTGAACATGGGCAGTGTTCTCCTCCTGACACCATCCATGCTGAGTCTTGGTGCAGCCAGGAGTGGTGGAACCCAGACGCTCCTGAACTATGCTTGGGAGCTGGACAAAAGCTGCTGTGGCCTTTCCCTTCCTCTCTGGAGCCCCTCTAGGCCACCTTACTCCTCTTTGGCCCATGTGTACCAGGAAAGAGTAGACTTGGGGGCAGGGCTTTTGGCTGGGCTTCTTGCAGCACAGTGCGGAGCCGTTGTGGAGCTGTACGTGGCCAGAGGACTGGGTGGCTTTTACATGGCCTGGGTGGCTGCTGAGCCACAGGCTCATGGGCTCCTCTCTCTCCCCAGGTGGTACCATGGCTCAGCAGGTTCCCGTCCAGGCTATCCAGGTGCACCAGGCACCGCAGCAAGCATCTCCCTCTAGTGACAGCAGCACTGACCTTACCCAGACCTCTTCCAGTGGAACAGGTAATTGGGACTTCATGGTAACCATGTTCTGTCTGCCTTCCTAACCACTGCTGATGACAACCCACACCTGTAGGTCTCATGCCTGCTCCCTGCCCCAGATCGACTCTATCCCATTCTTTCTGACAGTTCCTTGAGTGTATTTATCCCCATTCCCAGCCTCTGTGCTGTGCTCTGTCTAGGTAGATGCTGCTGTGCTTAAGGCATCTTACAAGGGATTTCAGAGCCTTTCCCCATGCATAGAAATACAGAATGGTAGGGGTTGAAAGGCACCTCTGAAGGTCATCTAGTCCAGCACCCCTGCCAAAGCAAGGATCCCCTAGTGCAGGTCACACAGGAACACATCCAGATGGATCTTGAAAGTCTTCAGAGAAGGAGACTCCACAACCTCTGTGGGCAGCCTGTGACAGTGGACTGTCACCCTTACAGTAAGGAAGTTTTCCCTTGTGTTGAGGCAGAACTGCATGGATCTGGGAACAGGTTGCCCAGTTCTCAGGTGGCCTCTTAGTGAGCCAGCATTGCCTCTCACACAAGGCATTGACTTGCATCTACTTGAGACCTTTTGTCAGTCAAGTCTGAGCCTAGGTGCCTGGATGCAGGCTGAACGCAACTCAGCTCTACAAAAGCTTCAGCAGGAAACTTGTATCTTGGACTGAATTCAGTCCTGGGTATTTGTCTGCCATGCCATTCTGCCCTCTCTTACTTGTGAATTAGAGGTTGGAGCTCTCTTGCCTCTTCCTGGAGACTTTTCCCAGCTGCTTGGGAGGACAGAATGGGTATCTCTGAGTACCTGCTGCTTCAGGACAAGCATGCCCAGTGTGGCTGAGGGAGGGGTGCTTAGGCAGGTGTGTGAGTGTAGACAGTCCTTTCCTGTAGCTCACACACAGTCTGTCCTGCTGCTAGTGACCCTCCCAGCGACCATCATGACGTCGTCTGTGCCAACCACTGGGGGTGGCCACATGATGTACCCCAGCCCACATGCGGTGATGTACGCGCCCACATCTGGCCTTGCAGACAGTGGACTTGCAGTCCTCAACGCTTTCTCACAGGCACCCTCAGCGATGCAGGTGTCCCACAGCCAGGTCCAGGATCAGGGTAAGATAGCTGTCTGGGTCAGTGCTCCCTTAAGCACTCTGACACCTTGATTTTTCTTGTCTCATGTGAACTTGTGCTGCACAGTCAAAGAATGTTCTTCTGAGCAGTCCTAGTGGCTGCAGAAAGGCCTGGCGAGGTGATGCTTGGTGCATGCTTTTCAATTCTGCCCTTACCCTGTGCAAAGGATTTCCTGTGCTGTTTGCTGAGCACAAAGAGTGAAGGCTGCTGGGATGAGTGGTAGATGGGGGCAGTCGGTGGAGTGACTTAGGAAACCCTGGAGAGGCTGCGTGGTTGCGTGAGGGGGCAAAGCAGCATGAAGCCATGCAGGCAAGGCTTGGATTGTGGTCTTGTTTTCCAGCATTTGGGAAAACTAGTGCATGTGGCTTTCTCCTACCATGCATCCATGCATGCAAACAGGTACCTTCATCCTTGGGAAGCTCCATGGGGCTCAGAGAAGATGACCCACAGGTGAACACCATTTAAGGGAAGGCATCATTTGTGCTCTCTCTGTGGCAGGTGGCGTTCCCCAAGTGTTCCTCACAGCCCCATCAGGCACAGTTCAAATCCCAGTCTCAGCTGTCCAGCTTCACCAGGTAGGTGCAGAGTGGTATTTTCAGGTGTTCCTGGTGTCCTTGCCCTGGCCCTGCCTGCACATCCTTTGTGGGTCTGGGCAGACTTGGGCCCTTGGGTAGGGTCAGTCCCCAGGTCTGGGAAAGCTGTTGGTGCCACCCGCCCTTGGGTGAAGCAATCTTACGGTCCTTGGGCAGGTGCCCAGAGAGCACATTGCCACCCTGGCTGCTGGCACGCATGGTCTCAAGGAATGCTGTCCTCCAGTTCTTCCTCCTCCCTTTTTTCCTCTAGATGGCTGTCATCGGGCAGCAGAGCAGCAGTGGCAGCAGCCTGACAGAGCTGCAGGTGGTCAACTTGGACACCTCGCACAGCGGCAAGAGTGACTGAGAGGCCTCTGCTGCCGGCCTTGTGCTGTCCCTGGCTTACCACGCCAGTGCCAGGGCTGGCAGCAATTCCTTCTCGTACAGACTGCACCAATTATTTATTGTTGCCTTTTCACGTTTCCTTCATCCACACATGCACACACACACAGACATGCACCCACACACACACAGGCACGCGCGTGGGGCTGCAGGACCCACCTGGAGCAGAACTGTGCTGGGGCCGTGCAGGGCTCTGGGGCTGTTTGGATGCTGCGATAGCTGTGCTCGTCTCACGCCAGCCAAAGAACCTTGTCTCTTGAGGGGAGGATTGCTCTGCGCTGTAAATAAATACTGTGGGCCATTCCCAGCTGGAGGCTCTGGCTCCTCCTGGGCTCTCTGAGTCACCTTGCCCATGAGTGTTTGCTCTGCGTGGGGCTCAGCTCAGACCTAGAGCCCGTCCTGTGGGTGCAACTCAGAGTGGAGCAGGCCAAGGCTGTGCTGCTGGCCTCAGCAATGTGCCTTTGTAGGGGGGTGACACGTCCTGGCTGCAGCAACTCGCCCTGGGCTCTGGACAGGGGAGAGTGGCCGCCTTGCATGTGCATCTCTGTCTGGGCCTGCACACCCTCCCTCCAGAGGGCAGGGCACAGCCCGTGGCATGTGCCTGGCAGCACGTGGCCCTGTCCTCCTTGTATGCACTACAGTGAGCCCTCTGCCCTCAGTGCCTCCTTGCTGGGCTGCCCGGCAGATTTGCAGCCTGACTGGTTCTGCCCTGGCGGCTGCCCTTGCACAGCTGAGGTGGTTGGTGGGTGCCCAGGGGCACAGCGATGGCCTTGTAGAGCTCCCAGGGGGCTCTGTGGCCAGCTCAGCCCCACACTCTCCTCTCAGCCCTCACACTGCTTGCGGACTCCATACGCTCAAGGGAATGTGGCCAGGTCTTTCTGATGTCCCCTGCAGCTCCAGCCAACGCTTTCTAAACTTGTCAGGCACGAGGTGAGGAGTAACCAAGTGTCAAAGGGAAGAAGAGCCCATGGAGCACTGAGCTGCTGCACAGGTGGCAGGCTCTTCCTCTAAGCATCAGAGTGGCTTGCAGGCCATCCTGGGGGGCAGAGGAGCAGCTGGAATTCCTGTGCGGGCTCAGCGAGGCCAGGGCAGAAGGGCTGGAGTGTGCCTGGTCCTGCATAGGAGTTGCTGTAAATGGCTCTGCTACCTGGTCTGTCCCTGGAGGGAGAGTGAGCAAGTGAGAGAAGCTGCTGAGTCCTTAGGGAAAGAAGCAGCTACTGTAACTTTTTCTTTTTTTTTTTAAGTTAAAGATAAAAGAAGCCTTGGAGAAAAAAAAAAAGGAGAAAAAAAAAAAAAGAAAAAAAAAAAAAGAAAATTACTTTATTTTTCTAAATGTTAAACTCAGTATTTATGTAATTCTTTAAGGAATAAAAGTTTGGCTCCTGTACAGTTTTCACGGGCTTTGTACCAGGGGGAGGGGAGAGGGGTGGGTGGGCATGGAGGCAGGAAGGGGCCTTGCTTTTGACTTTGTATTGTAACCTTGGACATGTCTCCTCAGCATTAGCGTTTAAGCTGCGCTCTCCACCCACCAGCATGTGCCAGGGATCAAGCTGACTCCAGTGGGATGCTTGTTCCCTGCTTACCTGTACTGAGAACTCCATACCCGTTGTTTGGGGCTTAGTGGGCAGAAGGCAAGTGAAGCAGTCTCTAGAAGTGGCGAAAATCATCCCTCGGGAGCAGTGTGCCCAGGAGCCAGAGCTGGGCTGCGTTTTCTGATGGCTGCCCTGTTTACCTCTGGTCCTTGGGCCTCTGGCTGTTCCCTCACCCCTCTCCGTGTGGAGCGCTGTTACCTGTGACGGCCCAAGGGACGGGGGCATCCCCACTCCTCCCTGGGTTGTGAGTGGCCAGCCCTGGCCGAACCCTGCTCACCATGCAGGTAGCATCCGAGCTAGCCGATGATCTGGGCTGTAGTTCCCTCTCTTCAGCGCTTCCTTAGAGCACAGGTGCAGACATATCCCCTCCACGTTCCCTGTGCAAAGAACTCCCGGAACGGTCTTTCAGCCCTCAGCCTGTTACCCCCTTGCGGAGAGTGGGGTGGCCCAGCTGGTGAGAGCGACATTGCATGCTGCCTCCCTTTAGCATCCTTGCTCTCGGAGTGATGTGTGCCCTGCCGCTCAGCGCATGCGGGAGTGCTGTGCCGTGCCCCATCGCTAGGTGTATGACAGCTGCTCAGTGACGCTGTGGGTATACCTAGGAGTTCAGCCAGGCAGAAGGAGGACAGGGTTGGGATCTGCGTTGTTCTTTGCCACCGGCCTGGCTTCGTTGCGCTTTGCCTGTGCGCCAGCGGAGCTGCCGGGCCGGGCCGGCAGGAGTGCCCCTGCTGCTACCGGGTGTCTCGACCGCGTTCCTTCCCTGGCTCCCCAGAGGCAATTTGCTGGTTAAACGCTAATGGTGTTGTTTTATTTAAGTGCAGACTTGTAAGAACACTTGTGTATCAGGGATGAAATGGCATTTATTGTGTGGTGACTTTGGTTTTTTCAGTTCATTTTAGCGGTTTGAGGGGGGGGTGTGTGCGTGGGCGCGCCTGGGCGTGCACAAGTGTGTGTGTGGGGGATGAGTTTATTATTATTATTATTTTTTTTTTCCCTCCGAGTTTCCAGGGTTGTGTTTCTGGAAGGATGTGGAAGTAATCACAGTACTATGTACAGAGCTTTCTTTTGTATTAAAAAAAAAAAGAACAACGACAAAAAAATTTTACTCTTTCAATAAATGTTATCATTTTGTGCACAGATTTGGGGTCTCGGCCGTGCTTTGCTGCAGGGGATGGCACACACCTTAGGGCCAAGGGGTTGGGGGCCAGAGGTAGGTTTCTGCACCTGTTTGTGTACTGTGGAGCGTGGAGGGCTGCCTGGATACCATCACAGAAGTGTTCGGGTTGGAAAAGACCCCCAGGATCACCAAGTCCGACTCAGAGCCCTACTCTGTGTGATGGTTTGGGTGCTCCCCCCCCCCCCCCCACTTTGGAAATCACCCAGACTAGACTCAGAGGCTCTGGAAATGGAATGAAGCTTTGTATTTACAGCTTGGCACAACAGACAAGCAGATAGTTACAGGATATACAGTGATAGACAGACATAGACAAGGCAAAAGGTAATACAGGCACACAGCAGCCCTCCCAGAAACCTGAGTCCCCAGGAGGGGCTCCCAACCACCCTTCCCACCTTCCCCCTACCCCTCTCAATCTTGCCCCAGTCCCAAGGAAGAATGGAGATTGGGCCAGGGGGTTAGGAAGCAAAGTGGATTACTTAAAGAAACAGAGGGTGAGGTTAGAAAAGAGATGCAGTTCCCAGCTCGCCAGCAGCAGAAGTGTTTTTCACTTCTTGTTCTTAGACATCTCAGCAAGCCTATGAGCAAGGTAGACATCAGCCTTGTTTTCCTTCCACAGCCTGTAATCTAGTTCTTCTCACCAAAACATTCCAGCTAGGCTCAAACTAGCACACACACACCTTAGGGCTGAGGGGTTGGGGATCAGAGGTAGGTTTCTGCACCTGTTTGTGTACTGTGGAGCATGGAGGGCTGCCTGGATACCATCACAGTAGCCTTAGGGTTGGAAAAGACTCTCAGAATCACCAAGTCCAACTGAGAGCCCTACTCTGTAACATTCTGGCACTCATCCCAACAACCTTCCCCCTCTGTGCTCAGCAAACAGCTCAAGCAATCCTTTGCAGAGGATAAGGGCAGAATTGCAAGCATGCACTGGGCATCACCTCACCAGGCCTTTGTACGGCCACTAGGACGGCTTAGAAGAACATTGACTATGCAGCACAAGGCATGGGACCATATCCCCAGACACCACAGCCAAACAGCCTGTAAGCACATCCAGAGTTGGTGACTTGGACACCTCCTTGAGCAGCCCATTCCAATGCCTGACCACTCTTCCTGGGGAAAAAATGCTTCCTAATTAATGTCCAGTCTAAACCTACCCAGTTGCAGCTTCAGGCCATTCCCTCTTGTTCTGTCACTAATTAACCTGTGAGAAGAGACCAGCACCACCCTCTCCACAACCTCCTTTCAAGTAGCTGTAGGCAGCAATGAGGTTTCCCCTCAGCCTCCTCTTTTGTGAAACCTAACAGCCCCAGCTCCCTCAGTCACTCATAAGATTTATTCTCCAGGCCCTTCTCCGGATTCCTTGCCCTGTTCTGCACTCTCCAGCACCTCCATGTCCCTCTGGTACTGAGGTGCCCAAACTGGATGCAGTACTCGAGGTGTGGCCTCACCAGAGCAGAGTACAAGGGCACAGTCACCTCCCTGCTCCTGCTGGACACAGCATTTCTGATACAAGCCAGGATGCCATTGGCTTTCTTGCCCACCTGGGCACACTGCTGGCTCATACTCAGCTGCTTGCCCACTGGAACCTGCAGCTCCCTTTCTGCCAGACAGCTTTCCAGCCACACTGCCCCAAGCCTGTAGTGTTGCTTGGGGTTGTTGTGGCCCAAGTGCAGGACCTGGCACTTGGCCTTGCCAAAGCTCATCCCATTAGCATTGGCCCATCCATCCAAGTCCCTCTGTAGAGCTTCTCTACCCTCATGATAATCGACACTTGCCACTTAGCTTGGTGTCATCTGTGAGCTTACCGACAATGCACTTTGTGTCTTCATCAAGGTCATCAATACAGATGTTAAACAGAATTGGTCCCAATGGTGAGCCCTGAGGAACACCACTTGTGCCTGGCTGCCAGCTGGATTCAGCTCCACCAACCACCATTCTTGGGCCTGTTCATGCGGGCAGTGCTTTCTCTGGCATGATGTGGCCAAGAGGAGCTCTTTGCTGAAGTCTCCATGCCCTCTGCCTCCTGCACAGGTGAGACCTGACCAGCTAGACTTCTACTCTGGGAATTCCAGAGCCAGAGGATGGGCCAGAAAGAGCCTGTGGTAGACATCAGGGCTGTGAGGATCGTCCTTTTTGAAAGCTTCAGAATGGTGCTGGTGATCAGAGCATGGTGTTGAGACAAGAGAATGGATGAAGAATGAGGAGGAGCTGAGACTTTTGCAAAAGAAAAGAGTTGTTCTGATCCGTGAGTGCTAGCACAGAGGAGCAGGAGGACTTCAAGCAAGAGGTAAAACACGGAGGCCAAACAAACCACGTTGCTTATGGAGTAGCTAGGCAATAACTAAGGTCTAAGAATATTTGTCATTGTAACATCAAAGAAAATGTGGTCCCTAGGCCTGGACTCAGGTGGGTTACACAACATGAGAGGATTCATAGAAGCGTAGAATGGGCTGAGTTTGAAGCGACCTCCAGAAGTCACCCAGTCCAACCCACCCTGCAGTCAGCAGGGGCATCCTCAAGTAGATCAGGCTGCCCAGAGCCCTGTCCAGCCTTATCTTGAGTATCTCCAGGGATGGGGCCTTAACCACCTCCCTGGACAACCTGCTCCAGTCTTCCATGGTAAAGAACTTGTTCCAAGCATCCAGTCTAAATCTGCTCTTGGTTAGTTTGAAGCCATTGCCTCTTGTCCTACCACTGCAGGCTTTTGTAAACAGTCTGTCTCCAGCCCTCTTGTAAGGCCCCCTTCAGGTACTGGAAGGTCGTTAGTAAGTCTCCCCAGAGCCTTCTCTTCTCCCATCTGAAACTGGGTTGAAAAAAGATCATCAAGTCCAACTGTTAACCAAAGGCCACCCTGTCCTTATTGCCATATTGATAAGCTAGCACAGACCAAAAGAGGACAAAAGGGGTTTTGTGTGTATGTGTTGCCAGAGATGTTTCCAGGATAGATAGAACTTTTGTACGAAGATGCTGCCCTGGTGAGACCACATCAGGAATATTGTGTCCAGTTCTGGGCCCCACAGTTAAAAAGGACAGGAAACTTCTTGAAAGAGTCCAGGGCAGAGCCATAAAGATGATCAAAGAAATGGAACATCTCTGTTATGAGGAAAGGCTGAGGGAGCTGGGACTGTTTAGCCTTGAGAAGAGAAGGCTGAGAGGGGATCTAGTAAACGTCTATCTAATTCCTGCATCAGGAATGGTGTGGTCAGCAGGAGCAGGGAGGTCATTCTGCCCCTGTACTCTGCACTGGTTAGACCACACCTTGAGTGCTGTGTTCAGTTCTGGGCCCCCCAGTTTAGGAGGGACATTGAGATGCTTGAGTGTGTCCAGAGAAGGGCAACGAGGCTGGGGAGAGGCCTTGAGCACAGCCCTACGAGGAGAGGCTGAGGGAGCTGGGATTGGTTAGCCTGGAGAAGAGGAGGCTCAGGGGAGACCTTATTGCTGTCTACAACTACCTGAGGGGAGGTTGTGGCCAGAAGGAGGTTGCTCTCTTCTCTCAGGTGGCCAGCACCAGAACAAGAGGACACAGCCTCAGGCTGCATCAGGGGAAATTTAGGCTGGAGGTGAGGAGAAAGTTCTTCACTGAGAGAGTCATTGGACACTGGAATGGGCTGCCCGGGGAGGTGGTGGAGTCGCCGTCCCTGGAGCTGTTCAAGGCAGGATTGGACGTGGCACTTGGTGCCATGGTCTGGCCTTGAGTTCTGTGGTAAAGGGTTGGACTTGATGAGCTGTGAGGTCTCTTCCAGCCTTGGTGATACTGTGATATAAATATCTGGGGGGGGTGGGGGGGGTGGGGGAGGAGGAGGGTGTCAAGTTGTAGGTGCCAATCTCTTTTCAGTGGTGCCCAGTGATAGGATGTGATGGTTTGAGTGTTCCCCGGTGGCCCACACTTTGGAAATCACCCAGACTAGACTCAGCCAGCTCTGGAAATGGAGTGAAGCTTTGTATTTACAGCTTAGCACAACAGACAAGCAGATAGTTACAATCTATACAGCTATAGATGGACAAGGTAAAAGGTAATACAGAAACACAGCAGCCCTCCCAGAAACCTGAGTCCCCAGGAGGGGCTCCCAACCACCCTTCCACCCTCTCCCCCTCCTCATCCTTACCCCAGATCTTGCCTTATGTTTAAGGTAATTTGGAGGGTCGGCCAGGGGAGTTAGGAAGCAGATGGATTAGTCACACAGATGGCAGGTTAGGTTAGAGAGAGAAGTTCAGCCCAAAGCCCAGACAGCAACTGCCTTATCTATGTTTGTGTTCTTGTTCTTATCCATCTCAGCGAGCCTATGAGTGCAGCAGACATCACCACTGTTCCCTTTTCACAGCCTGTAATCTAGTTCTTCTCACCAAAACATTCTAGCTAGCTTCAGACTGGCACACAGGACAAAGGAACAGTGGGTAAAAACTAGAACACAGGAGATTCCACCTCAGCATGAGGAGTCACCTCTTTACTGAGAGGGTGACAGAGCACTGAAAACAGATGCCCAGAGCAGTTGTGGAGCCTCTTCCCTGCAGACATTCAAAACCTGCCTGAATGTGTTCTTGTGTGGCCTGCCCTCGGTGATGCTGCTGTGGGCATAGAAAGTTGCACTTGCCCTTGTCGAGCTTCACTCAATTTCTCCCTGCCCAGCAAACGGCTGGCTAGGTATGGTACCAAGACCAACAGAACTAGGATGTAGCAGGGCATATGAATACCACAAAAAAAGCCTTTCAGCCTCATAAAAAAAGATGCCTGTGTGCTATCTGACCACTGCCATTCACTGTGGGTGACAAGCTGGGCTGCGGGATACTGCCAGAGGAATGATGGCAGCGGCCAGGCTGCATCTCCCACTGCGGAGCGCTATCACCACCTCGCGTTTGTGAGAGCAGTGTTGCAGGTGCAGTACACGCAGCAAGTAGCAGCTGCCAAGAGCAAAGGAAAACAGCTACTATTGATTGTGATATCAGCTTTTATGTAGTTGTGTGTCATTTGGGAAGTTTTCTTCTTCATTAGTGCAGATACACTGTGCTTATCCCTGGGGGAGATGAAGGGCTCGTAAAGGCAAAGCACAGCATAACTAAACACTGTTTTGATCCTCCAAATTTTAACTTGGGAGTTAATGGGGAAGGAAAATGACATGCTAATGGAAACACAGATGTCAAAAGCATCCATGGGATGCTGGAAGGAAAGCGTGTAACAGAGGTTACATGTACTAATGGAGAAACCAAGAGGCTGGCTCAGAAACTTAAATGTTTATGGTCCACAGTTGGTGCCACAGCTTTAGAGGACAGTCCCCAGAGACTGATTCAGCACTGCACTGGTTTGTCCAGCCCATAGTTAATTGCTTTATATTGTTTGTATTCATTGATGATTTAAAACGTGGGAATTGTCTGATCAGTTGCATTACTGCTAAGGGTAGAAATGAGATTGGACGCACATAGAAAGTTGCTCCAGGATCAAGTAGGACAGACTCTCACCTGGTTTAGCCTTTAATGCTTGTTTATAATAAAACAAACCTCAACAACCCAACCCCCAAACTGTTAACAGATCAATAGAAACCTGCAGCTGCTGTGAAGCTTGTAAAGAAAGGAAATAGGGACAAAGAATAAGGGTTTAGATTCTATGGTTATGGGCATTACAGGGCAGTGTAGCACCAAAGCAGGAAGGGGACTGGAAACAGGCCAGACTTGCATGCAACTGTCTGCAATTGCCTCTCCAGCAACAGTGAGAACAGGGCACTCTTACCACCCAAAGCCTGCTGGAAGTGAGTGCAGTTCTCACTTGAGCCAAACAAGCTGGATGAAGGATGGGTGCAAGGCTGAAATTACCCCAGAACCTCAGGTCTGAAGAAATTGTTGCACTGTAAGTTTGGTTAACATTGAGTTTGAGTAATATTAGTGCTGACAAGACACCACTTCAGCCTTTCTTTCACCCACCCTGTAGCAGTTAAGGGTTAAGTTGGTTAGATTTAGGGTTAGTTAAGATGGTTAGATAAGGTGGAAAAGTGGAACATTACCTGTTGAAGATTACAAGGGCATTGTCAGGGCATATGGAGATGCAGTTAGGAAAGCAAAAGCTCAACTTGAACTTAAATTGGCCAGAGAATCATAGAATCAGTCAGGGCTGGAAGAGACCCCAAGGAGCAGCTGGTTCCAACCTCCCTGCCATGCCCAGGGACACCCTACCCTAGAGCAGGCTGCACACAGCCTCAGCCAGCCTGGCCTCAAACACCTCCAGCCATGGGGCCTCAACCACCTCCCTGGGCAACCCCTGCCAGCCTCTCACCACTCTCCTGCTCAACAACTTCCTCCTCACATGCAGCCTCAGCCTACCCATCTCCAGCTTTGCTCCATTCCCCTCACTCCTGTCACTCCCTGACAGCCTCAGAAGTCCCTCCCCAGCTTTTTTGTAGGTCCCCTTTAGATACTGAAAGGCCACAAGAAGGTCCCCTGGGAGCCTCCTCTGCTCCAGCCTGCACAGCCCCAACTCTTTCAGGCTGTGCTCACAGCAGAGCTGCTGCAGCCTCTGAGCATCCTCCTGGCCCTGCTCTGGACACTCTCCAGCATCTCCACAGCCCTCTTGTAATGGGGGCTCCAGAGCTGGATGCAGGACTCCAGGTGGGGTCTCAGGAGAGCAGAGCAGAGGGGGAGAATCACCTCCCTGGCCCTGCTGGCCACACTGCTGCTGCTGCAGCCCAGGCTCTGCTTGGCTCTCTGGGCTGCAAGTGCACACTGCTGGCTCCTGTTGAGCTTCTCCTCCAGCAGCACCCCCAAGTCCCTCTCCTCAGGGCTGCTCTCCAGCCACTCACTGCCCATCTGGATTTGTGTTTGGCATTGCCTCGACCCAGATACAGGACCCTGCACTTGGTCTTGTTGAGCCTCCTGAGGTTGGCTTGTGCCCACCTCTGCAGCCTGTCCAGGTCCCTCTGGATGGATCCTGCCCTCCAGCCTGGCTGCTGCACCACACAGCTTGGTGTGGGCAGCAAACTTGCTGAGGCTGTGCTCAATGCCTCTGTCCATGGCACCCACAAAGATGTTGAACAAGACTGGTCCCAGGACATGTACCTGCTGACAGCCACTCTTTGGGTGCAGCCATCAAGCCAGTTCTTCATCCATCCAGTGGTGCACCCATCACGCCCATGTTTCACCAGCTTGGAGACCAGGATGTGGTGCAGGACAGTGTCAAAAGCCTTGCTCAGGGCCAGGTAAATGACATCGGTTGCTCACCCCTCAGCTATGAATGTTGTGACCTGTTTGTAGAAGGCCACCAGGTTTGTCAGGCAGGATTTGCCCTTGGTGAAGCCATGCTGGTTGTACCCAATCACCTTCTCACTGTTCTCCTGTCTCTGTAGTGCAATCTGAGCCCATATCCTCCCTTAGACTTCTATAGGAATAGTTTAGACAGTAGCAGTCTTTCCAAAATACTTGCTAAGAGCTCTCAAAATGTCTAACAGGAAATCTCTCTTTTTTGGTTGGTTTTTTTTTTCCTTTGGAATGTTTGCACTGACTGAAGTATTTCAATGAAGGAAACAAAAACAACTGTATGTCCTTCTAGTCTACTCTAGGAGTGGAGTAGTGGTCTATGAGGGGTTAACTTAACACAAGCTGTCTACTAAGTATGGAAGATATTTGGTAAGGGTAGTAGTTACTGGTTTAAATAAGTAAATCCTGGTGCTAGTGTATTATTTGGCTATCACTATGGTGGGTGTTCCTAGAATCCCTTTGTCTAGTCTTCAGGGTTGTGTCCCAGTCTCCATGACTTCTCAAAGGCTGTGGAGAGCAGCCTCACAACGACACAGCCAGCTCCCAGTGCCCTCCGATGGATGGCACCCAGGCCCGTTGGCATGTACAGGTCATAGAATCATAGAATCATAGAATCATAGAATCAACCAGGTTGGAAGAGACCTCCAAGATCATCGAGTCCAACCTATCACCCAGCCCTAGCCAGTCAACTAGACCATGTCACTGAGTGCCTCATCCAGTCAAGCCCCTGTAATTCGTGACACACCAACTCTTCCTTCACTGGCAGTGGGTCTGTGTCTGCAACAACCTGGATTTTTGGTCCCATGGCCTGTGGCCCAATAACACTTGTAAAAACAGAGGTGAGGAAGGTGTTGAGGACCTCTGCCTTTTGAGCGCTGTTGGTGACTGGTTCACCTCTCCTGTTTAATAGTGGCCTAATAGTCTTCTGTTTCTGCTTCTTGTTAACATAGCTGAAGAACCCTTTCTTGAAGTTTTTTGATGGCCAGAGATGGGTAGGTTCGGGCTGGGGGTGAGGAGGAAGTTGTTGAGCATGAGAGTGGTGAGAGGCTGGAATGGGTTGCCCAGGGAGGTGGTTGAGGCCCCATGGCTGGAGGTGTTTGAGGCCAGGCTGGCTGAGGCTGTGTGCAGCCTGCTCTAGGGTAGGGTGTCCCTGGGCATGGCAGGGAGGTTGGAACTGGCTGCTCCTTGGGGTCTCTTCCAGCCCTGACTGATTCTATGATTCTCTGGCCAATTTAAGTTCAAGTTGAGCTTTTGCTTTCCTAACTGCATCTCCATATGCCCTGACAATGCCCTTGTAATCTTCAACAGGTAATGTTCCACTTTTCCACCTTATCTAACCATCTTAACTAACCCTAAATCTAACCAACTTAACCCTTAACTGCTACAGGGTGGGTGAAAGAAAGGCTGAAGTGGTGTCTTGTCAGCACTAATATTACTCAAACTCAATGTTAACCAAACTTACAGTGCAACAATTTCTTCAGACCTGAGGTTCTGGGGTAATTTCAGCCTTGCACCCATCCTTCATCCAGCTTGTTTGGCTCAAGTGAGAACTGCACTCACTTCCAGCAGGCTTTGGGTGGTAAGAGTGCCCTGTTCTCACTGTTGCTGGAGAGGCTTCTTCAGTGCTTCTACAGTGGGAGATTTTAGGTTGGAAGTTTGAAGAAATGGCATCACCCAAAGGCTTCTCAAAGCCTGGAATAGGTTCTTCAGGGAACTGGCTGAATGCCCATCCCTGCAGGTGTTCCAGAGACACAAGGATCAGGCTCGTTAGGTTAGATAACGGTTGGACTAGAAGTTTTTTTTCCAATCAAAGCAGTTCTATGACTCTCTGAAGTCCATCAGTCACCAGAGACACCACAGGATGTGACACAGGCACCTCCAGCTCCTGCAGACGCTGCAGCTCCCGGCCGCAATCTCTCCGTAGCAGCGGCCAGGCGCATCGCAGGCACTCGGCTTTCCCCTCACCCTGTCCCTCCCAGGCACTGCCCAGCGCCCCGGCAGCACGCAGCGGCAGGCGAGGCTGGCACACGGCTGCCCGGTGCCCCTCCAGCCGGGCTCCCTCCCCGCTCCCGGACCCGGCGCGGCCCGTGGGCTCTCCACGGGGGACGCCCGGTGCCGCCGCGCCGCAGCGGAGCGCTCAGGCCCGCGGCAGGCCGTGAGGCACCGAACGGCTTCTCCCGCCCCTTCCCCTCCCGCCTGCCCCGCAGCGGGCGTGGTGCCCGCGGCTGAGGCCCGGCGGCGCGGAGCGGCAGCGGTAGGTTGCGGGCGGCAGCGCTGCTCCGGGCCCCGGCCCTGCGGCCCCCGGCGGCGGGGGGAGCGGGTGGGCCGCTGCGCTTCGCCCGCTCTCGGCGTAGAGGTGGCGAACCTGCGCCGCGGCGCCGCCTCCGGGCCTCGCCGGTGGGACGGGAGGCCCTGGGGCCGCCTCCTGCTGCCCGCGGGGCGAGGCGAACGAGGGGGCGAGCCGCCGCCGTGCGCGGTGCGGTCAGGCCCTCTCGCCGCTGCGGGAGGGGGAGCGGGAGGGCACGGCGGAGCTGTCGGACGGGGCTCGGGGGAGCAGCCGCCGTTCCCGCGGCGGCCATTGCCGAGGCAGGTCGCGGCGTTCGCGGCCCTGCTGCTTGCCTTGTGCGGGCCTGGCCTCCGGCCCCGCCGCTGCCGGGCTGCGCTTCCCAGGCGGCTGCGGCATGGCCTCGGCTTCGTAGCTGCCGTGATCCGCTGCCACAGCTCTGAAACTCACCGCAGTGAGTGGATTTCTACAGCGCTCTCACGACATCAGTGGGCGTCATCTGTCAGGACTTCGTAAAGCTTTTGACACAGTCCCCGCGACATCCTTCCCTCCTTTCCTTGGCGGGACAGGCAGTGAACAGGTGGCGCTTCGGTGGATAGGGAAGAGTAGTGGTCAACAGCACAATGTCCAGATGGAAATTGGGTGACAAGTGGTGTGCCTCAGGGGTCTGTCCTGGAAGAGGTGCTGCTCAGTGTCTTAATGGCACAGACCACAAGACTGAGTAACCCTCAGCAAGTTTGCAAGCTCAGGCTGTGTGCTTGATGTGACTGGAGGGTGGGATGCCATCCAGAGGGACCTGGACAGGCCAGAGAAGGGAGCTCAGAGGAACCCCATGAAGTTCAGTGAGGTGAAGTGCAAGGTCCTGCATCAGGGTTGGGGCAATCCTCAGTATCAGTAGAGGTTGGGTGATGATGAGATTGAGAGCATCCCTGCAGTAAAGGCCTTGGGGGGCACTGGTGCACAGGAAGCTGGACATGAGCCAGCAGTGTGTGCTTGCAGCCCGAAGGCAAATTGCATCCTGGGCTGCACCAAAGGAGGCATGGCCAGCAGATCAAGATAGGTGATGCTGCCCCTCTGCGCCGCTCTGGTGAGGCCTCACCTGGAGATCCCCAACACAAGAAGTATGTGGGCCTGCTGGAGCCACAAAGATGGCCCTCCAGGGCCATAAAGATGATCACAGGGCTGGAGCACCTCTCCTATTGGGACAGACTGAGAGAGTTTGGGCCATTCAGTCTGGAGAAGAGAAGGCTCTAGGGAGACCTAATAGTACTTTCTAGTACCTGAAGGGTGCCTACAGGAAGTCTGGGGAAGGATTGTTTGGAAAAGCCTGTAGTGATGGGATGAGGGAGCAATGGTTTGAAAGTAGAGCAGGGTGTATTTAGGTTGGACATAAGGAGGAAGTTCTTCACAGAGGCAGTGGTGAAATACTGGAACGGGTTGCCCAGAGACGTGGTTGAGGCCCTGTTCCTGGAGACATTCAGGGTCAAACTTGATGGGTCCAGAGCAGCCTGATCTATTTGGAAGTGGCCCTGCTTACTGCAAAGGGGTTGGACAAGATGGCTTTTGAGGGTCCTTTCCAACCTGCTGCATTCTCTGATTCTGCTCAAGCAGTTGAACAGTTTAGTTGTGGTTTGCTGTAGGCTGTAGTGTTGCAGCTACTTCTTCAGGTGCCCTGAAGCAAAATTCTCCCCTACCTAGCTGCAAATCCTTTGGAGCCCCCTTGTGATGGTTCTGCTCTCGTTTTTTTCCGTGCTAAGTGCCATCATGTGGGGATAGGGTGAAGCTACCAAAATAAAATCATGCATCCCAGAGGTTTTTGGTTTACTATGATTTCTGTTTTATGTGTGCCTCTTGAAGTAGGATTTTTTTGTTCACTGTACAAGCACAGTTAAAGAAAACAATTGTTTGACTTATGGTGTGAGATCTAAGCACTGCTACAAAGCATGGGAAATTAACTTGGTCTTTTTGTTACAGACAGACTGCAAGAAAATTCCCAGCTGCCTTGCTGCAAACTCCCAAGGAAGGCACAACTGAAGGCAGGTACGAATTTCTTGAGAGTTCAAGGCTGCTTCTCTCTGCATGTGGGAAATATCTTTAATGTGTCTATCAGAGAATGGCTTGATTTGGAAAGGACCTTAAAGATACCTAGTTTTAACCCCCCTAACATGAGCAAGGACACCTTCCACTAGACCAGCTTGTTCAGAGCCATATCCAGCTTGGTCTGTCATGATTGTACATGTTTGTATGTGGATTGATTATTTATTGTGGGTTAGATTTGGAGCCAAACAAATAGGAATTTACCCCTAGAGTAAATTACCAAGCAAACTCAGAATTTGAAGGTTATATTTACAAAGGTGAACTAAATATAAAAGGTATAAAAGGCACTGAACATATACAAGGTATATTTACTTACATTTACAATGCAGAAACAATACAAGGATCCCTCCGTACTGATTCACACACCCTTTAGAAGAGAGAAGAGAAAAAAGCAGAGAGAAAACCCTGCTACTCCTTAGCCATAACAAGAGTCTCAGCCAAGGTGAGGGAAGCCAAGCAAAAGCACCAGCCAGCAGCAGGCAGAGGGAAGAAGAAAAAGGGAAAAAGAATAGTTTGTGTAGCAAACTTTATCCTAATCAGCAATACAGTGGAATGATAGAGACCTATCATTGTTCTTCTGTATCCAGTCCCATACTTTATTTACCATTTACTCAATGATCTCCAGAAAGTTCCTGTTCTTATATATCATTAAGAACTAGGCTAGGGTACCAGCTTCAAACCATCACAATTATGCATGTTAACTCTCATGGTGGACTTGTGTTGCCATCAGCTGTACAGCCTGTTGCTTCGCTGCTTCTCAAGCTGGTATTTGTTAAGTGACAGTAAGAGTGCCTGCTCATGTGCCCCAAATTCTCTGAGAATCTTATCAGACTCTGATCTGGCATGCTTTGTAGCAATGAAGTCAGTCCGTTGTGTTGTCTGCCACTGGCCATCTGGTTGCTGGCACTCAGAGTGCGGATTATTTCATGCTTCTCTTTCCATAGATGAAAGCAGTGCCATGACTGCTTCTTTGCAGCCCCAAGATATGCAGAACGATCAGTCACCAGAGAGTAAATGTTGTAAACGTAGAGAGTGTCTGAGATAAGGCCAAGGAGGAAATACTCAGTGGCTTTTAGATAGTGACCTGATTTGATGGGTGTGAACTTGATTTGGAAGATGGTCATTTTTGTCACAGCCTTGTGACTGAAGTTAGGCAAAGCTCCACAGTAAGAGTGCCCTGAAGTCTAAACAGCTGTAAATGGCAAATAATAAGAGGGAGGACAGAAATGCAAAATGATCAACTTAGCCAAAGTCATATTATAGAAACTGGCAAAGATGAGAACAGGACTGTGATGGTTTGGGTGTTCCCCGCCCCCCCACACTTTAGAAATCACCCAGACTAGTCTCAGCTGGCTCTGGGAACATAAATGAAGCTATTTATTTACAGCTAGCACAATATACAAGCAGCTATTTACAGTATATACAGTTATAGACAGAAATAGACAAGTTAAAAGTAATACAGAAACACAGCAGCCCTCCCAGAAACCTGAGTCCCAGGAGGGGCTCTCAACCACCCCTGCACCTTCCCCCTGCCCCTCTCAACCTTACCCCAGTCCCAAGGAAGAACAGAGGTTCAGCCAAGAGGTTAAGAAGCAAAGGTGAGTGGAGAGTGTGTTAGAGAGATGCAGCTCAGATGCAGCCCAGCCAGAGTGTGTGACAAAATGGCGAGAGGGTTATCTAAATGTTTTCCTTTCTTCTTCAGCAAGACTCTGAAGGGAGTAGACATCACCATTGTTTTCCTTTCACAGCCTATGATCTCACCAAAACATTCTACCCTGCTTCAAACTAGCACAAGGACCCATGTCTCCTGTTGTTATTTGCTATCTTATGAGAATTTGCTGTTGTTTGTAATTTGCATGAGCTCTTCACTATATGGAAGAACCTGGGGTGCTGGAGTGTGTCCAGAAAAGGGCAACAAAGCTGGTGAAGGGTCTAGAGAACAGGTCTGGTGAGGAGCAGCTGAGGGAACTGGGGTTGTTTAGTGTGGAGAGGAGGAGGCTGAGGGGAGACCTCATTGCTTGAGTTGTAGTGAGGTCTCTTCTCTCTAGTATCAGGTGATAAGGTGAGAGGAAATGGCCTGAAATAGTGCTGGTGGGGTTAGGTTGGATAGTAGGAAAAAATTCATGCAGGAGTGGTCAGGCATTGGAACAGACTGCCCAGGGAGGTGATGGAGTCACCATCCCTGGAGGGGTTCAAGGAATGTGTGGCCATGGCACTTTGGGACGTAGTTTAGTGGCCATGGTGGTGTTAGGTTGGTGGTTGGACTGGATGATCTTAGAGGTCTTTTCCAACCAAAACAATTCTGTGATTCTGTCATTATGAGAATTTGATTGGGCCTGTTTTGCCTTACGCTTTTTGAGGAGATCCTTGCTCTGTGTGTACCAGTAATGCTAGGAACAGGCTTTGTATATGAAACACTGGCTCATTTTTTGAGGTCTTTTCTTGCACTTCTGCTATCACAGAATCAAAGAATTAAACAGGCTGGAAACTACCTTCAGGATCATTGAGTCCAACCTATCACCTAACCCTTCTAATTAACTAAACTATGGCACTAAGTGCCTCATCCAGTCTCCTTTTAAACATCTCCAGTTCCACCACCTCCCCGGGCAGCCCATTCTAATGCCCATCACTCTTTCTGTGAAGAACTTCCTAACATCCAGCTTAAACCTGCCCTGAGCAGTATGAGACTATATCCTCTTGTTCTGTCACTGGTTGCCTGGAGAGGATATCAATCCCCACCTGTCTGCAACCTGCTTTCAGGTAGTTGTAGACAGCAATAAGCTCTCTCCTGAACCTCCTCTTCTTCATGTGGAGGTATTTGCTTACATTTTCCCTGGCACACAACTCAGAAATAAGAGCTTTCCTCTGCTTCCCCTCTGTCTGCAGGCTCCTCTGTCATGGTGAACGAGAGGCACAATGGCAACCTGCTTGTGCAGCTGGGCCCCAGCCTGCAGGCCTGCCCGCAGGAGCTGCTGCGGCAGCGGCGGGGCCGCGACGGCCAGCCCGAGTACCTGATCCAGTGGAGCGTAGTCAGCTTGGAAGAGAGAGCAGCAGAAGGAAGCAGCACCTCCTCCACAGAGAGCAAGCCAGAGAAGATCTCGCTGTGGATGTCTGCAGAAGAGGTCTGTGCCAGCTGCCCGGCGTTGCTGGGCAAGAGGAAGCTGGCAGGGCAGTGGGTGGAGGAGGCGGCGGCCTGCCCGCTGGCTGCAGATGTGCCGGGGGACCAGGAGTGGCTGCTGGAGATGAAGGCTGATGTCAGGAGCCTGGTGCGGCGAGCTGGCCGGCAGATGGCCGAGACCGGCGCCCCCGAGGCCTCCATCCTCAACACCGTCCACGTGCTGAGCGCCTACGCCAGCATCGGCTCGCTGGCAGAGGCCTTCAGGGAGGCAGGGGCCCTTGACCTGCTGATGAAGATGCTGTGCCACCAGGAGAAGGAGATCCGCCACAGTGCCGGCAAGATGCTGAGGGCCCTGGCTTCACACGATGCAGGTGGGAGCTGCTGCTGCTCAGTGCCACGAAGGTGCTGCTGGGCAGCTGGGGGTGCCAGGCTTGTAGGTGTGGGGTGCCTAGGAAGCAGCGTGTCTGGAGGCTTGCTGGCAAAAGGGGAAGAGTCAGCCTGGAGCTTCCAAGTGGCTTCTGGGTTGTAGTTGTCTGGGGTGCTGTAGCACCCTGATGGGTTCCTGAGCTGGGATGCAAGGATTAGGAGTGCTAAGGGCCATTAGGGGTGAGTGTCTCCTCCAGCAAGGCCCTGCACCTCTCCTGCCCCACCCCTGGAGCCCAGCCTGGCCATCTGAGGTCCCTCAGGCTGAGAGATGCAGCCGGTTCAGGGGCAGACTCCACTTTTTTCTTCTCTGGAACCTTGTTCTGGAGTCAGTTCTCTGGGTTTGCTGCTGGGGGGGAATCTTACAGCTTCAGGGGTGGAAAAAGTGCAGCAGAGCAAACTGATAGGCAGAGGATGGTTCTGGGTGGCACTGAGCAGCAAAGCTACTCCTCACCTGCAGGTCTGTCTCACACAAGGAGGGTGGCATGAGGGTTGTCTTTCTGGGACCTGAAGAGTTTCTGTTGCAGGGAGCTGGGCCTATGTCCTGCTCTCCCTGAGCCAGCAGGAGGGCATTGAGCAGCACATGGACTTTGAGAGTCGCTACACCTTGCTGGAGCTGTTTGCGGAGACAACATCCTCTGAGGAGCACTGCATGTCCTTTGAGGGGATTCACCTTCCCCAGGTATCAGCTGGCCCTGCCAGCCTGCAGCTTCTAGAGTCAGGAGTGGGCTAAGCTGGTGTCCTTGTGTGGGGCAGGAGGGGGTCAGCAGTGGGCAGCTGAGCAGAACTGGGTGCTGGCACAGGATGCGGGGCCTGGCTTGAGTCTGGTGAAGAGGCACTCGGAGACCCTTGTCTCTGAGCATGGGGACGAGGGTGGGCTGAGAGATCTCTGCTGCTGCCTGCTGCTCCAGAGCTGTGCTGGGAGCCTGTGCGTGGATGTGCTGTGCGGGGCAGCGGTGAGGGCTGGAGTCGCTCTGCAGGCCAGAAGCTGAGCGCCCTGCTGGTTGCAGATCCCTGGGAAGCTGCTGTTCGTCCTGGTGAAGCGCTACCTGTGTGTGACGTCTCTCTTGGACGAGCTCGGCAGCGGCACGGAGCAGGGTGGGGAGCAGCAGCAGCAGGGTGGCGCCGTGGCCAGCCCGGTCCCGGAGGAGAGGAGCCGTCTGAAGCAGGAGTTCGAGCTCAACATGGCCATGGCCAGCCTCATCCTGGAGCTGGCGCATGCGGTGGGCTGGGAGCAGGGGCAGCGGCCAGAGCCGCCGCCGCGGCCTGTCGCCGCACACTGCATTTTCCAGCGCAGGGCCGCCACCGCCCCACCACGGACGCCCAGCGCCTGCAGGCCGCGCTCGGCCCCCTCGAGCCGCAGCGGCTGTGCCGAGCACGTGCGGGCGCACACGGGCCACGAGGGCCCCTTCTGTCGGAGCCGCGAGGGCACGGCGCACGCGCAGGTAGCGTCCGTGGGGGGTGGCTGCCCGCAGGGCGTGGGCTGGTCCGGTCCCGGTGCAGGCTGCCCGGGCTGAGCGTCCGCCGGGCTCTCTGCTCAGGTGTACGGGCGCGGCCTGGGCTCCGCCTGCCGTGTTCACTGGCCCACGCTGGAGATGGTCTGCGCCGAGCGGCGGGAGGAGACGTCTGCTGTGCCGTGCGACCGCGGACCGGCAGCAGGTGAGCAGCCTGGCAGCTGGGCGTGCATCTGTCCCCGGCCCTGCTGTGCCAGGCTGTGTGTGCTGCTGGCACTGCGCGTCCGGGTGCCGCGGCCCAGCCGGGGCAGGCGCAGCGGGAGCTGCTGGGGCAGCAGCGAGCTGGAGGTGCCCGTTTGGAGCAGCTGCTTTTTGCGTGGCGCATCCCAGAGGGGCCCAAGTGGAGGCGGCGATCGCCATCTCTGCGGCTTCTGGGGTCTCCTGCCAGCACGTTCCGCTCTCTTGCTGCCCTGCTGCCACCTGGCTGCCCCAGAGCAGGCTGTGGGACAGAGGGGACTCCTCTGGCCGCCTGGTGTGCAGCAGCTGTCCCTGGGCAGGTGGGGGAAGGGGCAGAGCGGTCAGTGCCCTTGCTCTGCTCCCCTCAGCTGCGCGGCCGTTGTCGTGCGAGGCCTCCGGGGGGCTGCAGTCCCTGCCTGCCGTGCGGGAGCAGCGCAGCAGGGCTGCAGAGGCGCTGAGCCGTGCGGAGTGGTGGGAGCTGCTCTTCTTTGTGAAGAAGCTGGAAGCAGAGGAGCAGAAGGAGCTCATCAGCCTCATCCAGCAGGAGCAGGGAGAGCAGGTGTGAGGGCCTGGCCCTAGAGGAGGGAGCTGATGGTCAGCGTGAGGCGTGCAGGGCCAGCCTGAAGGGGCAGAAATGGGACCGACATGGTTGAGGGAGGGATGGGGAAAGCCTGGGGAGCTGAGCACAGCTAAGGGTTGAGGAGGGGAAAGAGTCTTCCGTGACCCTGGAAGAGTGAGCGAGTCCAACGAGGTCTGGGCAGGTGATGCAAGCCCGTGGGGATATCGTGCTGGCTGTGGTGGTTGGTGATTGCAGGTGGGAGGTCCGGGCCGGTAGTGGTTGGGTTGGGTACAGTGATGGGAGGGTGCCACTGGGGAGTGGCCCTGGAGGCCTCTGGTGGTGCAGGCTTTGTGTTTGTTGTGGCAGCAGCTGTGCCAAGGGGTGTATGGCGAGTCCATGAGGGTTAACTTGCCCCCATCTGTCCAGCTGTTGGAGGTAGATGAAGAAGGTCTGCTCCAGCTGTCAGTCCCTGCAGAGCTGGCCCAGAAGGTGCTGCAGGAGGTGGAGAAGCGGTGCCAGGGCAGCACTCGGTGTGACCTGCGTGGCTCCCACATCTACACCAAATACTTGCTCGGTAGGGGAGCTGAGCAGGACGGTGCAGGGAGCACCGCAATGTCCTCTGAAGGTGCCGTCTCTGGGAGCTTTGTCCCTGAAGCCACAGTGGCCAAGGCAGCAGAGAACCTCTCTGCAGCAAAGGAGACCCTTTCTGCAGCCGCGGGGCCACCCCGAGCCCCTGCTGCAGCGGCCAAGTCGGATGCGCAGCTGTTCAGCGAGCTCCTGGAGAGGGAAGGGCTGCTCTTGCCAGAGGTGACCGAGGAGCGAAGCAGAGGTAATCAGCTGCCGGGTGCTGGGGCACGCGCAGGGTGGCAGAGGTGGCTCTGCAGCCTCGGTGGAGGCAGAGCGTGGGCAGGGCACGGGTGGGAAGGGGAAGGTGCCCCGAGGCTGCCTGGCTGTGGGTGCGTGGCAGCCCGGGAGATGCTGGAGGTGTCGCTGCTGCGCTGACACCTGTGCCTTTGCCTCCCTCCCGCCAGTGCTGGGCAGCTGCAAGGGCGTGAGCGAGAGGAGCTCGCTGGCCCAGGTGGTAGCCCTGGTGGACATGGTGCAGAGCAGGAGCTCGGAGGTAGGGCTGTGCTTAGATGGGCTGAAGGACATGCTGAAGTTGCTGGAGGAGGAGCCTGAGCAGCAAGCGGGCGAAGTGCAGGATGTGCTGGTGACCAGGAGCGTTGGGTGAGGCGTGGGGTGCTGCAGACCCTTGCTGGTGGCTGTGGAGGGCTGTGAGGGCAGGACTGGCGGTGAGCGTGGGAGGCGACGGTGGCTGCATGCTCGGGAAGGAGAGCGGTGGCTCTTGTGCCGCTTTGTCCCAGGCGGGCTCCTTGGCGGGGCTGTCCCGGCTGCGGTAGAGCTGCGGGCAAGGAGAAGGTGTGTGGCAGGGGCCTCGGTGGTGCCGCGCCGGTGGCAGTGCCGAGAGGCTGGTGCCAGGGCATCGTGTGTCGTGCAGGGAGAAGGTGGTGAAGGTGGCAGTGGAGCTGCTGAGCAGCGAGGAGGCAGAGAAGGCGCTGGTGGTGGTGACGCTGCGGCTGCTGGCCATGCTGCTGGCCAAGCACGACTGGCGGGTGGCGTTCGGCACGGAGGGCGGCGTGCGAGCCGTGCTGGCCTGCATGCGGCGGCACAGCTGCTCTGCCCTGGTGCAGCAGGCAGGCCTGGCGGTGAGTGTGGCAGGGGGGCGGCTGCAGCCGAGCGGGCAGGGCGCAGCCGGCCCAGCGTGGGGGCGATGCCTGCTGCCCTCCGGACTGCTGCTGCCCTCCTGACTGCTGCTGCCCTCCTGACTGCTGCTGCCCTCCTGACCGCTGCTGCCCTCCGGACTGCTGCTGCCCCGGCAGGCCCTGAAGGTGCTGGTTGGCGCCGAGGGCGGCAGCCCGGGAGGCGCTGGTGGGAAGCCCTCGTCCCTGAGCCACGGCGACGCGCAGATGATGCGGGAGATCTTTGCCAGCATCGGCTCTGCCTGCGGCGAGAGCTCGGCGAGCCTGCTGAGCGCCATCCCTGCTGCCATGAGCACCATGCAGAGGGTGCCAGGGTAGGGGCTGGGCGCCAACAGCAGCTGGAGGTGGGGGAGCCCTGTGTGGGGTGGGGGCAGGCTCGGTGCGCGGGCGAGGGCGGTGGCCCCACGGCTGTGTTCCTGCAGGGGCTCGTCTGGCGTCCAGAACGGGCTGCTGGTGGTGCAGATGCTGCTGGAGGAGCACCGGGGCCTGGCGGAGCAGCTGTGGGGCTGCGACCTGCCCGGGGTGCTGCAGAGCTGCTGGCGGGACGGGCAGGGCAGCGACTGCCCCGACGCGGCGCTGGCCCTCGGCGTGATGAACCGCCTGGCGGAGCGGCAGCTGCCCCCGGGCACGGCAGGTAGCGTGGCCACCGCCGTGCCGCCTGCCCTCGGGTGCAGCGCCTCTGCCTCCCGGCTGAGGGCGGAGCACAGCGCTGGCACCTGTCGAGCGAGTGCCTGGGCTGGCCCCACGTGTCCCTGTCGTGGCAGGCAGAGAGGCCCCTCTGGAGCTGGGGGAGCTGCAGCTGCTGCTGGGTGGCCTGGGGGACGGTGTCTGGTCGAAGGACGTGGTGGTGGCCCTGGAGCGGCAGCTGTGCGGTGCCGGCAGCGTCCCCTCCGGGCAGGTGTGGCAGCTGCTGCGGGAGCACAGAAGCTTCAGGCTGCTGCTGCGCAGCCTGGAGCTGCTGGGAGCAGAGAAGGCTGTGAGCCTGGGCGTCCTCAGGTGGGTGCAGAGGCATCCGAGGAGGCTCTGGGGCCTCCCCAGCATGGGCGTGAGAGCCGAGCCGGTGGTGCTGCTGGGGGGTGTGGTGCGCGCTGGTGGGTCCTGCTGGGGCTGTGCTTCAGCAGGGGCAGGGGCACCTCAGCAGCACTCGTGTAGGTGCTGTGTGGGGTGTCCTGGGGCCCAGGGCCGTGTGGGGACAGAGCAGCACATGCCTGGGTGCTGCTGAGGTGCTGCTGGGGGTGCCTGGGGAGCCAGGACTCCTAGTCCTGTGCGGGGTGCCAGTCTTTGGGGCGGGGCAGGGAGGCAGCATGCTCTGCGTGCCCTGGCCTGAGCGGGCTCCCCTGTCGCTCAGGATCCTGAACAAGCTGCTGGCCAGTTACCAGGAGGATGTGCTGCCGTGGCACGAGTGCGTGGAGCCCTGTTTGTCCTCCCTGAGTGCCCACAGCAGTGACCAGGAGGTGAGGGGGGCTGGGGACAGCCGGCAGGCAGCGGAGGCTCTGCTGGCTGTGCCGTGTGTCTCGCAGGCCTGGCGCTGGTGCCCGGGGTCCCTGTCCCATTGTGGGCAGGGCAGGGGAAGGTGGGGAGCAGCCGTCCCAGGCGTGTGCCTGCCCCAGTGGCAGGCGTGCCCGGTGCTGGTGGCTGCGCGGCTGCCGTGGTGCTGCCCTGGTGTCGGGGCAGAGGGGACGCAGCTGCAGCTCCCTGCTGCCGAGGCCTGGCCGCTCACAGCTGCCTGCTGGCCAGGTCCTGCAGGAGGTGGTTGGCTTCCTGCACGGCCTGGCCAGCGCAGCAGGGACTGCGCGGGTGGTGATGTGCAGTGCGGGCACCCACCTGGCCCTGAGCAAAGCCCTGGCCAAGCACAGCACGGTGCCGCCGCTGGCGCCGGCCCTGCTGGCCCTGCTGACCGACTGCGAGAAGCTCGCCAGGCTCTGCAGGAGGCTGAGCAGCAGCATCCTGGCCGGCTGCATGCAGGTGGGCCTGGGCGGGCTGCGCTGGGGCCGCGGCTCCTGGGGCCATCGTGCCGGTGCCGGCAGCCAGGGGCGGCCTCTGCTCCCTGCCTGCCGCAGCCCTGCGGTGCTGAGGGGAGGGGGCCCCGGAGCCCCGGGTAAGAGCCTGGCCCCGCCCCGTAGCTGGTCCTGGGGCAGATCGAGGAGCACCGCCGGAGCCAGCAGCCCATCAGCATCCCCTTCTTCGACGTGTTCCTGCGCAGCCTGTGCCGAGGTGAGTGCCGGGAGCAGGGAGCTGTGTGTCGGGCCCTGGAGCCCTGCGCCTGACGGGTGCTGGGCTGGCGGCTGGAGGCTTCCTGTGCTCTGCCCACAGGCTCCAGCGTGGAGGTGAAGGAGGAGAAGTGCTGGGAGAAGGTGGAGGTCTCCTCCAACCCTCACCGTGCCAGCAAGCTCACGGACAGGAACCCCAAGACGTACTGGGAGTCCAACGGCAGCACAGGCTCCCACTTCATCACTGTCCACATGCAGCGTGGGGTGGTGGTCAGGTGGGGCTGGGCCGGCAGGTCTGGGGGCTGAGAGCGCCGCTGGCAGTGCGGGGGGGAGAGGGCTCCGGGCACTCGAGTGAGCCCTGCCCCAGCAGGCTGTGCCCTGGGGGCTGCTGGGGGTGGTCAGCAGAGCGCGGGGCTGTAGCAGGACAGGAGTGGGGGCTGTGGGCAGCAGCACGTCTGCTGTGCTGCAGGGAGATGAGCATGCTGGTGGCCAGCGAGGACTCCAGCTACATGCCGGCGCGTGTGGTGGTGCTGGGAGGAGACAGCCCTGCCAGCGTCCGGACGGAGCTCAACTCGGTGAGTCTCGCAGGGCTCTCCAGCCCTGGGGCCCTGTGGGAGTGGTGGGATGGGCCCCGATGGCGCAGGGCCCTGGGAGGTGCCCCCAGGGGAGGTGGGATGGCAGCAGCTGTGCTACAGGAGCCTTCTGTCAGTTGGCATCGGGGAAGGGGCAGCCCTGCAAGCGCAGTCTGCAGCAGAGTGGTGTGCTGGGGCGGTGGAGCTGGGAGTGGGGTGCTGTGCGGGGGTGCCCCGTGGCTGTGTGGGCCGCTGTGGGCTGCAGAGGCTTTAAGAGGCCATGGCATGCCTGGGCACGGAGCAGGGTGGCTGGCACTTGCTGCCTGGTGCGCTGAGGGCTCTGTGTGCCTGCAGGTGACAGTTCTGCCCTCGGACAGCAGAGTGATCCTGCTGGAGAACGTGTCCCAGTTCTGGCCTGTCATCCAGATCCGAGTGAAGCGGTGCCAGCAGGTGGGAGCCGAGGCGGGGCCGGGGAGCTGGCACGTGGGGCACGAGGGCCGTGCCCGAGGAGCTGAGGGTCGCCTCTCCCGCAGGGCGGCATCGACACTCGTGTGCGTGGCATCGAGGTGCTGGGTCCCAAGCCCACTCTCTGGCCCATCTTCAGGGAGCAGCTGTGCCGGCGGACGTTCCTCTCCTGCACTGCTCTGGCTCATGCCTGGTGCCAGGAGATCAGCCGAGACCGGGGGCAGCTGCTGCAGCTCTTTGGCAAGTGAGTTGTGTCCTGGCCGTGCCCTCCGAGTCCTCGGTGTCCCAGGGCATGGGGGGACAGTGCGGGCAGCCTGCGAGGGGACTGCAGGGTCAGGAGAGGAGCAGCCAGGTGTCCCCCTGGGCAGGGAGGGCTCTGGCGCCTGCCTGGCCACCAGAAGTCCCAGAGAGCCAGGGCCACCGCGGAGTCCCCCAGGTTTAATCTGGGCACGTGGGCACAGCTAACCCACCAGAGGTGCCCCACAGGGGCTGGCGTGTGCTGACCGGGCACAGGTGAGTGGGGCACAGTTAGAGTCTCGGGGCCACAGGCGTGAGTGGGGCTGCAGAGCCGTGGTAGCTGGCAGGGGCGGGGCAGGGAGCGCCGCCCGGCTCCGCTTCGCTGGGTCGGGCTCCGGGGCGGGCAGCAGATGCCTGTGGCCCCGTTGGCTGCCCGCTGGCTGTCGCAGGCTGAACCGAGTGCTGCAGCACGAGCAGAGCTTCGCTGAGCGCTTCCTTCCTGAGGATGAGGTGGCCCAGGCCTTGGGCAGGACGTGCTGGGAGGCCCTGGTGAAGCCCTTGGTGCAGAGCATCACCAGCCCAGGTACCCTGCGCTCTCCGGGGCCCGTCCGCGCCGTGGGCCAGGCAGAGGCTCCGTGCTCTGAGCCTGTCTGGCCTCGCAGACCCCAGCGGCAGCAGCCCCCTGGCCTGGCTGCTGACTGAGTACCTGGAGAGCGTGGAGTGGCCTGGCCCTGCCAGCAGCCGCGGTGCCGCCTTCGGGTGCCGCGTGCGGCGCCTGACCCAGCTCCTGGTGCACGTGGACCCGGACGGCCCGGACCCGGGGGAGGCCAGAGCAGCTGGTGAGTGAGGGGCTGCTTCCCCCTGGGGCTGCAGGGCAGGGGGCCCGAGTGCCAGGCTGCAGCTGTGGGCACCTGCTGGGAGCTGTGGGGATGGCTCCGTGGCACAGGAGGCTCCTGAGCCCTGCGGGGAGGCCTCGTGGCCGTTCTGCCACCGTGGCCAAGCTCCCCTGGCATCTCGTCTGCTGCCTAGCGAGAGGGGGAGGCTGCTGCTGGGCAGTGTGTGTGGGCTGCCCCCAGCCCTGCTGAGCCCAGGTTTGTCTCTTGTCAGGTGGGAAGGAGGGCAAGGACAAGGAGGTGCCTGCCAGCACTGCCAGGGCAGCGGTGGAGAAGTCAGGCAGCCTGTGGGGCATCTCACAGTGTTGGCATGGGGTGGTGCAGCAGCAGGTAGAGCTTGGGGAGCTGGGCAGGGAGGCTGTGTGGGACCCCACGCTGGGTGGGCATAGTTGGGAGTGGCGAGCGGGGCCTGGCAGTGCCCTGGGAGTGTGGGGAGGGCACGAGGCTGTATCTGGCCTCTGTGGGGACAGCTCTGCTGTGCTCACCACCCTGGCAGTGCTCTGGCGTCGGCATGGTGCTACAGCCATGTTGCTGCAGGCCCGGAGCCAGGTGCGGTGTTGGGCTCCTGCCTTCCTGCCAGGCAGCTGCTGTGCCCTGTCCAGCCCTTGGGTCTCCACTCCCAGCCCGTCGTGAGCTCCTTAGCCCGGGGCAGCACTGAAGCCAGGCCGTTGGCTTTGGCAGGGTGAGGCAGGGGCTGTGGAGGGGCCACAGGCAGGCCCTGCCGTGGAGCTCAGCCCTCGTGTGCCGTGTCCCGCAGGTGCAGCGGTTCCTGGAGCTGGCAGGGCAGGCGCCAGACCTGGTGGAGCGCTACTGCCAGCTGTACCAGCGCCTGCGCCGAGCCACGGAGGAGCTCTTCGGGCAGCAGGCCTCCTTCCTGCTGGCCCTGGGCCAGGGCTTCGCGGGGGCTTTGGTGCAGCTGCCCTTCCTCGCTGCCCTGCACGTGAGTCGAGGGAGCGTGGCACCGGTGCAGGCTGGGGAAGGTGTCGTGGCCAAGGGCCCGCGGGTGAGCTGCAGGCTCCCCGCACCGAGCCCTGCCCCGCGGCGGTGCCCAGCTGGGGCCACAGGGCGCTTGGCACGGCACGGCCCCAGCCGCGGTGTGCTGCTGCTGTGGGCCGGTGCCCGAGCCCCGAGGGGCTTCCAGCTGCTTCCCTCGGGGATGCTGCCCCCGGCCAGCCCCGGTGCGGCCCTGCTGCAGCCAGCCGTGTGCCCCTGCAGGTCAGCGAGCAGTTTGCCCGCTACCTGGATGGGCTCGTCCAGGAGCTCTGCGGGGCTGCAGGCAGCCTGGGGCCACCACAGCGACTGCAGCAGATCCTGGAGCCCTTCGTCGCCATCGGCGGCCTGGAGCTCGCCCACACCTTCGAGCACTTCTACCGGTGAGGGACTCTGTGTCCACGGGCCCGAGGAGCTTGGGCTGGCCTGAGCCCACCTGCTGTGGCAGCAGTGCTCCCACTGGGCCTCTCCCAGCTGTGGTGTGTGGAGGGAAAGGCTGCCAGGGCCCCTGGGCGCTGCCAGGGAGCAGGGGCACAGTCTGCTGGTGATGGGAGGGGAGATGGCTGCGGCTGGGCCCTCGGGATGCGCCAGGGCCGGGGGCAGCTCTGCCTGCCGGCGAGGGGCTGGTGGCTCAGCAGCCCCTGACGCGCGGCGGGACTGTGGCAGGCACTACCTGGGGGACAGGCTGCTGGCGCAAGGAGCATCCTGGCTGGAAGGAGCCATCGTGGAGCAGCTTGGGCTGTGCTTCCCCAGCCGCTTCCCCCAGCAGATGCTGAGCAACTTGGCCCAGTCGGAGGAGCTCCAGCAGCAGTTTCGCCTCTTCCGGCTGCAGGAGCAGGACAAGCAGCTGCTGGAGCTGGCCCCGAGCCTGGATGGGGTGAGCATGCCGGTGGGGCAGGGAGGCTGGGGGCCACTCCTCTGCCCCGCAGCAGTGCTGGGGGCCCAGCTTGAGGCACCCTTGTGTCTGTGTGCCCAGGCAGCGGGGACAGGCTCGGTGGCAGACGTGCCAGAGGTGAAGGTGCTGACCTTGTCCCCGCGCTGCTGGCCTGTGTCCCCGCTCTGCCACATGGACGAGCCTGGCAGGTTCTTCTCGGCAGCGCTGAGCTCCCCCCTGGACGAGTTTGCCACCTTCTGCAGGCACAGTGAGTCTGGTGGCCGTGGGGGGGGGTGTGTCTGGCGTGGGGCAGGCCCTCCCCGGCAGCTGAGCGAGAAGGGGCAGAGTGCCAGGTGCGCTGGGGGTGCCCGGCCAGGCTGCCCACAGCCCTGGCACCGAGGCTGATTCTGGCAGGCCAGGCCTGGCTGGGCTGGGAGTGCACCAAGCCCCGGCGGCTGCAGTGGACGTGGCTGGGCCACGCTGAAGTGCAGTTTGGAGACTGCATCCTCCATGTGTCCACGCTGCAGATGTACATCCTGCTGTGCTTCAACAGTGCCCAGGTGAGAGCTGGGGCACGGTGTGGGGAGGGGGGCAGCCAGTGCTGGAGTGCAGCAGGGCCATGGGGTCCCTCCTGGCAGCGTCTGGGGCACGAGATCCTTGTCTGGCTGGGCCTGTGGCTGGTGGGTCTTGGCTGCCCATTCCCTTCCCGCACCACCTCTGGCAGGAGGTGGCTGTGGAGACCCTGCTGCAGGCCACAGGGCTCCCTGCTGACCTGGTGCACCATGCCCTGGCACCACTGACCCACAGTGATGGCATCCTGGTGGGGAGCTGCACGCCAGGAGGTAAGCGTTGGGCTGGGGCAGCTCTGGGGAGGTGCTGGGCTGAGCCTTGAGTGGGCGCTGGGGCCAGGAGCTTGTAGGAGAAGTGAGTGGGCTGGGGTGGGTCTGTCCATGGGTGGTCAGGGTGCAGATGTGTGGGGAAAGTTGAGGCCTGAGGCCATCTGTTGGTGTGAGGGTGGCAGAGGGGCTTGGGGTCATGCATAGGCTGTGGTGGGTGAGCGTGGCAGGGTTAGGTCTGGGCTGTGTGCGTGGGCTTGAGGACTGGGGCCAGGGTTGTGTGTGGCTGTTGCCTGGGGCTACAGGGATGGGGCTGCCGCCTGTGAAGGCAGCAGTTGGGAGGCCCAGGATTGGGTCCGAGAGCCACAAGAGTCCTGGGGCTCCTTCAGGGCCCAGCTCAGGGCTTGGCTGACCCTGTGCTGGGTGCTAGCTCCAGGTGTGCTGCGGCTGAAGCCGGAGGCTCTGGCCCATGCCTCTGGCCCCCACCTGAGGCTGCTGCCCCAGCAGAGGTACCTACAGTCAGAGAGGGCAGATACCAGTGTCCTGGAAAGGAAGAGGAACGTCCTCTGCTGCCTCATCACCCGCATCCTCAAGGTGGAGAAGCAGCTCCACATTGACAACCTGGTGTTCAGGGTACGGAGGGCTTGAGGGGCAGAGAGAGGCTGGCAGCGAGGGGCTGCCCGAGTGCTCTGCACCGCCCTGCAACGTGGTGCTCCTTGGCTGCTGCAGGTGACCGATGCCTGTCGGAAGGGGGAGCTGGGGCCAGGGCTGCAGTTCCTGAGCTTCTGCTGCCACAGTGTGGATGTGCTGTCCTGTATCCTGCACCTGCTGCACCAGGGTTACATCCGGCGCCAGGAGGAGAAGCCTCACGTCCTGGAGTACATCTCTGCTGAGCCTACGACGCCCTTTGGGGGGCAGGCGCAGGTGGTTTTCCAGGGTGGACCACCAGCGGCATCGCCAAAAGAGGACAGCATGGAGTCCCCGTGCTGGTAGGGCTGCATGTCAGCAGGTGTGGAGGGGTGTGCATCTCCACCCTGTGTGGACATGACATGTTTCTCCTTGCCAGGCTGAACCCTGGCATCAGTGGACTGGAAGAGTTTCTCGTAGCAACACTGCAGGTGCCAATGGGGCAGACACTTAGTCCAGAGGAGGCCAAGCTGCTCATGAACCAGACAGTACAGCAGGTCCAGGATACTCTGAGCATTTCGGGTGATGTTGCTTGGCACCTCCTCATGCACTGCAGGTGGAATGTGGATTTCCTGATCCAGTGCTATGTTGAGAACTCTGAGGCCCTGCTCATCTCCTCGGGGCTGCAAGTGAGGGATTCCCAACCTCCACCAAGCCCAGGAACCCACTGCCCAGTCTGTGTGAACCAGCTGTGTCCCACTGAGAAGCCACCAACTCTCTGCTGCATGCACTACTGCTGCAAGGTGAAGGTCTTTGGTCTTTAGCTCCTTCGCTTGGTAGGCAGTGGCAGGTGTCTAGTAGGAGCAGCTGTTCTTCAGAGCTGTCACCAGGTGGTTACACAGAGCTCATGAGTTCTCTTTTCTCAGCTCCTTTGTGATCCACCAGCTCTTGATTAATCTGTTGCCACTTGTGTGCTTTTGAGTAATTATCCCCAGTTTTTGGTGGTTTCCTGCAGCCTCTGGTGGGTGGGCTTCCAGGGTCACACGGTCCAGGTGGTGCAGCTGCTGTTGAGCTCTGATGTCTCTCCTGTCCTGCCTTCACAGCCCTGTTGGAATGAGTATCTCACCACTCGCATTGAACAGAACATGATTGTCAACTGCACCTGTCCCATCTCTGAGTGCTGTGCACAGCCGACTACAGCCTTCATTTGTTCCATTGTTTCTTCTGAGGAGATTATAGCCAAGGTGAGTAGGAGAGTGGTCAAATTCTGTTTCATTTTGGTCAACACTAGTGCAGATAAAGATGCTGATGCTTGTCCCATTATTACTGAGACTGGCAGTGTGGTAATTGAGGCAGACTAGAGCTCTGCCTAGTGTTGTGGTCAGTAGAATCATAGAGTCACAGAATGGCAGGAGGTGGAAGGGACCCCTGGAGGTCATCCAACTCCCCTGCCAAAGCAGGATCATCTAGGGCAGCTTACACAGGAATGCATCCAGGTGGGTTTTGAAAGTCTCTGGAGAAGGGAAGCCCACAGCCTCTCTGGGCAGCCTGTTCCAGTGCTCCAGCACACTCACAGTAAAAAGGTCTCTCCTTATGTTGAGGTTGGGGACAGAGGGGCTTGGAACTAGATGGTCTTTTAGGTCTCTTCCAATGCACCATTCTGTGAGTATGTGGAGATCCCTGGTTCAGCCAAACCTGTGCTCAAAATCAGCAGACAGCTGTGTGAAGATCTAAGGCTGAAGTTCAAACATGTTATTCCAGGCTCCGTTTTCTTTGCACCTTACATTTCAGAAGCTCTTGGCAGTGGTATGGTACCCCCCTGCTGCCTCCTCCCCATGCTGAGCAAACCCAGCTCTCTTAACCTCACCTCACACATTCTGTGTTCCAGCCCCTGGATGTCTTGGTGGCCTATGGATATTTTCTTTAGTTTCTTTGTATCTTCCTTGTACTTGGGAGCCCAGCGTCCAGTTGTGCCCCAGTATCTAAGTGCTCCAATATACAGTTGTGTCACCCATGCCAAATAGCTGTGAAAAATTCCTTCACTTGCCTGCTGGCCACACTTCTGCTAATACAAGAGTGTTTGAGTTTAAGCTGTAAGCTTTTATTTCTGCAAAACTCAAATCCTGTCATGCTCTGAAAGAGATTCTCAGCCTTGTACCCCTCAAGTTCCTTGAGAGTCTGTTCTTTAGAGGAGATCTTCCATTCCTCCCCCAGGGATTCTTTGTTGGGAATTATGCCATAGGCTCAGTACCTGGATTAACTCAAGCATGTGCAAAGGTTCCTCCAAGACCTGTTGGTCACTGTGATCACCAGCCCTTTGCTGGATACTCATTCCCTCTCCTTTTTGGCTTCCTTGGAGCAGCTCTTTCTCTTATGATTCCAGTAGGAATTATAGGTCTGCTTCTGCAGTTGCATCTCTGTCTCTTCCTCACCAGAAAACAGGATGGAGCAAAAGCTCAGACATCAGACTTGGTAAAATTCAATGTCTGTGAAGGCTGTGATTTGGCACTGTGCTGACTCAGGTACCTGTGTATCTCTCTGGGCACTGGTGTCTGGGCAGAAATTGTCACATCACCTATCAGCAGGGTGACAACAGACATAGATGTTGGCTGCTGGAGAAGAATGAAGTGGCTTTGTTGAAGTGGCTTTGCCTTTACCAGGCGTTTTGCCATGGCACAAGCTGGCATCCTAAAGGATAGAGAGAAAAGATGAGTGAGAGACCTGTCTGAGCTTGCACCCTATCCATGTAGTGCTTGTTGTGACCTGAGTTGTCCCGTCTGTGCCTGGTGGTTTTAGAGCAGCTCTCCAAGTATGCAGAAGTCTCTGCAGGAGTCCTGTGAAGACTACAGCATTTCCTTTAGCTTTGTGCACGTTTGCAGTCCTCGCAGTGTAGTGTAGAAAACTAAGCTACTGTGTGCAGTATGGTTGCATCCCTGGACAGTCCCTTACTGATAACCAACTTGTCTTATCCTCTGCAGTAATGCCTAGAGGCAGTGGACAAAGTGAGTCTCCTTTGCACTTCATGTAGCTAAGCAAAAGTCTGCTGAGGAACTTGAAATCAGTTTACAAGAGCCCTTGAAGGGGACCTACAAGAAAGATGGAGAGAGACTGTTTGTACTGTGATGACAGGAGGAGAGGCAATGGTTTTAAACTACAGAGGAGCAGATTTAGATTGGATGTTAGGAACAAGTTCTTTACTATGAGGGTGGTGGAACACTGGAACAGGCTATGTGGGAGGTGGTTGAGGCCCCATCCCTGGAGATATTCAAGGTGAGGCTGGACAGGTCTCTGGGCAGCCTGATCTAGTTGAGGATGCTCCTGCTGACTGCAGAGGGGATTGGACTGGGTGAGCTTTGGAGATCCCTTCCAACCCAGACCATTCTATGATTTTGTGATTTTCTGTGGGGTGATAAATGGCTTGGTGGGTAGGGAAGGATGTTGTCTATCTCAGTTTTAGTAAGGCTTTCCACACCAACATCCACAACATCCTTGTGGGAAAAAAGAAAAGGATGCAGAAGCAGGATGAGTGAGATGGCCTGCCAAGCACCACGGCAGAAAGCCAATCACTAGTGGTGTAACCCAGAGCTTCATACGAAGATTAATGTTCAGCATCTTCATTGATGTCCTGGATGGTGGTACCAAGTACACCCTCAGCAGATTTATAGGTGATAAACAGCTGTGATGACTGGTTGATGGTTGTGCTGCTATTCAGAAGGACATCAGTGGGTTAGAGAACTTAGGAAACAGGAGTATGGTCTACATTCAACAGCATGAGATACCAAGTCCCGCTTCTGGGGCGGAGTAGGCCAATGAAATAGTGTGTGCTGGGGCCCACCATTTGGAAGGCAGCTCTGCAGGAAAAGAAAAAGACAAAGATCATTGTGGACAACATGTTGAACACAACCCAGCAGTGTGTCCTTGTGGCCCACTGGCACCTTAGGTTGGTTTAGGAAGAGCAATGACAATGGGTTGAGGAAGCTGATCCTTTCCCTTCTAAACCCAGTGCTGATGAGACCACGTCTGGAGTGCTATGTCTGTTTCTGGGCTCCCCAGTACAAGACAGATGTGGATGTACTGAGAAGAACGCAACATAAAGTCCATAAAGATGATTTAGGCTTCAGAGCATCTGCAGGAGAAGCTGAAAGAGCTGGGTTTGTGTATCTTGGAGAAGGCTTAGAGATGAATCTTATCAATGTGTGCAAACACACAAATGGGATTAAGGAGCCAGCTGCTTCTTGGTGATACCCAGCAGGAAGAAAAGAGGCAGTGGACACAAATTTTAGTACAAGAAATTCCATTTAAACAGCAGAAAAGATTTATTTTGTAGAGTAAGGGAAATGGGACATTGGAACAGGGAAGGCAAAAGGTTTGTAGTCTGTTCCTGTATGCACTCAGAACTCAGCTGGCTGTGGTCCTGAGCAGCCCTGCTTTGAGCTGGAGAGCCTTCCATATTCAGCTAGTCTGTGATGATGTGAAACAGCCTCCGGGTTGGGCACTGGGGGTGGGGAATTTACATGAAGGGAAGGCAGGAAGTAAACTGCCTTAGTCTTAGTGCTGTTTTGTTGTGTCGTGTGTAGAACCCAGAGGCACCAGACCCCAGCTGTGAGGCCTAACCATGCAGCTTCTCTGCCTTAAGTCTTCTGTCTTCTCATTGCAGTATGAAAAAGCTCTCCTCAGAGGTTACGTTGAGTGTTGCTCCAACCTGACATGGTGCACCAACCCTCAGGGCTGTGATCAGATCCTTCTTAAGGATGGACTTGGCTATGGAGCAGCCTGTTCCAAGTGCTCCTGGATATCCTGCATCAACTGCAATTTCCCAGAGGTGAGGCTGGGCTGAATCCTGGGTGTACTGTCTTGCAGCATTCCGCTCCCCTGTGTCTGACTGGCTGTCTCTTTCAGGCCCATTATCCTGCCAGCTGTAGCCACATGTCTCAGTGGGTGGATGATGATGGGTACTATGAAGGCATGACAAGTGAAGCCCAAAGCAAACACCTGGCTAAGCTCATTTCAAAGCACTGTCCAAGCTGCCAGGCTCAGATAGAGAAAAATGAAGGGTGCCTGCAGTGAGTATCCATTTCTGTTTGCTCCTGAAGACAGGAAAAGGCAATGACAGTTAGGTCTGCTGTGCTTGGTCTTGGTTTGCAGTGGGAATTGCAGCAGGTCTCATTTACAGCTTTAGAAGGAGTGGGTTTTAATCCTCTTAGTCCCCAGGAAAAGCAGAATGTGCCCCAGCATTCAGAGTTCAGTCCACTGATGGCTCTGCAGTAGAATCAAAACTCATTCTGCAGTACTTTTTTGTAGTGTTCACTTCTCTGCTCTTGTCCACTGCAGAAGAGGAGCAGCTCAGCACCATTTTTTCTTTCATCCTCACCTATTCCTAGAACTTTAAACCAGTTTCTTTGAATTGCCTCCTTTGATTTGACTTGGGTCTCTGTCAGCTTTTTACATGATAGGGCAGTTAACCTGCAGCTTTAAAGCCAGGGCTAAGGGGTCACCATTTGTTTCTTCCTTGCACTGGCCCAGCACTTAGTGCCCAGCTTGGTACACACACGTTGTATGTGGCCCTGGAGCTTTGCAGTGCCTTTCCTCACTAAGGAATTAGTGCATTAGTGAGGTTAGAGGTGAGGTGAATCTTGCTTCACACTGTGGAGTGCATGGTTCACCCTTCAGGTACTTGGTAAGTTGGTACTAGTTTACCCAGCTCATTTTTGGAAGCACAATGACTGGGTTTAAGCATCATCTGCTTCCAGCAAAGGCTTTAAGGCAGATGCAGTGAAATGCATAGTGGCTGGGAGTGGCTGAGTGGCATAGCAGCTGTGATGCAGGGGAGAGCTAGGGGTAACTGTCTGCAGGTTGGCGTTAGCAGCACTGAGTGATACCTGCTTGTCTTCTGCCGTGCAGCATGACGTGTGCAAAGTGTAGTCATGGCTTCTGCTGGCGTTGCCTGAAGCCCTGGAGGCCAACTCACAAGGATTACTACAACTGCTCTGCTATGGTGAGTAGTTTGCTGTCTCCCAGTGCTTCCTGCTTCTGTTGGGATGCACCCAGCCTGTATTAGAGAGGGTGAGGAAATCTCCTCTTGTGCCCTTTACTCTGGACTTCGTGCACTTGCCACTAGAATTTACAGCATTTCCAAAGGGGGGTGCGTGTGGTGGCCACTAGAGGGAGATTGCTGCAGGTTACTTCTACCCTTCCTTTCAGGTGAGTAAAGCAGCTTGGCAGAAGAAACGTTTTCAGGATTACAATGAGAGATGCACATTTCATCATCATGCAAGGGTAAGACCTCCTTCCTTTGCAGATGCTGACTTCTGTTGCCTCAGCCCTGGTGAGCAGGGCTGTTTCTGTTGTGTCTTGATGTATTTCACCTCAAGTTGAGAAGTAGTTTTGGATCCAGGTAGGGGGATCCTTGGTCATTCACCCTTGCTGTGACATAAGGGATGCTTGGCCTGCTTTCTTCCGCGAAGTGTCTTGCGGGAGTTGGAAACCTCACTTGTGGTGGTGATGTGCTCATACTGATGTCTTATGTGGAAGCAAGGACAAGTGGAGGCCGAAATCTGTCTAGGGCTGAGATGCTGTAAGAGGTTGAAGTGATGGCACAGTGGAGATGTCATAGCTGGACGCAGTAAATGCTCCTTCGCCACCTGCATCTTCTGGGGTGGCTTGTCAGGATGCGTAGCAGTTTCTGTTTGGAAAGTGCTGTTAATTTAGTCTTGTGGAGCTTGACATTGACTTTCTTTCCTTTTTTTATTGCAGGAGTTTGCTGTGAACCTGAGGAGAGAGTTTCTTCCATCTGTGAGATGCCCCAAAATTAGTTCTTTGACCTTTGTTCTTGATGCCTGTAAAGTACTGGAACAGGCACGGAAGGTGAGGCTGGCTAAGAGGTTTGCTGAGGTTTAGGCCTGATTCTGTTGGTGTCTTTTATACCTTTATTAAAGTGAGCCTTTCTCTGATCCAAACATGGGGAGATGGAAAAGGCTTGAGGGTGAGGATTAGCATCAAGGCAGAGTAAGAGCTCTTGTTGCCATTCCCTTCTCTCACTCTCAGTCGGGCTCGGTCTGCAGTATTCCTCACAGTCAGGCCATAGGATTCAGAACTTAGCTGAAGCTGACACCATGGTATCAGTGCAAGGATCTCTGGTTAGGATTTTCCTAGCCTGGGTTTGGTCCATTCCAATTTGAAATGCCCCAGTACTGGCACTCTTACCTTTTGAAAACTCTCCTGGTGCTGAGTTACTGTTAAGAAATCTCTCTTAATGCTCATGTTATGACTTCCTTTTATTAACTTCATTTCACAGCATTGCCTGGATTGGAAAAGACCTTTAAGGTCATAGAGTCCAGTCAAGCACTGACAAGTCCTTGACTTAAGCCACGCTCCTCAGCACCACATCTACACAACCATGAAATATCTCCGGGGATGAGGACTCCACCACCTCCCTGGGCAGCCTTTTGCAATGCCTGAGAACCCTTTCAGTAGAGAAATTTTTCCTGATATCCAACCTGAACCTTTCTTGGCTCAGCTTGAGGCCCTTTCCACTTGTTCTATCACTTGTTACTTGGTTGAACAGACCAACCCCCACCTCACTACTGAAAGTGTGGTCAGGCATTGGAACAGGCTGCCCAGAGAGGCGATGGAGTCACTGTCCCTGGAGGTGCTCAAGAAATGTGTGGACATGGCACTTGGGAACGTGGTTTAATGGCCATGGTGGCCTTAGGTTGGTGGTTGGACTTCATGATCTTAGAGGTCTTTTCCAACTAAAACAATTCTATGGCTCTATGATAATGGTTCACTGGTCTGCTGACACAGACCAGAGGCACTCTCAGCTCTCTCTCAGCTGCTGATACGTAATGAAGTCTGAAAGAGTTTGCTGCTACTCTCTTCTTGCCCACTCTGAAGGTGAAGCAGGATGCTTACAGCATGATCTCTATTGCTGCAGGTTCTGGCCTACTCCTGTGTGTACAGCTACTATAACCAGGACATTGAGAGCATAGATATTGTGGAACAGCAGACTGAGATCCTAGAGCTGCACACTAACGCTCTACAAATCCTTCTGGGTAAGTCTCACAGCCTCTCCAAAGTAGAAACCAACATCCCCAGGTGTCTGGTTCAAAGGGTGGCAGCTCTGCAGTGGGGTGATAGCATACACCAGCACCCAGCTGCTGCCTCTTACTTTTTCAAGCCAAATTTTGTTTTCTTGCTGTCATTTCTGGGAAATCCAGTGAAGCAGTTTGACTGCTGGTGGAGACTGATGCAGTGAGGCTCAACATGTCCCTCCTAAAACAAAAAACATGTGCTCACAGGAGACCTGAATAGTTGTGCCTGGCTTCAAAATCAGAGCCAAGGTTTAGACTGGGATTTTTTTTTCACAGAAGGAGTGGTCAGACCTTGAAACAGGCTGCCCAGGGAGTCACCAACCCTGGCTGTGTTTAAAGGTCATTTAGATGTTGTGCCTGGGGATATGGTTTAGGAGTGAACTTCGCAGAGTAAAGTCAGTGGTTCGACTTGATCTCAGGGGCCTTCTATGATTCCATAACTTGCTCTCTCTTGAAGAGTGTGGGCAGTAGTGTGACTTTGTTGGCCTTGATTTGCAGAGGAAACCCTGCTGCAGTACCAGGACTTGACCTCTTCTCTTCGCCTCCTGAAAGCAGAGCACTTCAGTGCTGGTTTGGAGGTGGTACGCCAGATCAAGGAGCGGCTCTTTGCCATTCTTTGGCACTCCACACAGGTGAAGCCTACATGCCTGTTAGTGGCTTGTCTTGCTGTAATGAATTGAAGCTTGAGGACAGTAGATTTAGACTGGAGATTAGGAAGAAATTCTTTACTGTGCGTGTGGTGCGACATAGGGAAGGAATGTGTTCCTCAGGGACGTTGGGGGTGCCCCTCCCTGGAGGTGTTCAAGGCCAGGTTGCATGAGGCCTTGAGAAATCTGGCCTAGTGAAAGGTGTCCCTGCCCATGGAAGGGGGCTGGAACTGGATGACCTTTAAAGTCCCTTCCAACCCAAACCATTTGTGGATCTGTGACTGTAGAAAGGCTGAAGGCACAGACCCAGGGCCTGTGCATGTGGGGAGAGGGCACAAAGCACGCTCCAGAGGGCATATTGTCTCTCTCTTCTGACCGTTCTTCTATGCTGGCAGGATTTCCACGTTGGACTCCAGACTTTGGCAGATTCCAGCCAGAGAAAGGTGGAACTCTCAAATGTGCCTACTTCAGCCCCTGCCTGTACAGGGTGAGTTTTATTATCAGAGTAACAGGGAGAGATGAGGGAGTGCAGACAAAAAGGTGGTGAGCTGAGCTTTCCCCTTTGCTCACTGCCATGTGGAAGAGTTAATCACGGGGATTGATTATTTGCTGCTGTGCTGTGGTTTGACATAACAGCGTAAGTGACGTAGTTGATGTGCAGCTATGGTGAAGAAAGCTCTGTCACTTACAGACCCATTGTGGAGGTTCCTCTCCCTGCACTCTCTTGGGTTTCTGTGGAAAACCCACACTCTTTCTTCAGAGGTTATCAGAGATCTAGGAGGTGCCTAGAGGGGAGGAGCGTGTGGGGAGAGGGAAGGGTCTGACATTTCTCTGAAGAAGGAAATGGAGCAGAGGTGGTGGCAGCTGTAAAAAGCTGCACTGAGAGGTGAAATGGATGATTTGTTGTATCCCTGTCTGGCAGTCCTGGGCTGGCAGGTGTTCATGTGATGGGAAGGTGGTGAGTTCCAAACCAGCTCCATTCCTGTAGGAGATGCTGGTTTAAATCAAGAACCACAAGTGGTGTCTGCTATCCCAGTCTGACAGCTGCTGCATTTCCAGGAGCTGGACAGAGTGCTGAGTGTTGCACAAGAGTGTTTTGGAGCAGGGTTTCTGGAACATGGCTGAGAGACACCACAGCTGGTGGCAGACTGCAGCTTGTGGGCCTAGTCACAGGTGTCTCTCTGACACAGTGTGATGGTTTGGGGGTTACCCCGCCCCCCCACACTTTTGAATTTGCCCCAGCTAACTCAGACGGACCCTGGGAATATAGATGAAGCAATTTATTTACAGCTAGCAGAATTTACAAGCAGCTATTTACAATATATACAGTTATATACAGTTATATACAGAAATATACAAAGGATAAACAATATAAAAGCACAACTCCCCTCCCAGAAACCTGAGTCCCCAGGAGGGGCTCTCAAACCACCCCAACACCTCCCCCCGGCCCTCTCAACCTTACTCCAGTTCTCAGGAAGAAGAGAGGTGCAGCCAAGAGGTTAGGGAGCAAGGTTAGTAGGAGCAGGGTTAATGAGATGTGACCAGGTCTAAGGCAAAAGCAAGAGTGAGAAACAAAATGGAGAATAAGTCTTTCTTCTTCCCAGAGTTCTCAGCGTGACTGTGAGAGAAGTAGACACAATTGTTTTTCATTTCACTGCCCGTTATCTAGTTCTTCTACCAAAACATTCCAGCTTGCTTCAAACTAGCACAATCCACCCCTTGTCTACTTTGCTCAGAGTATCGCTGAGAATTATCCAATCTAATCTAAACCAATATTTACACTAAACCAATATATACAAGTTCAGTTCACACTTCAATCAGATGTAGGTGATTCAAAAGCTCAGAACAGGGACTCCCAGGTGACATTGGGTTCGTGCTCACATACTGTAGATTCTATCGTAGATTTCTCTCAGTGTTGGGCGCCGATGTTACCTAGAACAGAAAACTCCTAACAACTTATGCTACACACTCTGAATTTAAGCTCTCTCAGCTAAAGTTAAATTTCTCTGTGGAATACACTGGATTTCACCATTCTCCTGCATTACCCAGTATGTATGACCAGGACCCTCAGCAGAAACCACCCCTCGGACAGGTTTCCCTTCGCCCGAAGGAGAAAATACCCAAACAGTTTTCCCTAACAGATTCTTCTCATGTACAACAGGAACTTTATCACCGTCTACTGTTTGGACCAAATCCGATTGTGCAGGTCCTGCTCTGTTTACTGAACCTCTACTATTTACCAACCAGGTAGCTTCTGCTAAATATTTGTCCCAGTTTTTCAGAGTTCCACCCCCCATGGCTTTTAGGGTGGTTTTCAGCAAACCATTGTAGCGTTCAATCTTCCCTGAAGCTGGTGCATAGTAGGGTATGTGATAGATCCATTCAATACCATGCTCTTTGGCCCAGTTTTTCACAAGATTGTTCTTGAAATGAGTACCATTGTCTGACTCGATTCTCTCTGGAGTTCCATGTCTCCACAAGATCTGTCTCTCCAAACCAACAATGGTGTTACGTGCAGTAGCATGTGGAACTGGATAAGTTTCCAACCATCCAGTGCTGGCTTCTACCATCGTCAGCACATACTGCTTGCCAGAACGAGATCTAGGTAAAGTGATGTAGTCAATCTGCCAGGCTTCACCATACTTGTACTTTGACCATCTCTCACCATACCATAAGGGCTTGATTCGCTTAGCCTGCTTAATAGCAGCACAAATGTCACAGTCATAGATGACTTGGGTGATAGCGTCCATGGACAAGTCAATTGACCTATCACGAGCCCATCGGTATGTTCCATCTCTGCCTTGATGTCCAGATGAGTCATGGGCCCACCGAGCTAAGAACAGCTCACCTCGGTGTTTCCAATCAAGGTCAATGTCAAGTTCAGAGTTGGTATCAACTTGAGCAATCTTAGCAGCTTGATCTGCCTTCTGGTTGTGTTGATGCTCCTCAGTGGCTCTGCTCTTAGGCATGTGTGCATCTACGTGCCGCACCTTCACTGGAGTTCTCTCCAGCCGTGCATCAATGTCCTGCCATAGATCAGCACACCAATAGGCTTTCCTTTCCTCTGCCAACCATTCTTCTTCCAGTCCTTTAGCCAACCCCATAGAGCATTGGCTACCATCCACGAGTCGGTGTAGAGGTAAAGGATAGGCCAGCTCTCACGTTCAGCCACATCAAGAGCAAGTTGAACAGCTTTTACCTCAGCGAACTGACTGGATTCTCCTTCTCCATCTTTCGTTTCGGTAACTCTCCTGGTTGGACTCCAAACCGCTGACTTCCATATTCGCTTGTTCCCAACAAGACGACAGGAACCGTCTGTGAACAAAGCATAATTCTTTTCCTGGTCAGAGAGATCACCATAGGGAGGAGCTTCCTCAGCACGAGTTATTTTCTCCTCTGGAGGTTTGGAACAGTCTGTGCCTTCCGGCCAGTTGGTGATCACCTCCACCAGACCAGGTCGGTCAAGATTACCCATTCGTGCTCGTTGGGTTATCAAAGCCATCCATTTAGACCAGGTTGCATCTGTGGCTTGATGCGGTGATGAACCTTTGCCCTTGAACATCCAGTTAAGAACTGGCAGTCTAGGAGCTAAAAGCAATTGTGACTCAGTTCCAATCACTTCAGAAGCTGCTTTCACTCCCTCATAGGCTGCTAGAATCTCTTTCTCAGTTGCAGTGTAATTTGTCTCTGAACCTCTGTAACAACGTCCCCAGAAACCAAGAGGACGACCATGTGTCTCATTTGGAGCTCTCTGCCAAAGACTCCAAGTTGGACATTGTCACTGGCAGCCGTGTACAGAATGTTCTTAATGTCCGGACCAGATCTCACAGGTCCCAAGCCCACTGCATGGACTACTTCTCGTTTGATCTGATCAAAGGCTGCTTGTTGTTCAGGTCCCCACACAAAATCGTTTCTCTTACGAGTCACATCATGCAGAGGTTTGACAATCTGACTGAAACCAGGAATGTGTAGTCTCCAAAATCCCACCACACCAAGAAAAGAAAGTGTGTCCTTCTTACTGGTGGGAACTGCCATGGTAGAGACTTTGTTGATCACGTCCTGAGGAATGTAACGGCGACCATCCTGCCACCGCACTCCCAGAAACTGAATTTCTTTGGCTGGTCCTTTGACCTTGTCTCTCTTAATGGCAAAACCTGCTTGCAACAGAATGTCAATGATTTTGTTACCTTTCTCGAAGACTTCCTCAGCAGTTTGGCCCCACACAATGATGTCGTCGATGTACTGGATGTGCTCTGGAGCTTTACCTTTCTCCAGTGCATTGTGGATGACTGAGTGACAGATGGTTGAGCTGTGTTTCCACCCCTGAGGCAAACGGTTGAACTGGTACTGGATTCCTCTCCAGGTGAATGCAAACTGAGGCCTGCACTCCCTTGCTATGGGAATAGAGAAGAAAGCATTAGCAATGTCTATGGTTGCATACCATTTAGCCTCCTTTGATTCCAGCTCGTACTGGAGTTCCAGCATGTCCGGCACAGCTGCACTCATGGGTGGAGTCACCTCGTTGAGGGCACGAAAGTCAACTGTCAGTCTCCAGTCGCCTGTAGGTTTACGCACAGGCCAGATGGGACTGTTGAAAGGTGAATGAGCTTTCTCGATGACAGCCTGACTCTCCAATTGACGAATCAGCTGATGAATGGGCAACAAAGAGTCACGGTTAGTTCTGTACTGCCTATGATGAACAGTTTGAGTTGCAATTGGCACTTCCAGGTCCTCTATGTCATGATGTCCCACAACTGCAGCTTCATCAGAAAGTTCAGGTCTAATGGACAATTTCAATTTATCATCCTCAATCTCTACAGATGCTATTCCAAAAGCCCATTTGTGACCCTTAGGATCTTTGAAACAACCTTGTCTCAAAAAGTCAATTCCCAGAATGCAAGGCGCATCAGGACCAGTTACAATAGTATGTGTCTTCCACTCTTTACCAGTTAAACTGATCTCAGCCTGTACCTTAGTTAACTCTTGAGATCCACCAGTGATTCCAAAGATAGAAATGGACTCTGTCCCTTTGCAATTAGATGGCAATAAAGTACATTGAGCACCTGTGTCAACTAAAGCCCTGTATTTCTGAACTCTTGAACTGCCAGGCCACCTAATGAATACATTCCAATAGATTCGGTTCTCTCCACTATCCCTTTCCTCCTCCTGGCTGGAGGCAGGGCACCCCTAATGCTGAACATGGCATGTGGGGTGTACACAGTGATTGGTGTTGTTGTGAGAGAAATTGCAACTGTTGGAACAACTGCAGTTGCTCTCGGGAGCTGAAGAAGTGACAGCTACTTTTCGGGCATTACTGCCTCTGTTTCTGCCACTCTGCAGATCCCTGACTCTCTTTGAAAGAGCTGAAGTAGGTTTACCATCCCATTTGTTCATGTTCTCCCCGTATGTGTCACGCAGAAGTATCCACAGTGACGCACGTGATTGCTGCTGTCTGGGTGGAATTTGTCTCCTCCTGGGCTGGAATTGCCTTGCAGGAGGTGGGAGTCTGTTCCTGACTGCAGAAACATTCACCCATTCAGATGATGCAGGAATGGTATCCTTTACCAGATTAGTAATGTTTTTGAGATCCTCCTTCAGTTCTTTCATGCTCTCCTTAATGCCATCTCTAATACCATCTTTAAGCTCTGTAGTCATAGTCTTTATGTCACAGATTATACCAGAATGTGACAAGCTGTCCTCTATCTGCCTGAGCTGATCAGTGAATTCACCAACAGTGAAAGATCTTCCATTATCACTCCTTGATAGAAACTTACTGGCCAAGATGTTAGCATAGGATGAAGGAGCAAGCTTAATCAGCTTCTTCATGAGACCTGTTCCCAAAGGAACATCATCAGGCTCATGAGTGCCATGATCTCCATAAAGCACTTCCTTCACAGCAAACTCCTTCAGAAGCTTAATTCCCTGCTCAACAGTGTTCCACTTCTTGGCAGCCCATGGCAAATCATCTCGGGAAGGATATCTCATAGCCACAGCCAACAAAAGGCGTGTCCACAAGCTAACCCTACCAAGAGGACTTGCTAGGTGTTTGTCCACTCCACTCTCCTTAGTGAGTGGTCCCAGCTGCTTGGCAGACTTGTCTCCTACCTGCAGAGCATTAGCACCAATGCCACGGCATCTCACTAGCCAGCTTAGGATTGGCTCACCTGATTCTCTTGTGTATTCCTTCCTAACTTCCCTGACCTCTCTAAGTGGATCCTTGGAACCCTGGATGTCATCTTCCTCCTCTTCCTCCTGTTGTTCTGGTGGTGCCTGGCCTAACACAATCTTCCTCATAGCATTCCTAAACTCATTGGAACCATCCTCTCTCTTGGCAGCTAACCTCACAGCACTCCTCTCACTTGAGTATTGTTGTCTCAGCACATCTACAAGGTCTCGCAGACTAACTGCCTCCTCCTCCTCTTCTTGCTGCTGATCACCAGAGGTCCCCTCTCTTACATCCTCCTGCGAACCACTCTTTGTCTTAGCTTTTGCCTTAGCAGGTGCCAGAAGGGCCTGAGCAGCAACAGACTTGGATGTGTCTGCTGGAGGATTTGAATCTTTAGGAGTCTGACTTGGAGGGTTTGAATCCTTAGGAGTCTGACCTGGAGCATTTGAATTATTTGAGGTCTGACTTGGAGCATTTGTATCCTTAGGGGTCTGACCTGGAGCTTGTGAGTTCAAATCTGCCTTGCTTTTAACAGGAGGATTTTGGTTCTGGTCTGCTGGCTGGGGGTTTGAATTGGCTGAGCTGGTGTCATTAGGATTTGGACTGACTGGGCTAGCGTTACTAGCACTAGTAGTATTATTAACATTAGTGGGATTATTTGCCTGTCCTCCTGGGATGCCTGCCAACCCTGACTTGTTTTCATTTTTGCTAGGAACATTCTGATTTTGGGTACCTGCCTGTCCTCCTAGGGCTCCTGCCGAACTCTGCCCGTTATCATTGTTTACATTAGTGGCAGGAACACTGGCTGTGTTCCCAGCACTTGGAGAAGGAGGGGCAGAGGCTGGCAAGGGGGAAGCCGATGACTGTGTTCCCTTGTTTTGCTGTGAAAGAGACTGCTTCTGAGACACAGAATTTTTCCTAGCTCTTACAGAAGCTGGTTTTGAATTTTTTACCAATAATGCCAAAATTAATATGAATATTAAAATCATGAGGCAAATATTAAAAACTGTGAGAAGAAAAACAGTTTTACAAGAGCATGTGCCTATACAAACAGTTGGAATTCCTGTCTTAGGCTGAATAACTCTCATTAGAGCCATATTTAAAGCAGAATTTCCATTGATTGTCACATTATTGACCAGAGCTCCTGTAATATCCTTGGTAATATTCTCAGAGATATTAAAACCAGCATAACCAAGAATAAAATCACCCCAGCTCCAGAACATATCTGAAACCTTAGCTTTAGCCTTATTATAAGCCAGATCAATGAAATAAGCAACAATTTGAGCTTTTATCCAATTAAATGCCAAGTAAACAAAACCAGACCAGAGCAATGCACCAACCAAATACAATAGCTGCTTGATTAGCTTCATCTTAATTCCCAGAGCTAATTTCCACTCACTGAAATATCTAGCCCCACGTTGGGAAAGCCAATAAAAAATGTGATGGTTTGGGGGTTACCCCGCCCCCCCCACACTTTGTATTTGCCCCAGCTAACTCAGACGGACCCTGGGAATATAGATGAAGCAATTTATTTACAGCTAGCAGAATTTACAAGCAGCTATTTACAATATATACAGTTATATACAATTATATACAGAAATATACAAAGGATAAACAATACAAAAGCACAACTCCCCTCCCAGAAACCTGAGTCCCCAGGAGGGGCTCTCAAACCACCCCAACACCTCCCCCCGGCCCTCTCAACCTTACTCCAGTTCTCAGGAAGAAGAGAGGTGCAGCCAAGAGGTTAGGGAGCAAGGTTAGTAGGAGCAGGGTTAATGAGATGTGACCAGGTCTAAGGCAAAAGCAAGAGTGAGAAACAAAATGGAGAATAAGTCTTTCTTCTTCCCAGAGTTCTCAGCGTGACTGTGAGAGAAGTAGACACAATTGTTTTTCATTTCACTGCCCGTTATCTAGTTCTTTTACCAAAACATTCCAGCTTGCTTCAAACTAGCACACACAGCCTTGTGCTACATGCATGGATAAGGCCATTTAGTCTCCTTCTCTTGGCTGCTGTGTCTCTGAGGCAGGGTTTTGGATGGGGTTGCTGAGGTGATGGTAATAAGGAGGACAAGGGTGGTGTGGGTCTCGGTTGCGGTTGCTGCTGACAGCCAGGACTCCACTCGGATGTTCTCCTCAACAGGCCAGAAGGTAGCATCCTGTGTGACTCCCCCAACACAAATGAAGACAACAAAGACCTTGAAGATGAGTATGAGCTGCAGTGGCAAGAGGACTATGATGATGATGACGATGATGATGACGACGACCTTGATGAAGACAACTTTCTGTTTGATGCTGAGTCAGAGAACCTCGACTGTGACTCCTACTTTGATGATGAAGATGCCTATGACTAGAATTGGGCTGTGACCCAGCCTGCCAGCCTGGACTTCTGCCTCTACTCTGTCTTGCCCAGTTTGTATTGGCATCTTTCCTCAAAGACTGTGAGGAGCTCTCAGGCAGAGCATGGAGCCATCCCCTCTGGGGGCACCCCTTCAGTATACAGCAGCATTGCTCTGGACTGCTGGGCTGCGTTACTGCGGCTGCCTCTCAGGGAGACATCTCCTTGCCTTTCTCCCTTGTCTCCATTGCTTCCCATAGCTAGCTGATGGAGCTAGAAGGTCACAGTCCAGCTGCAAAGTAAGCACTTCTCACCACTGCTTACAGAACTGGCACTGTCCTTGGGCATGTTCTCCCCAAGGACTGGGCACGAGTAAAGGTGGCACCTTCCCATCTAGACAGTGTCTAGTGATGTGTTTACTCTCAAGTCAAAGCCTCCCATCTGGAGCTGGTGAGGTGCCACAGATGGGTGTTGTTCCAGTGCATTACTCTAGTTGACAGGGACAGCTTCTTCTGCTGTTTTTATTGGAGTTGTCCTCTCTGCTGTGAAGCAGGAAGGGCTGCCATGAGCAGGACTCTTTCAAAGTGCATCACTGTCCACAGAGACACACATCTATGAGGTGCATCTGTAGTTATGCACCTGCAGAGGTTGTTCAGGTAATCCTTTATCTTTGAGAAGAAGAAAACCCTGAGGAGCAAGGGATGAAAAAGCTTCTGTTTAAAAAAGAAATAGTTCTGTTTAAGAAAACAGTTTTCTTCTAGCAGAAGCCTCTGTGTCATCTCTGGGGAACGTGGGTGTGAAGGGAGACCAGGACATGCTCAACTGAGGAAGGACATGACCTGGATGAGTGTTTGTGGAAGTGGGATAGATTTGGAATCCTCACCCAGGCCATGCAGTCTGCCCTTGAAAAGTGGCTTATCCTTCCTTGGCAGTTCAGGGAACAGTAAAGGGTGTGGGGAGGGGGGGGAAAGAAGGGGGGAGCAGAGCGGTAGGGCTGGTGTGTCTGCAGAACAGAACGCTGGCATGGAGCTGCTAACTTCTGGTGACCAGCAGAAGGCAGCTGTGGGGCTGGTATCTGGGCTTGGTGGGTGATTTGAAGGTTGGAGGGCTCTTTTTTGGAGACACTGGGCTCTTCTCAAGCTTTGACTATCATGTGGGAGGGCTGGGGGCTTATTGGGGGATGCTGGGCAGGAGCAGATCAAAGCACTGATTTTTTTTCCACTCACCTCCACCCACTTGCTCCTAGTCCAGCATAGATTTCTGGCTGAACCCCAGAGCCTGCATGGTGGAAGCCCCAGCAAGAGAAGAAGAGGACACAGTCTCAAGTTGTGCCAGGGCAGGTCTAGGCTGGATGTTAGGAGGGAGTTGTTGGCAGAGAGAGTGATTGGCATTGGAATGGGCTGCCCAGGGAGGTGGTGGAGTCACCATCCCTGGAGGTGTTCAAGAAAAGCCTGGATGGGACACTTAGTGCCATGGTCTGGTTGACTGGCTGGGGCTGGGTGCTAGGTTGGACTGGATGGGCTTGGAAGACTCTTCCAAGCTGGCTGATTCTATGATTCTATGGTATTTGAGTATTAATGTGGGAAGCTCAGGTCACTGGTCCTGTGGCACACTCTCTATCGAAGCCTGATCCTATCTCAGCTTCACCTACAAAACAGGCTTCTTTTATTCCATTTGCTACTGGCTGTAGTAACACAAAAGGGCCTGCAATGTTTGGTCCTTTTCAGGCTCACAGACAACTTTGGAGTTCTCATTTTACTAATCACAGAGTTGTTTTGGTTGGAAAAGACCTTCAAGGTCACTGAGCCCCACTTCAACCCAACACCACTGTGGCCATTAAACCATGTCCCAAGGCACCATGGCCATGCATCTCTTGAACACCTCCCGGAAGAGTGACTCCAGCACCTCCCTGGGCAGGCTGTCCAATGCCTGACCACTATTGCAGCAAAGATTTCTTTCCTGATCTCCATCCTAAACCTCCCCTGGCACAATTTCAGGCCATTTCCTCTCATTCTATCACCTGGTACTAGGAAGACGAGACCAACCCCCAACTCACTCCAACCTCCTTTGAGAGGGTTGTAGACAGCAATGAGATCTCTCCTCAGCCTCCTCTTCGCTGGACTGAACAACCTCAGTTCCCTCAGCTGCTCCTCACCAGACCTATTCTCCAGACTTCACCAAGAATCAGCCAGGTTGGAAGAGACCTCCAAACTCATCCACTCCAACCTAGCACCCAGCCCTGTCCAGTCAACCAGACCATGGCACTAAGTGCCTCAGCCAGGCTTTGCTTCAACACCTCCAGGGATGGTGACTCCACCACCTCCCTGGGCAGCCCATTCCAATGCCAATCACTCTCTCTGTGAAGCCTTTGGGTGGTTCTTGTGCTTATGAGAGCGTGGGTAAGTTTCTCAGTTGCCCTGATCACATATTTCTGCCCCTTAAACCCTATTACAATCAATGTGGGTCTCTTGTGTGATCGTGGTGGGTGGCACAAGCTTTACCAACCCTAGGTGTCACTGTAAGTCAGGTTTATACCTGCTGCCCACCGTTAGCTACTGCTGAGGATCCCTGGGACTGTAGCTAAGCAAGGAATCTTGGGCTATGACTTGAGTGTGTCTGGTGCCCACTCTCTGGGCTTAACGAGGTGGTCAAGACCATTTACACTGCAGGGCAGACACTTGCATGTATGTGTTAGTAAGAATTAACAGTAAATTAAGGCCATGTCTCAACCTGGTGAGGCTGCCTCTGGAGTACTGTGTCCAGTTCTGGGCTCCCCAGCTCAAGAGGGACAGGGAGATACTAGAGAGTGGCTGACAGAGGCTGTGAGGATGGTGAAGGGGCTGGAACATCTGTCTGACGAGGAAAGACTGAGAGACCTGGGGCTGTTTAGCCTGGAGAAGAGAAACTGGGAGGGCATTTTATTAATGTTTACAAATATCTGAGGGGTGGGTGTCAAGAAGGGGCCAGGCTCTTTCCAGTGGTGTCCTCTGGTAGGACAAGGGGCAGTGAACACAAACTGGAACACAGGAAACTCCACCTCAACATGAGGAAAAACTTTACTGTGAAGCTGCTGGAGCATCAGAACAGGCTACCCAGAGGGGCTGTGGAGTCTCCTTCGAACCCTGTCAGGATGTGTTGCTGTGTGACCTGCCCTGGGTGAGCCTGCTTTGACAGGGGGCTTGGGCTCGAGGATCCCCCAAGGCCCTTTCCAACCCCTAATGTTCTGCGATGCTGTGTCTATGTCTTTTGTCCCGGGGGGGTGTATGTGGTGCTGTGGACACTTCAGTGCTACAGAAACAGTTGTTTGGTGGGGTTTTGTTTGGCTTTTTTGTTGCTTGGGTTTTTCTTGGCCTGGACTTTTCTCATTTCTTGGTTTGTTTGTCCTTCTGTGGTGTGTGTGCTGCAGGTGTAGGGCAGCTCCTTCCAGCTGCGGTGTGTTGCTCCAAAACGTGTATGTAGTTTATTAATGCCAGTCCAATGCTCACCCCAGACCAAGGAGCAGTGATGGAGAGGCTATGAATTGGCCTCCAGAGGAAGCTGGTGCTCACTGACACCTTGCAGTCCAGGCTCCTTTGGTGTGGCAGCATTCCAGTTTGGAGCAGGGAATTGGAGAGGTCCACATTTGAGTGGTCCAATAAAGAGCAGAGAGAAGCAGCGTTGGTGGAACTGTGAAGAAGCCTCCAAGATGAGGGAATTGTTCTGAAGAGGAGGAGGGGTCATGAAAAGGCTCAACCCTGTGACCCTGCGAGGTCCTGGAGTGTCACAGGTGAAGGGGCTCCATGTGCCATCTTAAGTGCCTGGTTAGGTCAGGTGCAGGATTACTCTGCCCTGGTAGAGTCTCAAGTCAGGCTTCTCGGGGGCCTTTGAGAACTCACCTGCCTGCATGTGACCTGCCCTAGGTGCCCCTGCTCTGGCAGGGAGGTTGAACTGGATGATCTTTGGAGGTCCCTTCCAATCCCTAATGTTGTGTGATTCTTTCAGTGTCCTGCTTCTTCATGACTGTGCTGCTGGTGCACTCTCCATGGGCAGAGACACTTGAAACAAAGCAATGCTGCAGCAACTGAAAGCAAGAGCAACAATGAAACAGCAAAAGGAAACTCAACGATAAGCAGAAGCAGCAGACCTGTGGGCAGAAGGTGCTGCCTTGCTGTTTGTGGGCTTTGCTTCAGCCTTCGCTGGTAGGGATGGATGTAAGCCCAAGCCACACTTGAGATGAGATGCAGGGAGCCACGCAGGTCAGACTGGTGAGGAGGAGGGGGTGTGGACAGGGCAACACATGGCACCTGCTTTAGGACTTCAGGCTGTTGAGCTACACTCACATCAAGATGGGCGTAGCTGCAGCCTACCTGACAGCTGGGCTGGTTTAGGGGTGCACAGCAGTGGGAGCATTAGGATTTCTTCAGGGTGACTTTGGGGCTGTTCAGCCTGAGAAAAGAAGACTCCCAGGAGACCTTACAGTGGCCTTCCAGTACCTGAAGGGGGCCTGGAAGAAAGCTAGGGGTGGCAGCTGTAGTGATAGGACAAGGGGAAGTGGTTTCAGGCTGTGAGAGGGGAGATTTAGATTGAGATTAGGAAGAAACTCTTTCCAGTGAGGGTGATAAGACACTGGTTGTCAGGGAAGTTGTGGATGCCCCCTCCCTGGTTCAAGGCCAGGTTGGATAGGGCCTTCAGCAACCTGGTCTAGTGGAAGATGCTCCTGTTGAGGTCCCTTCCAACCCAAACCACTCCATGGTTCTATAAAACAGACTGCAGTTCAGCAGGGCATGCAGCAAAGCTGAGATCAGATATTGAACCCATCAAACAGACAAATGCTTTGCTCATGCAAGTTGCCAGCTCACTGAGCCAGCAGCTCATGTAGTGCCTAGGCAATAGTGTTAAACCCTGCCCTCTCCATTTTCACATCTTAGACCAAGCTGCACCATCTTAGCATCCTGTTGTGCACAGATGAAGATGTCCAATGAGATGGGAAACCACTCCATTGTCACTTAAAAGCTTGTGAGTGTATTTACAGTAAACACAGAAACTTTTCAACAATTAAAACCACTCCACTATCTGCAGCTACCTGAAGGGAGGCTGTAGCCAGGTGGGGTTGGGCTCTGCTGCCAGGCAACCAGCAACAGAACAAGGGGACAGAGTCTCAAGTTGTGCCAGGGCAGGTCTAGGCTGGATGTTAGGAGGAAGTTGTTGGCTGAGAGAGTGATTGGCACTGGAATGGGCTGCCCAGGGAGGTGGTGGAGTCACCATCCCTGGAGGTATTGAAGCCAAGCCTGGATGGGACACTTAGTGCCATGGTCTGGTTGACTGGCTAGGGCTGGGTGACAGAATCAACCAGGTTGGAAGAGACTTCCAAGATCATCCAGTCCAAGCTCAGATCTGCTTGATATACTCCTGCCACTCACTGGCACAACACATTTCTGTTGTCAGTTACCTTTTAAATTATGATCTCTGTTTTACATTAGAATTTTGCCTTTTGAAGTCACAGAGAATTGCTCAGGGGAAGGCAAATCTGTGGCAAGCTGTACTGGTTCTAGCTTAAGCTTCCCAGAGCCCAAAGCCTAAGAGAACAATTCAGTAATAGGATGCCTTCCCCTCTCCCCACCTTCGGAAAGAATTAGATGTAGGGAGTGAAAAGGCATAAAACACCCCAAGAATAGTCTTGCTTTGATGTTTAAGCACCCCCCCAGCACCATCCTGTCCAGACCTATGATGGTTCACTCTAAGGTCAGAAAGCAGCAGCAGCATTCAAGGCCATTTCAGCAGTTGTGTGCACAGAGGCCAGCTTATGAAAGTTCAGCCTCACATCCCCATGCCTGTGCCTAGGTGTCACACACTGCTCTCTGCTCTGCTTCTCCAACTACCACTTCCACCACGTTTGCACAACACTTCCAAAGTGTTTTGGACATCTCAACACAAGAGGAATGTGGAGGTGCTGGAGTGAGTGCAGAGGAGGGCAAGGAAGCTGGGGAAGGGCCTGGAGAATAAATCTTATGAAGAGTGACTGAAGGAGCTGGGGATGGTTAGTGTGGGAAAGAGGAGGCCGAGAGGAGACCTTATGGCTGTCTAGAGCTACCTGAAAGGATGTTGTGGAGAGGCTGCTGCTGGTCTCTTCTCACAGGTAACTAATGATAGAACATTAGAATCATAGAATCAACCAGGTTGGAAGAGACCTCCAAGCTCATCCAGTCCAACCTAGCACCCAGCCCTAGCCAATCAACCAGACCATGGCACTAAGTGCCTCAGCCAGGCTTTGCTTCAACACCTCCAGGGATGGTGACTCCACCACCTCCCTGGGCAGCCCATTCCAATGCCAATCACTCTCTCTGACAGCAACTTCCTCCTAACATCCAGCCTAGACCTGCCCTGGCACAACTTGAGACTGTGTCCCCTTGCTCTGTTGCTGGTTGCCTGGCAGCAGAGCCCAACCCCACCTGGCTACAGCCTCCCTGCAGGTAGTTGCAGACAGCAATGAGCTCTGCCCTGAGCCTCCTCTGCTGCAGGCTGCACACCCCCAGCTCCCTCAGCCTCTCCTCATAGAGTTTGTGCTCCAGACCCCTCCCCAGCCTTGCTGCCCTTCTCTGGGCACCTTCCAGCACCTCAACATCTCTCTTGAATTGAGGAGCCCAGAACTGGACACAGCACTCAAGCTGTGGCCTGAGCAGTGCTGAGCACAGGGGCAGAATCACCTCCCTTGTCCTGCTGGCCACACTGCTCCTGAGCCAGCCCAGGATGCCATTGGCTCTCTTGGCCACCTGGGCACACTGCTGCCTCATCTTCAGCTACTCTCTACCAGTACCTCCAGGTCCCTTTCTTGCTGGCTGCTCTCAGCCACTCTGTCCCCAGCCTGTAGTGCTGCTTGGGGTTGTTGTGGCCAAAGTGCAGAACCCTGCACTTGGCCTTGTTCAATCTCATCCCATTGGCCTCTGCCCACCCATCCAGCCTGGCCAGGTCCCTCTGCAGGGCTCTCCTACCCTCCAACAGCTCCACAGCTGCTCCTAGCTTGGTGTCATCTGCAAACTTACTGATGCTGGACTCAATGCCCTCGTCCAGGTCATCAATAAAGATATTGAACAGGACTGGGCCCAGCACTGATCCTTGGGTCACACCACTGGTGCCAGCTGCCAACTGGATGTGGCACCATTCAGCACCACTCTCTGAGCTCTGCCATCCAGCCAGTTCTTGATCCAGCACAGAGTGAATCTGTCCAAACCATGAGCTGCCAGCTTGGCTAGGAGCTTCTTGTGGCAGACAGTGTCAAAGGCTTTGCTGAAGTCCAAGTAGACTCCATCCACAGCCTGCCCCACATTCACCAGGCAGGAACCTGATCATAAAAGGAGATAGAATCACAGAATCATAGAATCAACCAGGTTGGAAGAGACCTCCAAGATCATCGAGTCCAACCTAGCACCCAGCCCTGTCCAATCAACCAGACCATGGCACTAAGTGCCTCATCCAGTCTTTTCTTGAAGACCCCCAAGGATGGTGCCTCCACCACCTCCCTGGGCAGCCCATTCCAATGCCAATCACTCTCTCTGTGAAGAACTTCTTCCTAATATCCAGCCTATACCTACCCTGGCACAACTTGAGACTGTGTCCCCTTGTTCTATTGCTGGTTGCCTGGCAGAAGAGGCCAACCCCCACCTGGCTACAATGCCCCTTCAGGTAGTTGTAGACAGTAATAAGATCACCCCTGAGCCTCCTCTTCTCCAGGCTAAACAGGCCCAGCTCCCTCAACCTCTCCTCATAGGATTTGTGCTCCAGGCCCCTCACCAGCTTTGTTGCCCTTCTCTGGACATGTTCCAGCACCTCAACATCTTTTTTGAATTGAGGGGCCCAGAACTGGACACAGCACTCAAGGTGTGGCCTGACCAGTGCTGAGTACAGGGGAAGAATAACCTCCCTTGTCCTACTGGCCACACTGCTCCTGAGCCAGCCCAGGATGCCATTGGCTCTCTTGGCCACTTGGGCACACTGCTGGCTCATCTTCAGCTTACTATCTATCAGTACCCCCAGGTCCCTTTCCTCCTGGCTGCTCTCCAGCCACTCAGTCCCCAGCCTGTAGTGCTGCTTGGGGTTATTGTGGCCGAAGTGCAGAACCCTGCACTTGGCCTTGTTCAATCTCATCCCATTGGCCTCTGCCCACCCATCCTGCCTGGCCAGGTCCCTCTGCAGGGCTCTCCTACCTTCCAACAGATCAACAGCTGCTCCTAGCTTGGTGTCGTCTGCAAACTTACTGATGCTGGACTCAATCCCCTGGTCCAGGTCATCAATAAAGATATTGAACAGGACTGTGCCCAGCACTGATCCTTGGGGAACACCACTGGTGCCAGCTGCCAACTGGATGTGGCTCCATTCACCACCACTCTCTGAGCTCTGCCATCCAGCCAGTTCTTGATCCAGCACAGAGTGAATCTGTCCAAGCCATGAGCTGCCAGCTTGGCCAGGAGCTTCTTGTGGCAGACAGTGTCAAAGGCTTTGCTGAAGTCCAAGTAGACTCCATCCACAGCCTTCCCCACATTCACCAGGCAGGAACCTGATCATAAAAGGAGATCAGGTTGGTGAGGCAGGACCTGCCCTTCCTAAACCCATGCTGGCTGGGCCTGATCCCTTGGCTATCCTGTAGGTGCTTTGTGATGGCACTCAAGGTGACCTGTTCCATGACCTTGCCTGGCACTGAGGTCAGGCTCACAGGTCTGTAGTTTTCTGGCTCCTCCTTACGACCCTTCTTGTGTATGGGAATCACATTGGCACCTTCCAGTCTTCAGGGACCTCTCCAGTGAGCCAGGACTGCTGATAAATGATGGAGAGTGGCTTGGCCAGCTCAGCTGCCAGCTCTCTCAGCACCCTAGGGTGGATCCCATCCGGTCCCATGGACTTGTGAGGACCCAAATGACACAGCAGGTCCCTTACTGCTTCCTCATGGATTAGAGGGGGACTGTACTGGTCCCTGACTCCATCTGCCACTTCAGGAGTCCAGCTGTGCTGGAGACAACCTGTCCCACTAGTGAAGATTGAGGCAAAGAAGGTGTTAAGCACCTCTGCCTTTTCCTCATCCTTTGTCACTATGTTCCCCTCTCTATCTAACAAGGACTGGAGGTTGTCCTTGGCCCTTCTCTGCCATTCATATATTTAAAGAAACACTTTTTATTTTCCTTGACAGCCGTGGCCAGCCTGAGCTCCAAGTGGGCTTTTGCCTCTCTAATTTTTCCTCTACAAGACCTAGCAACCTCCTTGAACTTCTCCTGGGACACCTCCCCTCTTTTCCAAAGGTGATACACTCTCTTTTTAATCTTTAATTCCTTCAGCAGCTCCCTGCCCATCCAGCCTGGCTGCCTCCCTCCTCGGCTCATCTTCCGGCTCAGTGGCACTGCCTGCTCCTGTGCCTTCAGGAGTTCTTTCTTGAAGCAGGTCCTGCCTGCCTGGACCCCTTTGTTTCTAAGGGCTGTTTCCCAAGGAACTTTCTGAGCGAGTTCCTTAAATAGGCTGAAGTCTGCCCTTGGGCAGTCCAGTGTGGAGGTTCTGTTGATGCCTCTCCTGGTTTCTCCATGTACTGAACACTCTATAATTTCATGGTCACTGGACCCCAGGCAGCCTCCAACCACCACATCCCCTACCAGCCCCTCTCTATTTGTGAGCAGCAGGTCAAGCAGGGCTGCCCCCCTGGTAGGTTCACGTAACAGCTGGGATAGGAAGTTGTCTTCCACACATTGCAGAAACCTTCTAGACTGCCTCTTCTCTGCAGTGTTTAAGTCCCAGCAGATGTCTGGTAGGTTAAAGTCGCCCACCAGAACAAGGGCAGGTGATCTTGAGGCAGCCTCCAGTTGCTTAAAGAGTAATAAATCAACCTCTTCTTCCTGGTTGGGTGGTCTGTAACAGACTCCAACCAGGATATCAGCCTTGTTGGCCTTCGCCTTCATTCTCACCCATAAAGGCTCAACTTGATCATCTTAGATTTCTACCTCCACGACATCCAGAGCATCCCTAATGTACAGAGCCACTCCCCCGCCCTTTCTCCCTTGCCTGTCTCTCCTGAAGAGTCTGTAGCCATTGATTACAGCACTCCAATCATGTGAGCTATCCCACCACGTTTCAGTGATGGCGACATCATCATAGCTTTCCTCCAGCACCAGAGCTTCCAGCTCCTCTTGTTTGTGACCCATACTGTGTGCATTAGTGTACATGCACTTCAGCTGGGCTGCTGCTTTTACCCCTGTCTCTAGCCTACCATCCTCAAGTTCCTTTGCTTTATCTCTGGTGCTGTCATGTTTAACCCCCTCCCCCTTCCACTCTAGTTTAAAGCCCTCTCAACAAGCCCAGCCAGCTTATGTGCCAGGGTCCTTCTCCCCTTCTGTGTCAGTTGTATCCCATCTGTTGCTTGCAGACCTGTGGCAAGGTTTAGTTCCCCAAGATCAAAGAATCCAAAGTTATGTTGGAGGCAGCAGCCTCTGAGCCACTTGTTCATCAAATACACATTTCTATTCCTCTCTGCATTCCAACCTGTGACTAAGGGTACAGATGAGAAGAATACCTGTGCCCCTGCTCCCTCAACTGCTTCCCCCAGTGTGTTAAAGTCCTTTTGGGTAGCTTTTAGCCCTCTGTTATTAATCTCATCATTCCCTGCCTGTATAACTAATAAGGGATAGTAATCAGAGGGCTGCACTACAGTAGGCAGCCTCCTGGTAACATCCCTGACCCGGGCCTCAGGGAGGCAGCAGAGCTCCCTGTGGAAGGGGTCTGGCCGGCATATGGGGCCCTCTGTTCCCTGCAGAAGGGAGTCACCAATAACAATTACCCTCCTCTTTTTCTTCTGGGTACTTGTTCTGATGTGAGGGGGCAACTGATTTGTCTCAGTTGCCCTCCCAGCCGGTGATGCTTCTGCCTGCTCCAAGACCACCTCATCCTCAACCTCTAGTGCCCTATATCTGTTGTGTAAGGGCAGCTGGGGATGTGAGGATGGCTGGAAGGGTTTGCCCTTGCCCCTTCTGGCAGGCACCTGCATCCATTCTCCTTGGTTGCTCTGTTTGTCTCCCTGTGGCAAGGGGGACTGCAGAGCATGGTGCTCTCTTCTATATTCCCTTTCAGCCTTCAGGCGTTCCACCTCTCCCTTGAGTTCAGCCACCAGGTTAAGCAGACAATCAATCTGCTCACACCGAATGCAGCCAATGCCTGTGTCTCCCTCGACTTCGAGTGCCAGGCTCCAGCACTCCTCACATCCAGACGTCTGCACACCTGCATTCCTACAGGTGGGCTGTTTGGGTGCCCACAGTTTTACAAGTATTGTACAGCTTGGACCTAGTTGGAACCATGTCTGCTATCCTGGAAGGCCGGGGGCAGTTGTTTGGTTGTTTCCCCTTCCCCCCGGGCGCGCTGCGCTGCGCTCAGCAGATGCTGCTCCTCGGTTAAATCTGCCTCCCCTGCCTCACCTTCCGACCACTTAGCGCCTGCCGCCCCCTGCCCCCTTCTGGGCTCCTCGGGTCGAGAGAGCTGCAAAATGGAGGAGAAAAGGCTTCGAGAAAGCGCGTTTCAGCTGAGCTAGCCTCGGTCCTGCTCTCTTGCCGAACCAGGCTGTGGCTTCGCTGCTGCTGCTCCTCGTTTAAATCTGCCGCTCGCCAGGCACTGAGGCCTTCAGCATCTGAAGGGGGCTACAAAAAAGCTGGGGAGGGACTTTTCAGGCTCTCAGGGAGTGCCAGGACTAGGGGGAATGGAGCAAAGCTGGAGATGGGTAGGTTCAGGCTGGAGGCGAGGAGGAAGTTGTTGAGCATGAGAGTGGTGAGAGGCTGGAATGGGTTGCCCAGGGAGGTGGTTGAGGCCCCATGGCTGGAGGTGTTTGAGGCCAGGCTGGCTGAGGCTGTGTGCAGCCTGCTCTAGGGTAGGGTGTCCCTGGGCATGGCAGGGAGGTTGGAACTGGCTGCTCCTTGTGGTCCCTTCCAACCCTGACTATGATTCTAAATGGTGACAGAACAAGAGGGAATGGCCTCAAGCCGTGACAGGGTAGGCTTAGGCTGGACATTAAAAAAAAAGAATTCACAGAAAGAGTGGTCAAGCACTGGAATGAGCTGCCCAGGGAGGGGAGTCACCAACCCTGGATGTGGTGAAGGGTCATTTGGATGTGGTGCCTGGGGATATGGCTTCGGGTGACTCTTGTACAGTAGGGTTAGCAGTCGAACTTAGTGATCCTGAGGGTCTTTTCCAACCTGGACAATTCTGTGAAGTGTGAAGCATCAGAAAGTCTAGAGTAGCGTTGAACACCACTGCAACTCCAAGCCTAAACTACCTTAAGCTTCTGGAGGTACAGATCAGATTCTTCACCCCTCCAGCACCCCATGCCACACATAGCCAGCACATCAAATAACATACAACTAAGAACTCTGGCATCAGCACCGAGCCAGGCTTTGCACTCAAGTCTCAGAGTCCCGTGAAATAAAACTTCTCACTTCAAGATGTCACTATTAGATTGTTCTTTAGTACACATGAGGTCACAGACTTAGTGTTTTCCTTACAAATATATGGCACTAAGTGTAAAACTGGAGGGCTTCTTTCCAAAGGGTGTATCATACTTCACAGCAAAGCTTTACAACAGAAATCCTTCCACTCCTACGTCTAAATATAGAGCTGGTGAGAGGCCAGGGTGTCCATGAACGGGCGCACGAGGTTGTCTGTCGAGAAGTAGAAGACCAAGCCAAAGGTGATGGAGATGGGAAGAGCAGGCAGTGCTTTCTTAAAAACAGCCAGTAATAGAAGAGTTAGGCATAAACCCTGCCAAAGAGAACAAACACAAGGAGATAGAGTGAGCAGCCTAGAAACGTCTCCATCAAAGACCTAAGAAAGAATAAGCTCTTTGGGCTCCGCAGGGACTGAAGCCTTCCTGAGCTACCAGTGGCATGAGGTGACGTTTGCCCACAGCTCTATCTTTCACTCAAGTTGGCTAAGGTTATTTTTCCTTCAGCTAGCCTGACCACAGCTCTCCAGTGAGGAAGTGGCAAACCCACCTACTGCTGACATACAGCTGGGCCCAGATTGTTCCACCTGTGCCTTCTTCCTGCAGAGGGAAGAAATGGGCTGCGATGACAGAAGGGGCCAGACGTTCTTCAGTGGTGTCTTGTGGTAGGACAAGGAGCAACGGATGCAAACTGGAACATGGGAGGTTCCACCTCAACACGAGGAAAACATTCTTCACTGTAGGGGTGCAGGAGCACTGGCACAGGCTGCCCAGAGGGGCTGTGGAGTCTCCTTCTCTGGAGGCTTTCACGCCCCCTCTGGATGCGTTCCTGCATGATGTGCCCTAGGTGATCCTGCTTTGGCAGGATGACCTCTGGAGGCCCCTTCCAAGCATTCCAGGATTCTACAGTTTGATACCTTTGTTTTAACAGTGTTGTCTATGAAGTACTGAGGTGAAAGCACTCAGTGCCTGGTGAACTGCACGGAGAAGGAATCTCAGTGCAGGACTCCAGTACGCAGCAGCATGTACTTCTAACAGCTCCATAGGTTCATAGAATGGTTTGCACTGGAAGGATCTTAAAGATCATCTAGTTCCAACCCCTGCTGTTTAGGTAGGGGGGCAGCAGGGGCTGTGGGAGGGGTTTTTGTTTTTTTCCCCCAAGACACCTTGAAAACTGGGAAGGTCTCCAAGGAGACCTTATAGCAGCCTTCCAGCACTTGACTGGGGCCCACAGGAAAGGTGGGGAGGGACCTTTTACAAGGGCTTATAGTGATAGGATGACAGGGAATGGATTAAAGCTGGAGGAGGGGAGATTTAGACTGAAGATTAGGAAGAAATTATTTCCAGTGAGGGTGGTGAGACACTGGAACAGGTTGCCCACAAAGGCTGTGGATGCCCTCTCCCTGGAGATGTTCAAGGCCAGGCTGGACAGATGTAAGGGAAGCTCTCTCTGCCCATGGCAGGACAGTTGGCACTAGATGATCTTCCAACCCAAACTACTCTATGATTCTATGTCACCTGCAGTGATCCAGCAGTGCTCTGCTGCTGGTCCTTCTGGCAATGCTGCTGTGCCAAAGAGGGTGTAGCTGAGTTGCTCACTTACTATGAGGATGGCTACAAAGCATGCCAGTGTAGTGTTCCAGTCCCCACTGGCTGTGGCAGCTGCTTTCCCAACAAGCACGCTGTAAAATATGAAGTCACCGAGACCCAGCTTCACACCCCCTGAAAAGAAGTGGAAAAACAAAACAAGTGTTAACTCTGCTCCTCCTGTTTTGCTTCCTCTTGAGCAAGTTCTTGGACCCTGGGAGCAGGTGAAGGTTCCTAGACCTGGCTATCGACCTGAACCCTTAAGCATCTCACACATTACTTCGTTCAGCCTCATTCCTTGAAGTGCTTCCCTGGGTTGCTCTACAGATGTACCAGCTAAGGAAGTATGGGGAACAATGGGAGGCAAGAGGAAGACAGAACTATCTGAATAGTCCACACAGACAAGAGACATCACTGGAACCCCAACCCCAGAAGAGCTTCTGCAGCAGCAACAATTGTTAGACAGCCAGACTCAAGGTCGCTTGCTGCTCGCCAAGTCACTGCTCTTCCAATTGACAGCAGTTAGACCAAACTGGCTCTGTGCAGGATAAGCAAAACCACCACCATGCTCTGACTTTTACACTGAAGACAAGGCACACGGCCATAAAGCCTCCCTTACTTTCCTCCTCCTCAAGCTCCTCTAAAGAAGTGATGGGGCGGGTCGGAGCAGGACTCGTCTCTGACATCTGGGAGGCTGCATGTGAAGGGCTCCTGTGGCTCTCTCTCCCATCCTCAGCTTGGTTCCAGAAAAAGACCAAGAAGAGCAGGTGGAAAAAAACACCACAAAAGAACAAAAGGCACAACGACAGAATAAACACAAGAGTTAGCTACATTGATAACTTGGTTTAATGCATGAAGTCTATGCTTCTCTGAAGCTTCTCTGGAACGGGTAAGCCTTGTGCTCCTTGGAGGCACGATCACCAGTACCAGTTCAAGCAGAGACATTCAGTGGCTTTGAGGAAAACACATCTGTTATGACCTGAAAGAGCTGGGAGGGTAACATTCACAACTTCTCTGGCAGCTACCCAGGACTTCAGTGGCTTTAACAAGTGAGAACACGTGCAGGACTAAGCATTGCTCTGCACAGCCTAGAATGACAAAGTGAACCCAAGAAGAATCACGGAGCCATAGAATGGTCTGGGTTGAAAAGAGGCTCTGAAGGTCATCTAGTCCAATCCTCTCTGCAGTCAGCAGGGACGTCCTCAACTGGACCAGGTTGCCAGAGTCCTGTTGAGCCTCACCTTGAATACCTCCATCTCACCCACCACGCCTCAAACACCCACCTGGGCAACCTGTTCCAGTGTTCCATCACCCTCATGGTAAAGAACCTGTTCCTACCATCCAATCTACTGCTCTTCTCTAGTCTGAAACCACTGTACCTTGCCCTGACCTGACAGGCCTTGGTAAACAATAAAATTAAAAGGTGCTACATCTTTGGGGTGGAGGTGCTGAGGTATTCCCTTACTGCTCACCTGACAGAAATGGACAGCTAAGTGGACATGCTACTTATGAGCAAAGGTCTGCCTTCGATCACACTGTCCTGTCACTGAGCACCACTGAAAAGGGACTACTATTTCTAAGCATTGATGAGATCCTCCCTCTGAGTCTTCTCTTTTCCAGACTAAAAAGACCCAACTCACTCTGTATGTCCTCCTAAGAGAGATGTTCCAGTCCCCTCAGCATCTTTGCAGCCCTTTTCTGTCCTTCTTGAACTGGGGAGTCCAGAACCGGATGCAGCATTCCACATGTGGCCGCCCCAGGGCAGAGTAGAGGGGGAGGAGAATCTTCCTGCACCTGCTTGCTGTTGTCCTTAGCCACAAGGGCACACTGCTGGCTCATCATCCTCCCGTTTTCTACCAGGACTCCCAGGCCCTTTTCTCCAGAGCTGCGCGCCAACAGATCAGTCCCCAGCCTGTACTGACCCATGGGGTCATCTGTGCTGCAGTCCTAACAGCAGGCTTTGGAATATCACAAAGTTCTGCCACTACTGACACAACACTGAAAGCAATGCAGCCCTCAGGATTCCAGGGGCTTAATTTTCCTTGCAGTCTCAAACATGCACATGATTGCCATGGGACAGTGCTCTGCGTAGAAGAATGACAAACAAACCTACCTGCATCCCATGTCTGCTGACTTGGTCCTCTTGATGCTGTGTCTGGCTTTGCCATTCCAACTGTCCACATCATAGCAGCTAGAAGAATCACAGAATTAACCAGGTTGGAGAAGACCTTTGACATCATCGAGTCCAATCTATCACCAAACACCTTCTAATTAACTAAACCAGGGCACCAAGGGCCTCATCAGTCTCCTAAACACCTCCAGGGACGGTGACTCCACCATCTCCCTGGGCAGCCCATTCCAATGCCAATCACTCTCTCTGGGAAGAACTTCCTCCTAACGTCCAGTCTAAATCTACCCTGGCACAGTTTGAGATTGTGTCTTCTTGTTCTGTCACTGGGTGCCTGGCAGAAGAGCCCAACCCCACCTGGCTACAATCTCCCTTCGGGTAGTCGTAGACAGCAATGAGCTCTGCCCTGAGCCTCCTCTTCTGCAGACTGCACACCCCCAGCTCCCTCAGCCTCTCCTCACAAGGCTGTGCTCCAGGCCCCTCACCAGCCTCACTGCCCTTCTCTGGACATGTTCAAGAGCAAGAGGAAGTAATCAGCTGCATGAAATACTGATCACTGTAGCTCAGAGGAGCTCAGCATTTAGCTGTCCCTAAAACTACAAACTCTTTGCCCAGACAGTGCTTTTAAAACACTCGCCCTCAAGTGATTTCCCCAGGCACTTGGAAAGCAAAGTGGAAGAAAATTACTGCAATGCATCCACGCAGAAGTAAAAACCCAGAAGTAGGCTTCTCATCACCTTTGTTTTCCTCCTGGATCCTGTCTCTTCAAAGAAAAACCATTGCCCAGACAACAATAGTGGTGCAAAAGGTAACCAGAGGTTAATTTGCACCCTCTACCAAAGGCACAGCACACAAGTGAGGGGTATGCTGGAGCTGCCAGAGTGCCAGTTAGCTTTCTGCCTATTTGCTTTGGCTCCTTCCTGTCACAATATTGGCTGTTTCTCCTTTGGTTCCAGGAACAACTGAAGAACATTTGGGGGCTATGCTGGAGAGGGACCCCTACATTAAAATGGAATACAAATGTGCTGGTTTGAAGCTAGCTAGAATGTTTTGGGGTGAGAAGAACTAGACCACAGGCTGTGAAAGGGAAACAGTGGTGATGTCTGCTGCACTCATAGGCATGCTGAGGTGGATAAGAACAAGAGTTGTACTCTTGTACATAGATAGGGCATCTGGGCACTGCCTGGGCTGTGGGCTGCATTTCTCTCTAACCTCACCTACTGTCTCTCTGATTAATCCACCTGCTTCCTAACGCCCCTGGCCAACCCTCCAAGCTACATTGAGCATAAGCTAAAGTCTGGGGTAAGGTAGAGAGGAGGGAGAAGGTGGCAGAGCGACTGAGAGCCCCTCCTGGGGACTCAGGTTTCTGGGAGGGCTGCTGTCTTTCTGCATTACCTTTTACCCTGCATATTTCTGTCTGTAGCTGTATAGATTGTAAATCTCTGCTTGTCTACTGTGCCAAGCTGTAAATACAAAGCTTCATTCAATTTCCAGAGTCACTGAGTCTAGTCTGGGTGATTTCCAAAGTGTGAGGTGGGGCAGGGAACACCCAAACCATGACAACAAACCATTCTGGAATCAGTTGCAGGGGACACAAACCAGCTGTTTCTTTGGGTGTTGGGAATAGTACTATTAAATGTAGTGATCCTATAGAATTGTTTGACTTTGGTACACTGAAGCATAAACCATGGGCTCGGAAGCAGGACACTGAGCTGGGTGAAAGTGTAGGGTCAAAGTGATCTTAAAGGAATGTGGTGTGTGTAAAACAAGAGGCCTCAAGCCTTATTGTTTCATGGCTTCACAGCTCGGTACAGCCTGGTGCCTGTCTCTTTTACCTAGACACTACATCTGTCTCCTTAGGATTCATAGAACCAGCCAGGTGGGAAGAGACCTCCAAGCTCATCCAGTCCAACCTAGCACCCAGCCCTAGCCAGGCAACCAGACCATGGCACTAAGTGCCTCAGCCAGGCTTGGCTTGAACACCTCCAGGGATGGTGACTCCACCACCTCCCTGGGCAGCCCATTCCAATGCCAATCACTCTCTCTGACAGCAACTTCCTCCTAACATCCAGCCTAGACCTGCCCTGGCACAACTTGAGACTGTGTCCCCTTGCTCTGTTGCTGGTTGCCTGGCAGAAGAGGCCACCCCCACCTGGCTACAGCCTCCCTGCAGGTAGCTGCAGACAGCAATGAGCTCTGCCCTGAGCCTCCTCTTCTGCAGGCTGCACACCCCCAGTTCCCTCAGCCTCTCCTCTCCTCACAGGGGCTGTGCTCCAGGCCCCTCCCCAGCCTTGCTGCCCTTCTCTGGGCACCTTCCAGCACCTCAACATCTCTCTTGAATTGAGGAGCCCAGAACTGGACACAGCACTCAAGGTGTGGCCTGAGCAGTGCTGAGCACAGGGGCAGAATCACCTCCCTTGTCCTGCTGGCCACACTGCTCCTGAGCCAGCCCAGGATGCCATTGGCTCTCTTGCCCACCTGGGCACACTGCTGCCTCATCTTCAGCTACTCTCTACCAAATTAATATGATATACTCTGCTGAAGGGCTAGATAATATATGCTTTGTTAAGAAAAGTTATTATGTGTCTTGTTAGGAGACAACCTGAAAGGAGGTTGTAGCCAGGTGGGATTAGTTTCTTCTGCCAGGCAAGCAGCAACAGAACAAGGGGACACAGTCTCAAGTTGTGCCAGGGCAGGTCTAGGCTGGATGTTAGGAGGAAGTTGTTGGCAGAGAGAGTGATTGGCATTGGAATGGGCTGCCCAGGTGAGGTGGTGGAGTCACCATCCCTGGAGGCGTTGAAGCAAAGCCTGGCTGAGGCACTTAGTGCCATGGTCTGGTTGACTGGCTAGGGCTGGGTGCTAGGTTGGACTGGATGATCTTGGAGGTCTCTTCCAACCTGGCTGATTCAATGATCCTAGCAACTAGTGTGTAATTCTAATGTAATCCTTAACCCAAATATATGTAACCAATTAGAGTCTAATATGATTTGTAACCTTCTTATGTAGCCTTCTGATGAAAAGCATATAAACCCATGCTTGGGGTGCAATAAATGGTACTTGCTTGCATCAAGCATCTCCCTGTCTCTTCTGATGCCTGATGCATTTGGGTGCTTCACTCTTCCTGTTTTTAGAGGGGTTAAACTAAACAGAGTAAGCCAAGGCAAACACACAGTGCCTGCTCTTCCACGGCAAGCTCAGCCAAGGTGATGTTTGTGCCTCTAGGGGGTGCCACACAGCGTAGTCTTGCGAAGGAGTCACTGACATTCGGCAGAAGAACTTACTCTGCAGTTATTACTTGCTGAATTGCATTCTGCTTCAGAGAAGTGACTGTTTATCTACAACACTGAAAAGACTTCATCTAGGTTGCCTCAGGACAGTGTAACAGAATGCCCAGTAAAAGGGAAGTTGGCTGAAGCCAACAGAAGTGCTGCTGAGAACATACAAAAGCATTCCTGGAACATTAAGTGCTTGGGGAAAAAACAATCAATCAGAATCACGAAGGCTGGAAAGGATCTCCAAGATCTTCAAGCCCAATCAACAACCTAACTCCACCATGGCCATTAAACCATGACCCAAAGTGCCACATCCACACGTTTCTGAAACAGCTCCAGGGATGGTGACTCCACCACCTCCCAGGCAGCCTGTTCCAATGCCTGACCACTCTCACAGGAAAGAGATTTTTCCTAATATCCAAATTAACCTTCCCCTGGAGCAGCTTAAGGCCATTTCCTCTTGTCCTGCCATTAGTTACTTGGGTGAAAAGACCAACACTGGCCTCACTCCAACCTACTTTCAGGTAGCAATAAGGTCTCCTCAGCCTCTTCTTCAGGCTACCAAGCTGTACTCATCCTTAGCTTAGCACCCAACAAGGAACTGCTAAAAAGAGTCCAGCACAGAGCTACAAAGATGCTGAAGGCAGTGGAACATCTCCCTGATGAGAAAAGGGAGCTTGGAGAAGAGGAGACTGAAGAATGACCTCATTCATGTTTATAAAGATGTAAAAGGCAGTGTCAGGAGGACAGAGCCAGCTCTGCCCAGTGGTGTCCAGTGACAGGGCAAGGGGCAATGGCACAAATTGGAGCAGAGGAGGTTCCACATGAACAGAAGGAAAAACTTTTTCACTGCGAGAGTGACAAAACACTGGAGCAGGCTGCCCAGAGAGGTAGTGGAGCCTCTTTAGAAACATTCAAAATCAGCCTGGATGCATTCCTGTGTGACCTACTCTAGGTGACCCTGCTCTGGCAGGGCTGTTGGACTGGATGACCTTTGGAGATCCCTTCCAAGTCTAATGCACTGTGGCTTGGAAAAAACCATTTACTTTACAAGCAACCTAATGGAAAATTCACTGAGGTCCATGAAACACTTGAGTCCAGGTCCCATGAGTGCTAAATCTCTTGCTTTCCAACCACTTTAATCTTAAGAACATATAAACCTTTGTCCTAAGGCCATCACAGTTAAACAGCCCAAGAACTCGAGGGAAGAGTGGACTGTTTTTGCTTGCAGTGGCGTTACAAAGTCAGCAGCAGCATGAAGATTCTGAGCAGTGCCAGCCACACAGTCTCAGAGCAAGGGGGGGGCTACAGGAGGAATGGCACCTCACCATGAATTCAAAGTGTGGCCACAAAGCATTTGCACAAGCATTAAGTATCTTGAGTGAGCACAGAATCTACCAGGTTGGAAGAGACCTCCAAACTCATCCACTCCAACCTAGCACCCAGCCCTGTCCAGTCAACCAGACCATGGCACTAAGTGCCTCAGCCAGGCTTTGCTTCAACACCTCCAGGGATGGCGACTCCACCACCTCCCTGGGCAGCCCATTCCAATGCCAATCACTCTCTCTGCCAACAGCTTCCTCCTAACATCCAGCCTGTACTTTCCCTGGCACAGCTTGAGGCTGTGTCCCCTTGTTCTGTTGCTGGTTGCCTGGCAGAAGAGGCCACCCCCCACCTGGCTACAGCCTCCCTTCAGGTAGTAGCAATGAGGTCACCCCTGAACCTCCTCTTCTCTAGGCTGCACACCCCCAGCTCCCTCAGCCTCTCCTCATAGGGTTTGTGTTCCAGGCCTTTCACCAGCTAGCTTGGTGTCATCTGCAAACTCACTGATGCTGGATTCAATCCCCTCGTCCAGATCATCAATAAAGATACTGAACAGGACTGGGCCCAGCACTGATCCTTGGGGAACACCACTAGTGACAGCTGCCACCTGGATGTGGCACCATTCACCACCACTCTCTGGGCTCTGCAACACCTCCTCACAGACCTTTGCAAACACAGCTTTTTGTAGGCAGAACGAAGGGGCAAGTTGTGCACCGTATGCAGGAATGGGTAAATCTCCTTTTAACCATTTCACCTTCAGAAGACCCAAAGATGTTGGCTATCTGTGACTAACTAAGAACAGGCACCACTGTAACAAAGCCTTCTACAAATGGTCTGCTGCAGAATAGAATCACAGAATCAGTCAGGGTTGGAAGGGACCACAAGGATCATCTAGTTCCAACCGCCCTGCCACGGGCAGGGACACCCTACCCTAGAGCAGGAATACAAATACACACCAATCTTAGGGCAATGAAGTAACTGAAGCAGTGTTCTTCTGTCTGACACAGAAACAGGCTGCAAGTTGAATCTGACTAAAAACATCAACATTCTCATCCTACTCACAGGAATATATCAATGCAGGAAAAATGGGCTCATTTCTCTCCTGTGCAGTTTCTACCAGCATTCTCAGTGGGCCCTTGGGGCAGAGAACAGCCATCAGATCTGCAAAGAGAAAAGGGGCAGACAATTTCATCTCAGACTACTGTGCACATTTTACCTTCTTCATCTTAAAAAAGCTGTTCTCCTCTCAAAATGACATCTATCAGTATTAACTGGTTGATTTCCTGAGGGGCAGCTTTTTGCCACTTTGCACAACTCTGGCTGCTTCTAGTCCCTGAAGATGTGATTCACTTAAAATACAACCCCCAAGCCTAAATGTGATAGAAGAACGTTTTTACTGTGCTACTCTTGAGAATACCACATTAGTTCTTTGGTGACAGCATTATACTGAGATGTTAAACTTAATTAGAGGACTGGGGGTACTTTGTTCACATTCCAAACTGTGTGTTACATGAAGGCCTTTGGTCCACTTCCTCTAGGCTTACCCCCTATTTTCCAACAGAGTTCCTCCCCAGTCTGAATGTTACCTTCCAGCTACCTCTTGTTCTTCAGGTTCCTTCTTGAATCTTGTAGCTCATACCAAAATCTGTGATCTTTTGACAACTGTAAATGAAATCTGCAAGACTATCAGGTTGCTACTGATAAAAATCCAAACTTCTCTATCATACAGTTAGATGCAGCTCAGTACTCCCCTGACTTGGCAAGAGACAAGCTAGGGAGTCCACTTAATTGCTCATCTGCATCTTTCTAAAGCTGTCAGCACCATAAAATTGGGGTTTTTTTGAATGGCATATGCAGCCCTGAGACTGCCTCAGAGCAACCTCTCCATGAGCCACACCTTTAGAGTCACGACCCAGACTTACCGTAAATGGAGATTGCACCTAGAATCACCCATGCTGACCACTCAGGTAGATACTTAATGAAAACCAGTGCCATGAGAGCACTGATCATAATGAGATATGCTTGCTGGAGCTGCAAGGGACCTTTCCAGTGGATGCAAATCATTCCAACAGCTCCAAAATTCCAGATGACTAAGAACAGAGTTGGGTAATCCATGGCCACGTTGTAAGTCTTCAATACTTCACTGGAATACAAGAGAAAAAAACATCTAAGCAATAAAAGCAGATGTCACAGAGAGCATCCTACTACCTGTAGTTAAACAAGTCTCCTACTATACCAAGAGGAAGCAGGACAGAAGCAGCTTTCATCATGAAAGAGGAACCTGCCCTGCAGCCAACTGCTGCTCTGAGTAAACTGTTCCTCTTGCTGTGCACGCAGGCAGCCTCCACACTGCCTTAGTCTTGAGATCAGCTGTGACTCCTAGGGTCTGGGCAGGCAGGACTTAAAATCTTAACTGAACACAGGCCTGCAGCTGCATCACCATCTGCAGCAAAGAAGTCACATTTAAGACTCTTCCCACTAGATGCATGATGCTCAGGGTTAAAAGTCCAAAACTAGTGGAACCTGCAAGTTGAACACTTGGTTCTAGGTGAGCTAAGAGAATGAGCTTGAAACAATGTAGTGTGAGGAAACAGCAAAACAAATTGGAGCACTAACTCAGCATATGAAGCTCCTTTCTACCTGCTTCTCAAGGCCTTTGTATCTCAAGGTTCAGCCTGTTCATTCTGTGCTCACAGTATTCCTTCCCAGTGACTTTTATAGAGCTGGCTCTAAAAATCAGGCATTGTCCATTAAACCCCTTTCATTTGTGAAGAAAGCAAGCAATCTAGTTTTAACAAGTCTTAAACCTCCACTTGAAGAAGAGAAACATTCTTTTCCTTATTCAAGTTGGGGATTTTCTGCCAAGAGGTGAAGGAGCCATAAACTGCCAGGTTACCTGCACCATACCCACTTACCCAAGATAGATGTAGGTAAAGAGGAAGAGCAGCATCAGAGAGGACAGGATCAGCCAGCCATGGATGAACTATCAAGGGCAAGAAGAGACAGTGACTGAAGGGGCAGGTTGCAGTGCTGCATGCACCACTGACAGAGCTTCCTACTGTCCAACAGTGTCCTTTTGCACTCTTCCACCAGTTTCTAAAGACCTTGCCTTCCCCACTGCCAGTGAGGGAGGAGGGACAGCCAGTTGTTCCTAGCTCTCCCAAATTATTTCATGTTATATTCTACTCCTTTAAGGAATTTGATTTCATTGTCACGGACATTTTTAGACTCTTTGCTGTCCTTTCCATGGGTATCCACAGCTTAGGTGAGCCCCTTCTCTCTGCCTGATGGAGAGCAGAGGTTTGCCCATAGCAAATCCATCTCAGGGCCAAGTTTAAAAAGCAGCAATGGCAATACCACAAGTCCTGGGGGACCACAAAGCCACCTGAATGTGCCTTTCTGTCCCCAAGCCTTGTTCCCCTCCACCAGAGCTTCCACAGGCAGGAAGAATACCAGTTCCCACAAAGGTAGTCTGGCACTTAAGAGAAGGCATTTGCAGTAAATGGTACAACTTAGTCCATAGGTACAAACAGCAAATCCTTCTGGTCATAGATCCAGAGATTCACAGAATGGTTTGGGTTGGAAGGAACCTTAGAATCATCTAATTCCAACTCCCCTGCCATTGGCAGGGACACCTTCCACTAGCCCAGGTTGCTCAAGCCTCATCCAACCTGTCCTCAAACACCTCCAGGGAGGGGGCATCCACAGCCTCCCTGGGCAACCTGTTCCAGTGTCTCACCACCCTCACCAGAAAGAATTTCTTCCTAATCTCCTGTCTAAATCTCTCCACTTCCGTCTTTAATTTCTTCTTCATCTTATTGCTACAAGCCCTTGTCAAAAGTCCCTCCACATGTTTCTGGTAGGCCCTGGTCAAGTACTGGAAGGCTGCTATGAGGTCTCCTGGAGACTGTCCCAGTTTTCAAAGTGTCTTGAAACATAAGGTCCCCCTGAAGCCTTCTCTTCTCCAGGCTAAACAGTTGGAGAAGACTCAGGTGTAACACAAAGTAGCAGGTCTCCTTCTGAAGAGGCTACCATCAGTGATAAAATAACAGCAAAGTCCATTCCGAGGCACAGCTCCACCAGCACCTGCAAAAGCTTCCGCAGAATCTGACTCTTGCTGTGACTGAAGTGTGGAGTAGCCCTTGCAGTGCTTCTATCCCACACTGAAGCACAAGCCCCACTTGAGCTGAAGCTCACAGCAGGCAGGAGGAAAAGGCTGTGGCAGAAGCAATTCACCTTGTAGCAGCGGTATTTATAGAGCAGGACTAGGAACACAGTCATGACGACGATGACGCTGATCATGATGATGGTGTTCAACACAGAGTTCAGGAGACGCTGGCCCACGGATGGAGTATCCTCACTGAAAGGGGTGTAGATCCTGCAGAACCAAGGAACAGCCACATAATGTAGTGACACTCCCTTCTAACTGGCTGCCCCAAGATAAAACCAGATCTCTGTGTGGGGAAAGAAAGGGAGGTATGACTGGCAAGGACAGCAAACAGCAGATGTAGCCTCTGACAGGGCTCAGCTCCAGATTCAGAGATTCACAGAATGGTTTGGGCTGGAAGGGACATTAAAGATCATCTAGTTCCAACTCCCCCCAACACAGGCAGGGACACCTTCCCCTGGACCAGGTTGCTCAGAAGACATCCATGACCTCCCTGGGCAACCTGTTCCAGTGTCTCATCACCCTCACTGGAAAGGTTTTTTTCCTAGTCTCTGGCCTAAAACTGCCCTCTTCCAGCTCAAAGCCATTAACCCTCACTCTATCACTACAAGTCTTTGTAAAAAGTCCTTCCACAGCTTTCTTGCAGGCCCCTTTCAGCTACTCAAAGGCCACTACATGGTGTCTTGGGAGACCTTAATTATCAGTCAAAGATTAGTGGTCTTTATCAAAAGCATACTTCCAGAGAGAAGCTGTGGCTGGCAGAGCTCTGAAGAGGAGGCAGACACCTAGAATACAGATGACTTCATTTAAGCTTAGTAAGATTCTCTGCAGGCCATGACTTTTTACTGCGTGCTGTGGCTTCTCTCCATAATAATTACAAGGATACATCCCAGGTGCTGTCCTGTAGTGAGACTCTCTCTTTCCACACAGTCTTTTACACATTACATCTTAGTGCATCATCCTGCACAACCCTTTTCCCCAAACCCAATTTAGCCATTTTGGTTCAGTTCAAGGGACAACAGTTCCCACTTCTCCACCTGACATGCAAAGTGCAGTTAGAACCCCAGGAGCAAGAGCTGGATGGAATTACATATCCATACCATGAGTCTTTAGCAACCAGAAACACCATCAGGAAATGAGACACTCATCCAAATGAACATGCTATTCCCTCCTTGATGCCAGTGTAGGACTAGGAGTACAGCTTGGGCCTTTTATGCTGCAGAGTGAAGCCATTTCCTCATTAGGCTGCTCACAGACGTGGCCCTAATGACTTTGCTAATGAGTCAGTGTAATGTAGGTATGGAAAAAACTTAGGGAGGTTGTAGCAGCTTAAGAGCTAATGCTGTTTTGGTTCTGAACTATAAAGAAGGGAGAGGAACTTTGTGGACATTCTCCTGAATACAGAGTGAATGAGCAGGGCATTGGTTGTGAGAAGAAAATACTGACAGTGTCTCTGTCATTCATTGGTTTGCTAAGAGGGATAAACTGGCAGTGTATGGACAATTTGGTTCTCTTGGGCTCTGATGCCTTTCCTTTGCCTCTCTGACTCCTCCACAGGGCATAGTAACCTTTTCCTGACAACATGTGAGATCTTGCTGGTTTTCTAACTAGGGGGAGAGAAGAAGGTGGTGTTGGCCCCTTCTGGGCTTTCTTTGTCCAGGTGCAGGGGAGGGTTGGATTGCTGTATTGTATCTAAGCTGTCTAGAACTGTAAATACTATTCTGTATACGCCTGTAAGTGAGCTTGCTGTAAAAGATGGCTTTATCTTACATCCAAACCTCCCAGGCTAGTCTGGCAATTTCAATCTGATCTGGGGGGGGTAATTTCTCAGACCCACCACACGGGTGAATGGAGCATACTAAAGGATGCTCACAGAGCTAGCTTTAGCAGTGCAAGGCTCTGCCAGCCCTGTGTGTGTGTGTAAAGCTGGGGAATCCCATAAACTCAGAGGCTGTTTGGATAGACCCCACTTACAGCTGCCCGTTTTTCTCCGTATAGAAGCGCACTGACTTTATGGTGGCGACGACAACAATCATACAGAGGGTGACAGGCACAAAGAGCATGATTACATGCTTTGCTCCATATTTCAGAGTCAGTTCCTCCTCTTCATTTTCCGAGGTGCTGTCTCTCACTGGAACACCTGTGCCAGGCCTTTCCCCATCAGCGAGGTTGTTAGGGTTACAGCTGCCACCTGTGCGCCTCTTCTGAAACGAGATATTGGCAAAGACATGTAAGGTGCTGCTTCCTGCTCACAGCTTTATGCCACTGCTGGGCAAGGAAGCTGGAGAAGGGCCTGGAGAGTAAGTCTTATGAGGAGCGACTGAGGGAGCTGGGGCTGTTCAGTTTGAAAAAGAGGAGGCTGATGGGAGGCCTCATGGCCCTCTACAGCTACCTGAAAGGATGTCATGGAGAGGTCGGTGCTGGTCTCTTCTCACAGGGCCACCTCTGCTGTGAGCACAGACTGAAAGACCTGGGGCAGTGCAGTCTAGAGAAGAGGAGGCTCCCAGGTGACCTTGTGGCCTCCCAGTATTTGAAGGGGGCTACAAAAAAGCTGGGGAAGGACTTTTCAGGCTCTCGGGGAGTGCCAGGACTGGGGGGAATGGAGCAGAGCTGGAGATGGGTAGGTTCAGGCTGGAGGTGAGGAGGAAGTTGTTGAGCATGAGAGTGGTGAGAGGCTGGAATGGGTTGCCCAGGGAGGTGGTTGAGGCCCCAATCCCTGGAGGTGTTTAAGGACAGTCTGCTCTAGGGTAGGGTGTCCCTGCCCATGGCAGGGGGGTTGGAACTGGCTGCTCCTTGTGGTCCCTTCTAACCTTGACTGATTCTATGATTCTAAATAGTGACAGCACAAGAAGGAATGGCCTCAAGCTGTGACTGGGTAGGTTTAGGCTGGACATTAGGAAAAAAATAATCACAGAAAGAGTGGTCAAGCACTGGAATGAGCTGCCCAGGGAGGTGTTTGAGTCACCAACCCTGGATGTGTTTAAAGGCCGTTTGGATGTGGTGCTTGGGGATACAGCTTAGGGTGAGCCTTGTAGAGTAGGGTTCTGGGCTGGACTCAGTGATCTTGAGGGGCTTTGTGATTATGTAGGCCACCACAGCACAGCAACTTGCACCTGACAGAAAGGTATCTACTGAACAACACAATTAGAAAGTAGAGAATTTTTACAAGACCTTGTAGTGATAGGATGAGGGGCAATGGCTTTAAGCTTGAGGAAGGGAGATTTAGACTGGAGATTAGGAATTTTTTGTACAGTGAAATGTTGGAACAGGTTGCCCAGGGAGGCCATGGATACTCCCTCCCTGGAGGTGTTCAAGGCCAGGTTGGATGGGGCTTTGAGCAACCTGGCTGAGTGGAAGGTGTCCCTGCCCATGGCAGGGGGGTTGGAACTAGATGATCTTTAAGGTCCTTTCCAACCCAAACCATTCTATGAAATTCCATTGCAAACAGCCTGTAATGGAGTTTTAAAACCAAACCTATAAATATCTCTAAGGGTCTTCCCAAGTGCACATATACAGATTGGATGCATGCACTGCAGAAATAAGACTCAAGTGGTATAGGCTTGAACAGTTTCTCTTCCCACAGCAATGCTGTGCTTGCTTTTCCCTGCTGCTTCACTGGCAGCAGGACAAAATTCTGCTCTAACATTTGCTGCATTTGACCAGAGCAGACAAAGGGTTTCTGGCAAAACAAGAAGGCTGAAAAGGATATCCTGCAAGAGTCACATATGCATCAAGGTCCTGATTAAAGGTCTGTATCTCTACCAAAAGGAAGGAAAAGGGAGGAGTATATATGGAGATAAAAAGGAGGGGGGAGGGGAGGGAAATTCACAGTGGAGGAAATGGAAACAGGCACTGCTGCTGCTGGCTGAGTGACACCAGAGAAACAACACTGGCCAAAGCCAATTCTAGAAGCCAGTCTACAGGGAGGGATTGAAGGGTATCAGGGAATGGTAGTGCTTGGAAGGGACCTCTGGAGATGATTGAGTCCATCCTGCTTTGGTAAGGCAGTTGATCTTGGGCAGGTCACACAGGAACATGTCCAGATAGGTCTTGAAAGTCTCTAGAAAAGAGACTCCACAACCTCTCTGAGCAGCCTGTTCCAGTGCTCTGTCACCTTTACAGTGAAGAAGTTCTTCTGGATCTTGAGGTGGAACTTCCCATGTTCCACTTTGTATCCACTGCCCCTTGTCCTGTCACAGGACCCCACTGAAAAGAGACTGGCCCCTTCTTCTTGACAGAACTGCACCTAACATCACTCCTCATTTCTTCACTCCTCAGGAAGAACACACACCTACCCTATGTGCCTGGGCTTCCCCTGCTTCTGAGGCTTGCAGGCCATCCTGGTAGGAGGGTACTGGAGGACTCTCTGCAGACATCAGGGATGTTCTTTCATTGCAGGGCTCCTCCTCACTGTCCGAGTTGTTCATGAATGTGATCATCGTCACTCTCCTCGGGAACACTCAGGAGAGGCACAGCCAAGCACTACTCAAGCCTGAGGGGACAAAGCAGAGCAGAAGAGAAACAGTGAGCACCATAGTGCAAACCACTGAAAGTCTGAAGGGGAGGCAAAATTTCAGCAGGGAGGGCTCAGCCCACTGCTTAACTCCATCTCCTTCCAGCAGCTGTTTAGCTTGCTGTCATCCAGGCATGCCAATCCCTTCAGGTGAAACCACTCTGACTTCTACAGTCAGGGAGAGCAGCAAAATGCAACACTGAAGCAATTTAATCGTTTTGCTGTCTTGCCTCTTTCCCCTCTCCCATTAGTACCTCTTGACTTTCATGAAGGAGTTTTCTCACTGCTTAGGGTTTGCTTTGCATGGGCCAAAGCTGCATCTCAGGTGTTGGCTGCCTGCTAGAGAGTGTAGGAGAGCTCAGCTCTGACACAATGCTTCTCTGAGGTGACACAAATTTCTTAGTAACCCCAAGTCTCAGCTTTACATAAGCCCAGGAGCTGCCTCCTGTCTTCTCTTTTATGAGTGTTTAATTAACCAGATGAATTTTGTAAGCAGTTCTTCTGTTTCTTCATGGACACACAAAGGTTTGTGTAGAAAGGCAAAGACTTGTCTCCTCAGGTGTGCCACTTTCTAATGCTGTCCTGGGATTAAAGGCAAGCCTACTTAGATGGGCAGAAACCTGGGGAGTATAAAAGGGTGGACTAGAAACATTTGGCCTCTTTCTCCCTGCAGAAAAGCAAACAAAGCAGCAGCACAGTGCAGAAAGGAAAGGAACAGCTCTTCTTTCTACACACCAGAGAAAGGAGGTTCACAGCCCTAGACACAGCCTTAGAGACAGGAGGTGCTGCAGCAGATCCAGAGGAGGGTGAGAAAGCTGGGAAAGGGCCTGGAGAATAAATCTGATGAGGAGCGACTGAGAGAGCTGGGGATGGTTAGTGTGAGGAAGAGGAGGCTGAGGGGAGACTTCATTGCTGTCTACAGCTACCTGAAGGGACACTGTGGAGAGACTGCTGCTGGGCTCTGCTCACAGGGAACTGGAGACAGAACAAGGGGGAATGGCCTCAAGCTGAGGCTGAGGAGGTTCAGATTGGACATTAGGAAGAATTTTTTCCTGGAGAGAGTGGTCAGGGACTGGAATGAGCTGCCCAGGGAGGTGGTGAAGTCACCCACCCTGGCTGTATGTAAGGGTGGTTTGGCTGTGGTGCTTGGGGCTATGGTTTAAGGTGAATGTTGTAGAGCAGGGTTCTAGGTTGGACTTGGTGCTCCTGAGGGGCTTTGCCAGCCTGCATGGTGCTGTGAGTCTGTGAATTTTCCTAAGTCAGCTTAACAGAGCTGCTGGAGCAAATGAGGATAATTCAGTCACCTTCTGATTCTCAGCCACCTGCCCAGAAGCAAAACCAGACCTCTAAGAAATACCTCTCATCTGCAGGTTCTGCCCCAAGCCCACATGGCCAGGAAACATAGCCAACTCAGAAGGGAAGCTGAAGGAGCCATGTGACTTGGATGCAGTCTCTTCAATCTGAATCATGCCCTGGCAGCCCAACCAGTGCACTGTACTGCCCTACCAGGCAGCTTCAGAGGTCTCTGACATATTCTCTCTTCTCACTAAGGAAACTGAAAATCACTATGGAGGAAGTAAAAAGGGAGAGATTCTCCTTTCTTTCACAACCTCTTCAGCACACATCTGGCACCTGCAAGAAATGTAAGAAGGTCAACTCAGTCTGCCCAAGTGAAACATTTTTCAAACATCTGCTCCTCCCCTCCCTTCTCTTCCTATCTTTTTGTTCCTCATTTAGCAGTAGAAGTGGTGCAGTTATGAGAAACAACTGCGGGGGCAGCCCTCAAGCCAGGCCTGTCAGCTTCATAGCGATACCAGGTTCTTGCTGCCTAACAGCTGGTGTCTTACAGAGCCCAAAAGCTCCACTCCAGGAGCCTACCACACTCTTCTGACTGAGCATGTGAGGACTCCCAATTTACAGCTGAGAACCTAGATGCTGGATCAGTTATAGGATCTGGGCTTTTAAAGAAGCCAGGTGCATAAAATCACTCCATCACGGCACACTTCTGCATTTACGAACAGGCTAAGTGGTTCATGCCATGGGATCTGTGAGATGTGGAACTGAAAGAACACTCCAGGCCTTCTTCCCATGTCAGGCAGCAGGGAATTTACTCTCTAACAGTGTGGAGGCCATACTTGGGTTTTAACAAAGCAATGAAAACACCAAAGAACTGTCTCTCCCAGTAGTGCAGAAACTTCTGCACAGCTTTTGCTGTGCGAACGGAGCAGCTCTGCAGAGAATTTAGAAGGGGCAGCTAATTGGCCTACTTTCAACACACTGGATGAGCTAGACCAATAGCATCCACAGTGCCAGCTACTAACTTGCACAGAAACACAGAACTGTTTCAATTAGAAAAGACCTCTGAGATGGTTGAGTCCAGCTGGCAACCTAAGACCGCCATGGCCATTAAACCATGGCCTGAAGTGCCACGTCCATGCCTCCTGAACACCTCCAGGGACGGTGACAACACAGATGGGTTTAAGATGGATGTTTTCTATTCTTCTCCCTTAACAAGGATATAGAATGGCAAGAATCATGAAATGGTTTAGGTTGGAAGGGACCTCAAAGCTCAGCCAGTTCCAACCCCCCACTGTAGGCAGGGACACCTCCCACTAGAACAGGTAGCTCAAGATCTCATCCAACCTGGTCCTGAACACCTCAAGGGAAGGAGCATCCACAACATCCCTGGGCAATCTGTGCCAGTGTTTCACCACCCTCACTGGAACAACTTCTTCCTGACACCCAGTTTAAATCTCCCCTCCTCCAGTTTAAATCCATTACTCCTCATCCTGTCATTACAAGGCCTTGTAAATAGCCTCTCCCCAGCCTTCCTGCAGGCCCCTTGCAGATACTGGAAGGCCACTATAAGGCCTCCTTGAAGCCTTCTGTTCTCCAGGCTGAAAAGCTTCAACTCCTGTAGCCTGTCCTCATAGCAGAGCTGCTGCAGCCCTCTGATCAAATGGACAAATGCAAAGATGCAAGAACATTCGTGGTCAGCAAGCAGGCTCAGAGCTGAACACAGCTTCACTGTGCCTTGCTCACAATGCTCTGGTTTTAGTGAGAGCTGCCACAAACAGACCTTAGTGTATCTGGCACTTTACAGGAGCTCCTGCCACAACCAGCCCTCTGCAAATCCTCAGATGCTGTACTCATAGCTGCTTTAAACTGTCCTAAGTAGGCTGTGAGAGTTGGGGCTGTCCAGCCTGGAGAAGGCTCCAGGGAAACATCATAGCAGCCTTCTGGTACCTAAAGGGCTCCTACAAGAAAGCTGGGGAAGGACTTCTTACAAGGGCTTGTAGTGGTAGGATGAGGGGGAATGGCTTGAAGAGGAGAGATGCAGACTGAGTATTAGGAAGAAATTCTTTCCGGTAAGGATGGTGAGACACTGGAACAGGTTGTCCAGGGATGCTGTGGATGCCCCCTCCTTGGATGTGTTCATGGCCAGTCTGGATAAGGCCTTGAGCAACCTGGTCTAGTGGAAGGTGTCCCTGCCCAAGGCAGGAGGTGGAGGGAGTTGCAAGGACTAAATGATCTTTAAGGTCCTTTCCAACCCAAGCCATTCTACAAGTCCATGCGAATATGTGCTCCTGCCAAAAGGGCAGTCACTCTGGCACAACTCCAGGTGCTCATCAGCACGTTAGCTCTTTTGAAAAGAGAGTAGGCCCTCGGGGTTTGTACCTTTTTCTTGTACCTTTGCTTTCACAGGGACAGGTTCCAGCAGGATGAGCTCCCAGGCTGGCTACCCAAGAAGCCCAAGCAACCCCAGTTGCCAGTGCCCACATTTTGGGAGTGCTGGGCCATCCCCCTTCCAGTAGGGCCAGACCTTACAGTGGCAAGCCCTCTCCTCACTCCCAGACAAGCTACCCACCCTCACCTCAGTTCAGCAACAGCTATGGCAGCATGGCTCTTAGCCAAGCAGGAGGCTCTGACATACAGTTCACAGAGACAGTAACAGTGGTCCTCTTCCTCTGCCCCACTGTAGACTCAGCAGGGAGTTTGTCTAATGCTATTTAGTCATCAGAGCTGCACTTCAAGCTGGCAGCATGGCCGTGCTGGCTGCAGGAGAGAGCGTTGGTTTAAGCAGTCTGTTCTTGAGAGGAGGAAGAACCAGCCTGGGCACTCCCACACTCATGTACCCAGCATGACAGCACTCTCTGGGTTGAACAGAGTGAAAGAAGAGAAATCCTCTACCATGGAGGCTTGCTCGCCAAACAGAAGGGGAGCCACAGAGCACTAAGTGACAAGAAAGGGATGTTACAAAGCCACATCAGTTTATGATTTCATTTCACCAGTTAAACTAAGGGAAGAGTCCTTGCAGAGGTGATTTCTACCTCCCAAGGACACCAGAATCCCCACAATGGAAAGCAGAAATACTTCCACTCCTACTTGTGCACGACACCAAATCCATTGGTGCATATCGACTGTGTTATCCTAGGCTAGGCTGAAAAGGAGGAAGAACAGTTCAAGAAAGGAAAGCATGGAAAGGTGAAACAAATGCTTCCTAAAACCAGAAGGAGCTTTTGGGATGGAGCAGGGGGGAAATGCAAGGTGTTTCTATACCCACAGAAAGCTACAGAGCATACAGCAACCAAAGGTGATGAACATCGCCTGCCAGAGCATTCTCAAGCTGACCCAGTAAGCTGCAGAGTATCAGGCACAAGTTCTCCTCTGGGGATGGATTTGAACCACGAGGTCACCACTTGAGAATCACATGCTTATGATATTTAAGAGCAAAAAGACCAAACTCTCAAAACCATAGAGCAAAGATGAAAGGAGACAAAAAGTAGGCCAGCAATGCTTCTTGGAAGAGGGCAGCTGAGGTGGGGATATAACTACACCTGCTTTACGGCAGCTTCACAAAGCTTCCAGGAGAGCTGGGAGTCACCATCCCTCTACTTCCAGGTGCCCCTTGTGCAAGAGACCTCTTTCTACATCAGCTTTATGGATTTTGATGAAACTGAGCCAATTCACACTAACTTTAGTATCTAGCCACAGTCTGCCTTTTGATTTCATGCTGCAAGTCACTGTGCTGCAAACAAACCTAAATCTTTTCCTTTGCATCTCATCCATCACAAACAACAGCAGTACATTACAGCCCAGAACAGTTGCTACAGGCTGGCAGCATGCTTAATAATCCACTTGAGAATTAAAATCCTGCTTACACCTTTTTGTTCTCTTTGATGGCAATTACAGGAGGGGAATTAGTTTTCCTTTGTAATATCTAGATCAAGAGAAAGCTTTGGGCTGACACTGCCAGCCTGATGTTCTCCTAAGTTTTGGCTGTTGGTAAATGCAAAGAGGAGGAAAGAACTTTTAAGTACTCCTAAGTGGTGGGCCCAGAATTAGGAGAAAGGATTCCCAGGTTCTTGCCAATAAAGCCAGAACATGCATCCTGCTAAAATGCCAAGGAACCTGGAACACACCATTTCAGTGGGCAAAAGAGAATTCATAAATGCTGTTCACTTTCAGCCCCTGAACACTGAGACAGTGTTGAACAAAAAAGCATAGCACATAACTCCAGAAGGTTATTTTACTTGAAAAGCTGAATTCAGAGGCTCCCCAAGAGGGCCACCCTGATGCCCAAATGACACTAGCAGTCGAACACTCATCACAGCACAAGGCACCACATCCCTGCAGGCCTACTCACGTCAGTCTTCAAAGCCTGGGTCAGTCCTAGAAGAGATGTGGACCTGTTAGCGCTGGCCTCAAAAGAGGCCACACAAAAGATCTGAGGGCTGGAATCTATCTGCTCTGAGGACAGGCTGAGCGTGGTGAGACACTGGCCCAGGCTGCCCAGAGAGATGGTAGATGGCTCATCCATGAAAATGATTCCAAGCAGGGCTCGATGGGGCTCTGAGTAACCTTCTCTCTCTGAAGACATCCCTGTACCCTGCAGAGAGGTTGGGATAGGGGACCTTTAAAGGCCCCTTCCAACACAAAGTAGTCTATGATTCACACACCTGAACATCTACTCCCATTCGCCCTTTGGCCCTAATACTGCTGGGGGACCACCAGTAGGTAGTCCCCCAGGTGATCCACCAGGAGCACCCAAGGACCACCCTCGTTTCGAGGCCGTGCTCTGGAGTCCTGTCTGAGCAGCAGGGGCAGCCAGCCACAGGGATGTGGAGCTGCAGAGGCGCTGGGGCTGGGTCATTCCTGTCCGTCTCAGTGCGTGGCCAGCTCGGCCGCTCGCACAGCGGCTGGTGGAGAGAACGAGAGAGACAGCAGCGACCCAAAACCAAAGGGAAAAGCCCTCCCAGGCAGAGAAACTGCAGGGGGCCAGGTGGAAACCCCACACCCGGACAGTCATTTTCCCCAGTTGCTTCCAAGTCTGGATGCCACGGGAGGTCCGCTGGCAGCACTTGCAAGTGACGCCCTGGCTGGCAGGCAGCAATGCTGCTACCCAGGAGAAACACTCACAGGTGTTCTACAGACATGTACACACACAGAGCCCTTATATATACGTACATATACAAAATACACACATACGTCTGTATGCCTCTGCACGCATATACATGCCCATATATATTTAACTTCCACCAGAAGGAGCCGCCCAAGCTGCTGCACCTTCCCCGCCCTCGGCCTCTGTGCCGGGCCCCGGCACGAAGCGCAACGGAGGGGGCCTCATGCGGCTCCAGCAGTACGGCCACCCCCCCGAGCCCGTCCCCGATAACGACCCCGTCCCGTCTGCTGGGGAGGGCAGACAGAGCCTGTGGTGGCTGAACAAGGCCACAGTCCACGTCGGAACCCCCGGGGCAGCCCGAGCCAGAGTCGCCACCGCTGTTTACCTGCTCCCGAGCACGGCACCGGCTCGGCTCCGCTCCCATTGGCCCCGGCGTACTGAGGCCCCAAAGCTTAGCCCCGGGGATGAGCGCGCCCAGCGATTCGCTTCAGCCACTGTCTTTCAAAGAATGCTCCGCCTACTAGCCACCCTGCTCCAATGGGAGAGAGGGGCGGGAAGAAGGGCGGCCAATAAGCAGGCTGCTCTCCCCACCCTCTCTCCCCCAGCGGTGAGGAGGACTGGGAGTCGCGGGGCAGCGGCTGAAGCGCCATGGCGGGGAGGCTGGAGTGGCTGGGCAGGCTGTGGGAGGGTGGGCGAACCAGCGAGCGAGCCGGCGGCAGGGACCGCAGCTGCCCGGGAGATAGGCGGGCGGCTGCGCCTCGTGGTAGCCGTGACTACCGCGACGGGCCGCCGGTATCAGGGTTTCCAGGCGCTGCGGGAAATGGCTGTGTGGGAACACGAAGTGTGCAAGTGACAGGGCTGAGGTGGATCTCCGTCAGCTTCCTCAAGCGTAACGGCCGCACCCAGCTGGCCTTTCAGCTGGACTCGTCAAATGTGTAATGCTGGCGAAAGGCAGCTTGAAACCAAATGCTTGAAGCTGCCTGGCTTTGCACACGTAAATGGGGGTTTCATGGAGCCTGTGGCTGACTGAGCCACCGGGCTTTGTAAGGGAGCATCTCGGTGCTTACCTACGGCCTTCAGTGAATGGAGGATGCTGATCTTGCTTGAAGTACGAAAGTAAGGGGGGAGCATGAGAAAGGGAATACTGAAGCAGAGGAGATTGCTGGAGTACGGCTCTGGGGTTGTGTCTGGTCTCGGCTTGGCTTGTAGAAGAGAGAGTTGAATAAAGGAAAAGTTACAAACCTTTTCACTCCGTTTACAACGGGTATGGGAAGTTTGTGTTTGCAGAGAGTGGAATTGGTATCGTTTCTCTGGGAAAAGACTTTTAAGATCATCAAGTCTAACTATTACCTGTCTCTACCAAGGCTGGCCCTAAATCACATCCCTCAGCACTTCATCTCTGCCTCTTTTAAACACCTGCAGGCATGGAGATTCAACCACTTATCAGGGGAACTTATTCCAGTGTTTCAAAATCCTTTCAGTGAGGAAAACTTTTCTAATACCCAACCTAAATCTCCATTAATGCAACCTGAGGCCATTGCCTTTCCTATGACTTAGGGAGAAGAGACTGATCCCCGCCTGGCTCCAAGCTCCTTTCAGGGACTTGTGCAGTGAGATCTCAGGCTGGACGGGGCTGTGGCCAGCCTGATCTAGGGTAGGGTGTCCCTGCCCATGTCAGGGGGGTTGGAACTGGATGATCCTTGTGGTCCCTTCTAACCCTGACTGATTCTATGATCTCCCCTGAGCCTCTTCAGGCTAGCCAGCCTCAGTTCCCTCAGCTGCTCCTCACCAGACCTGTTCTCCAGACTCTTCAGCAGCTTTGTTGCCCTTCTCTGTGTTAAAATTGAGCCACCAAAAACTTAGAGATAAGTTGAAGGAGTTTTATTTTGGCAAGCAGGGAGCAGCGCTGGGCGCAGGGGAGTTTATCTCCACAGCTGCACGCTGTACACACGCGGCTGCAGGGCTTTTATGTCCCGCTCAGATACATATTCACAGAGCAGTGTAATCCAGATTTTATCATTTCCCAAAAGGGTTGCAGTTTTTCCTGGTACTTTCACACATGCCTGCTAATCCTCCTGGGGGTCTCTCTGGTGGTCGTGAGGCTGAAGTAATGAGTCTTCATCATGTGTCCTTATGACTCAACTCTTTGTGTCTTCATGTTCGCGCGCTTTTTAGTTTCTTATCTACCATGCTCATAGTGCTTTTCTGTTATCATTCGTCCCTGGCTTTGCTTCAGTTAGCCCTGGCACACCCCTGCTTTGTTCACTTCCCCCATTGACAGGTTGCTATCTCTTCACAGCGCTTTCTGTTATCACTCGTAGGTTCCAACATCTCCAGCTCCGTTAGTTCTGACACACCCCTGTTCCCCTGTTTTACTCACGTCCCATATTGACAGGGGCTATCTTTTCCACAGTGCTTTGTGTTATCGCTCGTTGCTTTCAACGTCTCCACCTTAGTTAGCTCCGACACACCCTGCTTTGCCATTCTCATATTTTTATAGTCTATTCTGCCCTCTCTCATATTGACACGGGTACTATTTTTCACATCTGGACCTGCTCCAGGACCTCAATGTCTTCTTTGTACTGAGACATCTTTGTGTAGTGAGCAAGTGTACGCCTTTTTGTCAAAAATTCAAACCCAATAATAATTAGCTTGATAGTAACACAAGATGAAACTGTTCTTTCAGTCATCACACTGATATAAGGAAAGTCAAGGGATGCTGGTAGAAAGGTCTCAGAGAGCAGATGCTCATTTGGAGGGTGTCTGTGACAAGCCATAAAATACCAAACTCTGTAGAGATGATTGTTTAGAGCAATCAGTTGGTAATCTGCAAGCCTAAAGAAGGGCTACTCTAGGAGTGTCTGCAGCTACTCGTTGGAGATCTCTGCTAAGCAATCTTGTAAAGACCCAGGCCTGCAGTGACTAAGGAAAGCAGGAAGGAGATGAAGGAGAAGCAGGGATATCCTGACATCAGCAACAAAGAAGGCTCTGCTCGACCAGAGGTGCGAAGGACCCTGGAAGGGAGACCGTGTGGGATGTTCATGGCAGATAACCATTCCACACCACCAGCGCTGGAATTGGGGTGGAGAATGGGAAAGTGCTTATGTTAATGAACGCCGATAAATGATTGCAGTAACCCTACCTCCTGTTATGAATATGCCTGCCCTTGTGACATAAACTGTGGCTTGTGCCAGCATGGGCTGTGCAGGACTGATGGAGCCATCCTGCTGCACCCAGCGCTGTAATAAGTAGGGACTTGCCGTTCCACCGCTCCAGCCCACCGTGTCAGCCCCAGGGCCGGCTCCTTGCTATACACAGCGCTCAGTCAGACTGCCCCAGCCCGCAAACCTGGACCCTGCTTTGCCCAGGTGGCTGCTGACCACCCGATAACTTCCTGAGAGCCACAGAAGACCTCTCTCATGTCTGTGGACCTTCTCAGGTGGCGTGTCCCAAATTGGACTGAACTGGCAGCAAGCCACATGGCAGCAGCCACACAGGTGAAGCCTCAGCCGCACAGGCGGAGCCTCAGCAGCACAGGCGGAGCCTCAGCCGCACAGTCGGAGCCTCAGCCGCACAGGCGGAGCCTCAGCCGCACAGGCGGAGCCTCAGCTGCACAGGTGAAGCCTCAGCCGCACATGCCGAGCCTCAGCCGCACAGGCGAAGCCTCAGCCGCACAGGCGGAGCCTCAGCCGCACAGGCGGAGCCTCAGCCGCACATGCCGAGCCTCAGCCGCACAGGCGAAGCCTCAGCCGCACAGGCGGAGCCTCAGCCACACAGGCGGAGCCTCAGCTGCACAGGCGGAGCCTCAGCCGCACAGGCGGAGCCTCAGCCGCATAGGCGGAGCCTCAGCCGCACAGGCGAAGCCTCAGCCACACAGGCGGAGCCTCAGCCGCACAGGCGAAGCCTCAGCCACACAGGTGAAGCCTCAGCCGCACAGTCGGAGCCTCAGCCGCACAGGCGAAGCCTCAGCCGCACAGGTGGAGCCTCAGCCGCACAGGTGGAGCCTCAGCCGCACAGACGGAGCCTCAGCCGCACAGGCAAAGCCTCAGCCGCACAGGCAAAGCCTCAGCCGCACAGGCGAAGCCTCAGCCGCACAGGTGGAGCCTCAGCCGCACAGGCCGAGCCTCAGCCGCACAGGCAAAGCCTCAGCCGCACAGGTGGAGCCTCAGCCGCACAGGCGGAGCCTCAGCCGCACAGGCAAAGCCTCAGCCGCACAGGTGGAGCCTCAGCCGCACAGGTGGAGCCTCAGCCGCACAGGCGGAGCCTCAGCCGCACAGGCGAAGCCTCAGCCGCACAGGCGGAGCCTCAGCCGCACAGGCCGAGCCTCAGCCGCACAGGTGGAGCCTCAGCCGCACAGGCCGAGCCTCAGCCGCACAGGCCGAGCCTCAGCCGCACAGGCGGCCGAGCCTCAGCCGCACAGGCGGAGCCTCAGCCGCACAGGCGAAGCCTCAGCCACACAGGCCGAGCCTCAGCCACACAGACGGAGCCTCAGCCGCACAGGCGGAGCCTCAGCCGCACAGGTGGAGCCTCAGCCGCACAGGCAAAGCCTCAGCCGCACAGGCGGCCGAGCCTCAGCCGCACAGGCGAAGCCTCAGCCACACAGGCGGAGCCTCAGCCACACAGACGGAGCCTCAGCCGCACAGGCGAAGCCTCAGCCACACAGGTGAAGCCTCAGCCGCACGGGCGGAGCCTCAGCCGCACAGGTGAAGCCTCAGCCGCACAGGCAGAGCCTCAGCCGCACAGGTGAAGCCTCAGCCAGACGACTTTCACCATGTATAGATATATACATTGCTGCCTGTGCTCTGGGAAGGCAGACGTTAAGGCTTCCGACCAGTGAGTATCTGAACTCTTTATTCAAGTTGCTAAAACACTCTGGTTAACCTTACCAGCGGCAGTTTATGCTGTAAGATTCTCTAATCAGAAACATTTCCAACCCCCTCTTCCAAATCGCATGATTTGATTGCACACAGACACTCCGCAAAAGTAGTTCTACCAACCGCACCATAGAATTCATCTGGGTTAGTTGTAAATAAGTTTGGGGTAGTTTTCTCTCTATATATTAATAAATTATTTAATAACTTTTTGTTGTGGAGAGTCTGTAGGCCCAAAAGCAGGCTTATTTATGCCTACTCTGCCTGGACATGTTTCTCTGCCTGCACCAGGGGTAAACAAGCACAAAGGGGCACAGCAGACTGGGGCCATAAAGTCAGTTGCACAGGATACCTAATTGTGTAAGCCCCCACACGCCCAGCTTGAGTCTCCTTGCTGTAAGCCCATGTGATCCCCGTATTTGGGATAGTCCAGGCAAGTACCTTTTGCCTAGGATGGTAAGGTTTGGCTGACTGCCAACATGATTGCTTATTCTAGTGGCCAAAGAGATCATTAACTCTTGGCCCACATTTAACAAATAGGGGTGGACAGGCTCACGTGCAGCCTTCCCCACATTACTTGCAGCTCCGCCACATGTTTGCTTGCCTGCCTGCATACTTCCTTGCAGCTTTATGCCTGCCTTTAGCCAGCGTTAGACCCATGCTCAGAGTCCTGCCTCTGCACCTGGAGATCCTGCCTGCGTACTCCTGGAGAGAGCAGCCAGCAGAAATCAGCAGCAAGGTCAGAGACTGACATTTCCCCTGAAACCGGAGGATTCCAGCCTCAGAGTCCACAGGCAGAGACCCTGAAGAATTGGACACTTGCAATAGGCTGTGACGTAGTTCTGGAGGGTGATTTCGTATTAATCCAAATTGTGAGTAAACACTTGAATGCCTTTGTAATTTCTGTTACCTCTGCCATAGAGCAGAGAGCAGATTCTAGTATAAGATGCCAAGCGGCATTAAGCCACGGGGAAAACTCTCTCTCTGCTAATAGTTTGAATGTTTGCTAGTTATTAATAAGTTTCTGTAGATACATATTCCCATAATGTCTTCATAGCCTTGTAAAAACGAATATTAATGTTACAGTTCAGTGGTTGGGGGTGGCAGGAGTTGAAATATTGGAAGTTAATAAATATATATATTATTATAAATATTCTCTCGCATTAATTAATTTCTCCCCTCCGCCCAATCGGCATAGGACACAGAATACCCCATCCACGACACTTTTACATCAGCCTCATTGCATTTCACCCCAAACCTAGATTCAAACCTAATCCCCTCCTTAGCAACTTTATATGGTTGAACCAAAAGGGAGTCTTCTGCAGGTTTGGAGGCTCACATTCTTTCCCCTGAATTTCTTGCACAGCAGCGGTCACAAGTGGTATGCTTGCCTTCTACCTGCTGTCATGTGGAGCTACTGTGCACACAGGTGAAATTCTTCAGAAGCCCAGAGAGCTGCCTCTCAGAGCATGGCCATTTGTCTCTTGCCAAGGTAAAACCAGTCTAGGAAAATTGATAAACTCTGTGCTTGGGTGTGTTCCTCACTAGTTGAGCTGTTCATAGTGAGCTTGTCTCAGAGGCTGTGTCTCTTTGGTCACTGTACTGAGCTGTTGAGTTTCTTTTCACTGGACACTTAATCTGGCTGTTTGTTTGGTTTTGATGGGAATTTCTCTGATGAATTGACTCCTTTGCATGTTGTTTGCTCTGGCCGGCTCCAATCAGAGGTGTATCTGTAGTTAACTTTATCCTGGTAGGTGACAAGATGATGATACCACCAAATTTGGTTGCATTGTTGGGGCTGTGTGCCTTAGAATTCTGGTGTAGGGTCCCCGTTTCCTCCAAATCCTGGTGTTCTAAATAGCAAAACTAAGTGGTTTTCATTTGCCTTCTGCTTGTTTGATCTCTTAGGAAGTTTTAACTGCTGCTTGCTTTTTTCCCCCTCAAACATCACAGAATTACTTCCCCCACTCCTTCCTTTTTCAAATGGAAGTGGAGATTTCTATGCAGCCCAAAGTCCCCTGAAATCCAGCTACAGGAATGTTCTCCTGGGTTGGGCACCCTTTTAGGAAGTAAGCTCTTTTTGATCCAAAAGTAGGTAACATTCAGCGTGACCATGTGAATTTCAGAGGCTGTAGATACCTAAAGGTTGACTAAAGGCCATGTTCATAATGAAGCTCCTAGCCAAGCTGGCAGCTCATGGTTTGGACAGATTCACTCTGTGCTGGATCAAGAACTGGCTGGATGGCAGAGCTCAGAGAGTGGTGGTGAATGGTGCCACATCCAGTTGGCAGCTGTCACCAGTGGTGTTCCCCAAGGATCAGTGCTGGGCCCAGTCCTGTTCAATATCTTTATTGATGATCTGGATGAGGGCATTGAGTCCAGCATCAGTAAGTTTGCAGATGACACCAAGCTAGGAGCAGGTGTTGATCTATTGGAAGGTAGGAGAGCCCTGCAGAGGGACCTGGCCAGGCTGGATGGGTGGGCAGAGGCCAATGGGACGAGATTGAACAAGGCCAAGTGCAGGGTTCTGCACTTTGGCCACAACAACCCCAAGCAGCGCTATAGGCTGGGGCCAGAGTGGCTGAGAGCAGGCAGGAGGAAAGGGACCTGGGGGTACTGATAGACAGTAAGCTGAAGATGAGGCAGCAGTATGCCCAGGTGGCCAAGAGAGCCAATGGCATCCTGGCCTGCATCAGGAACAGTGTGGCCAGCAGGACAAGGGAGGTTATTCTGCCCCTGTGCTCAGCACTGCTCAGGCCACACCTTGAGTACTGTGTCCAGTTCTGGGCCCCTCAATTCAAGAAAGATGTTGAGGTGCTGGAACATGTCCAGAGAAGGGCAACAAAGCTGGTGAGGGGCCTGGAGCACAAATCCTATGAGGAGAGGTTGAGGGAGCTGGGCCTGTTTAGCCTGGAGAAGAGGAGGCTCAGGGGTGATCTTGTTACTGTCTACAACTACCTGAAGGGGCATTGTAGCCAGGTGGGGGGTGGCCTCTTCTCCCAGGCAACCAGCAATAGAATAAGGGGACACAGTCTCAAGTTGTGCCAGGGTAGGTATAGGCTGGATGTTAGGAAGAAGTTCTTCACAGAGAGAGTGATTGGCATTGGAATGGGCTGCCCAGGGAGGTGTTGGAGGCACTGTCCCTGGGGGTCTTCAAGAAAAGACTGGATGAGGCACTTAATGCCATGGTCTGGTTGATTGGCTAGGGCTGGGTGCTAGGTTGGACTGGATGATCTTGGAGGTCTCTTCCAACCTGCTTGATTCTATGATTCTGTGATTCTAAGCTGCAAGACAACAGAGCTGCTCTCCTGGTCAGGCCTTGTTTCAACTTTCTGACAGCCTTCCTTCTTTACTGCTGGATGGGCTTTGTCTCCTTTCGGAGGCTGAAAGGATAGGAATTGGTTTTGCAAACGCCAGCTGGCCTTTCTCAGAAGCTTTAGAAGCCAAACTTGCAGTTTTTTCCCCTCTCTCTCTCTCTTAAAAATGCTGCTCTAGAGTTATGAAGGGCTCTGGCAGATTACCTTCATACACATGACACAGAGTCTATTCAGGACTCTGACATGAAGTTTAGAGATAAATTCCTTGCTCCTCTCCACATTTTCATTGGATGCTCTGTTTTGCTCTCGCCCTGTTGGACAAACACAACAAGATGTAGGTCTTGTGCAAACCAGTGAAGAGGTTTTTGAGAAATGACATGGACTGCAACCTTCATGAAAGCACAAGAACTGCTGGCAGTGGGGCCATGGGCATCCTCTCTGCCTCATTTGTACTTATCAGAGTCAAAAACCCAGCTTAACTCAGTGTTCCTCTTCTCATCCAAGGGCTGGAGCACCTCTGCTATGAAGATAGGCTGAGGGAGCTGGGGTTGTTCAGCCTGGAAAAGAGAAGACTCCTGGGAGACCTTGGAGCTACCTTCCAATACATGAAGGGATCCTACAGCAAAGCTGTAGAGGGCCTTTTCATAAGGATGCCTAGCAATAGGACAAGAGGGAATGGTTTTAAGCTGGGGAAGAGTAGGCTTAGACTGGATCTTAGGAGGAAGTTTTTCAGTACAAAGGTGGTGGGACTCTGGACCAGGCTGCCCAGGAAGGCTGTGGCTGCCTCCTCCCTGGGGGTGTTCAAGGCCAGGGTGGATGAGGCCTTGGGCAGCTCAGTCTAGTTGAGAGGTGTCCCTGCCCTCAGCAGGGAGATTGGAGTAGATGATCTTGAAGGCCCCTTCCAAACTAAGCCATTCTATGATTTTGTGCACCCTAAGGAGGGTAATAGGAAGACAAAGATTTGTTTCAGTCTCTCCTTCCCTGAGAGCTACTGCAACATAGCTTTCATGCAGAATGTCTCCTCACATGATTTTTTCCTAGCTGCATCACATGAGAAGCATCTGACCTGAGAGTAAGTTAAAAGGCTCTCTGAGCAAAGCCCTGCACTGCATTCATATGGCCATCAAAAGGATTTCTACTGCTTCTCTCCTCTGCAAACACCTCTGTGCAGTCACTTTCTTGGAGGATCTCTCATGAACAATGCAAAGTATGTCTGCTCCTGGGAAAATTGTGACAAGCTGCAGCACAGCTTTTTTATGGTGTTTCACAGGTTGCATTTGGTTGGAAGGGGCCCTCAAAGATCAGCTTGTCCAACCTTCCTGCACTCAGCAGGGACACTTCCAGCTAGATCAGGCTGCCCAGAGGTACATCAGGCCTGATCTTAAATGTCTCCTGGGACAGGGCCTCAACCATATCCCTGGGGAACCTGTTTTGGGATTTTACCACCCTCACTGTAAATTTCTCCTTGCCATAGAATCAAGCAGGTTGGAAGAGACCTCCGAGATCATCCAGTCCAACCTAGCACCCAGCCCTAGCCAGTCAACTAGACCATGGCACTAAGTGCCTCATCCAATCTTTTCCTGAATACCTCCAGGGACAGTGCCTCCACCACCTCCCTGGGTAGCCCATTCCAATGCCAATCACTCTCTCTGTGAAGAACTTTCTCCTAACATCCAGCCTATACCTGCCCTGGCACAGCTTGAGACTGTGTCCCCTTGTTCTGTTGCTGGTTGCCTGGCAGAAGAGCCCAACCCCACCTGGCTACAGCCTCCCTGCAGGTAGTTGTAGACAGCAATGAGCTCTGCCCTGAGCCTCCTCTTCTGCAGGCTGCACACTCCCAGCTCCCTCAGCCTCTCCTCACAGGGCTGTGCTCCAGGCCCCTCCCCAGCCTTGCTGCCCTGCTCTGGACACCTTCCAGCACCTCAACATCTCTCTTGAATTGAGGAGGCCAGAACTGGACACAGCACTCAAGGTGTGGCCTGAGCAGTGCTGAGCACAGGGGCAGAATAACCTCCCTTGTCCTGCTGGCCACACTGCTCCTGATGCAGGCCTGGATGCCATTGGCTCTCTTGGCCACCTGGGCACACTGCTGGCTCACCTTCAGCTCCTCTCTACCAGCACCCCCAGGCCCCTTTCTGCCTGGCTGCTATCAGCCACTCTGTCCCCAGCCTGTAGTGCTGCTTGGGGTTGTTGTGGCCAAAGTGTAGAACCCTGCACTTGGCCTTGTTAAATCTCATCCCATTTGCCTCTGCCCACCCATCCAGCCTGTCAGACCTGGAAGGTCTGGTCAGACTTGGGAAGATGAGGCTGTCTGGGCATACCCACGACATGTCTTCCCACAGTGGCCCTGAGAAGGCCTAAAGAAGGGTCCCTGTCAGGCTGTGGAGCACAGAATCCATATTGCCACAGACAGGGAGCAGGGCTGGGACTTCTGACCTGTGAAATGAACCCCAAAGCTCCTGCAGAGTTCTGCAGTAGGTATGGTTTATTACAGCGCTGGGTGCAGCAGGATGGCTCCATCAGTCCTGCACAGCCCATGCTGGCACAAGCCACAGTTTATGTCACAAGGGCAGGCATATTCATAACAGGAGGTAGGGTTACTACAATCATTTATCGGCGTTCATTAACATAAGCATTTTCCCATTCTCCACCCCAATTCCAGCGCTGGTGGTGTGGAATGGTTATCTGCCATGAACATCCCACACGGTCTCCCTTCCAGGGTCCTTCGCACCTCTGGTCGAGCAGAGCCTTCTTTGTTGCTGATGTCAGGATATCCCTGCTTCTCCTTCATCTCCTTCCTGCTTTCCTTAGTCACTGCAGGCCTGGGTCTTTACAAGATTGCTTAGCAGAGATCTCCAACGAGTAGCTGCAGACACTCCTAGAGTAGCCCTTCTTTAGGCTTGCAGATTACCAACTGATTGCTCTAAACAATCATCTCTACAGAGTTTGGTATTTTATGGCTTGTCACAGACACCCTCCAAATGAGCATCTGCTCTCTGAGACCTTTCTACCAGCATCCCTTGACTTTCCTTATATCACTTCCACCATGACAGGCTCTGGGTTTTAGCCAGAAGGCTGAACCCTATGCAGGACTGGGAGTAAGGGAGTGCAGGAAGGTCCCTCTGCAGGGCTCTCCTACACTCCAGCAGGCCGACACCTGCTCCTAGCTTGGTGTCATCTGCAAACTTACTGATGCTGGACTCAATCCCCTGGTCCAGATCATCAATAAAGCTGTTGAAGCTAAAGCTACCCTGCTCCCCTCCCAAGCAGTTGTGGCCAGGCTGGTGGTAGTTTTGAGGTGCATAGGAACAGTCTGTGGGATTGCCCCAATGTAGTTCATTTTAGTACTTAAGACATTTACAGTAGGAAATCTCAAGGAGTTTTTGGGCATAAATTGTTGAGACTCCTCCAAGAATATCCAAGGAATTGCAACTGCTTTATTTCAGGAGTTCTAATAATACCTGGAAGCAGAGCTCCTGACACCAATACAAACACTGAGCTGCTCCCTTGGCTTTCGAGTGGAAACAGGCACACCACCATCTGCCAGAGCAGTATCAAACCCTCTTACGCTTACACAGGAGATATGAATAGGAGCAGGCCAAACGTATCTAAAGGTTTGTGCCAGAATAGACAGTACTTTCCAAGAGCCTTTCTCAGTTTATTCCACTCAGTGAGTCTGCAGTCCCTCAAGGAAACGTCATCACCGAGTACTAAAGTGAACGTTTTTCTTATAACTGCACATCTGCTCATTGGTAACACCACTTAGCATGGCATCATCTGCCACGCTGGAGTGTGCCACCTGTGCACAGGTATCATTAGTGTCACATATTTGTCTTCGTTTTCAGAGTGAGCCCTCATGGGGTCTGCCCATGAAGCCTCAGATCCAACCAGAAAGCTCAAACTTATGTCTTCAGTACTGAAATGTGTATGGCATCTCAGCATCCAGCCGAGTATGAGCCAGCAGTGTGCTCAAGTGGCCAAGAAGGTGTGGTGGAAGGTCCAAATTATGCCTAGAACACATGTCCATCCCATGCCTGAATACCCACCTTGGCCCCACCCTTCCTGCAGGAAAGCAGACAAAAGCTTTGGCGCCTCTCAGTCTATCAGAGACCCCATGTTTGGCCTTGTTTTGCAGCCTGCTTTGGTTTGGGATAAACACAGGTCACGATCCTAGGCTGTGCATCTGCCTTGTTGGGGAAGTAACTCAGGATTGGCTCTAGGGCTGGTGTTACCTGTTGCTATTGGTCAAAGATGCTCATCAAAATGCTTCAAATGCTGCAAACTGCTTGTTTGCTGCTGCTGCTTTTGTTTTGTTTGCTACCTGTTTGCCTTACTGCCTCTGTGTACCACCACACCTTGCATCGTGCTTAACTGGGGACTTGCCTACCACTGGCAGCCTCACCCTGCCCGATCGAGCCTGAACACAGGTAATGACCCAGCAACGACCTAGCAGTGAGTTTTGACACTGGGACTTGCCAGCCCTCTGCGACAGCCCAAGGGCCACCTCCTTGCCATACACAGCACTTGCTCAGGCTGCTCCAGCCTGCAAACCTGGCCTTTGCTTTGCTCAGGTGGCTGCTGACCAACCGATGACTTCCCAAGAGCCACGGAAGACTTCTCTCATGTCCATGTGGGGAAATGCAAAGTGCAGAAGAGCTGTGGGAATGGAATGAAGAAGAGTAATAACAGATGGATGCTGACCTTGGTTCTCACAAGCAGCTGGCTGACTTATCTCAGAAGGGACAGATAACGGACACCTCGTTAATGAGAAAAACAAGGCGTGGTCTGTGCTGATGGAGTGGGTTGTCCTTGACTAATTATGCTAACGTGTAGGCACGTGCTCTACTTGGCTGAGTGTATATATATTTGGGCTGTAATGAAATAAAAGGCTTTGGCATAATTCACATTGAAGCATCTGGAGTCCTGCGTGGCAAGGCTTTGATCACACTGATCCGTGAGGCCTTGGCCATGGTTCCTGCGGCAAGCAAGCAAACAAGCAGTGAATTCTGCAACATCCGTGGGCCTTCTCAGGCAGTGTGCCCAACCTGGACTGAACAAGCAGCAAAGCCCCATGGCATCATTACCACCTGAAGTCCACCACCTGGCTTTCACTATCTGTATTTTCCCATTGATGCTTTCTGTGAGAAATAAATTTTTGATCCAATCAATTTGTGGCAAGAAGCTACAGACAGGGGGGAGGAAGGGTTTTGAATGGAGCTGCACACCTTGCACCACCACCACAAAAGTATGCACTTAGCTTAAGATAATAGAGCAATAAATAATTAGAAACTGGATAGGGATGGGTGCTAGGTTGGACTGGATGATCTTGGAAGTCTCTTCCAACCTGGTTGATTCTATTCTATTCTATTCTATTCTATTCTATTCTATTCTATTCTATTCTATTCTATTCTATTCTATTCTATCAAGCAGGACCAGGTCTGTTCCAATGAGAGTGCAAAGCTCCTGCTGCCGTGGTGTCCCCTGGGTTGCCATATGAGTTTCTCCTGCCTCCTTTTGTGCAGGTTTGCTAAAGAGTCAGATATCTCTTTAGGAGAGAAATGCACCAGCTTGGAAAGTAGAATTATAGAATGGTAGTGGTTGGAAGGGACCTCCAAGGATCATTGAGTCCAACCCCCCCTGCCATGCAGCATCACCTAGGGCAGGTCACGCAGAAACACATTCAGATAGGTCTTGAAAGTGTCTGGAGAAGGAAACTCTACAGTGTCTCTGGGCAGCCTTTTCTGGTGCACAGTAAAGAAGTTTTCCCTTATGTTGAGGTGGAACTTTCTGTGTTCCCATTTGTAACTGTGGCCCCTTGTCCTATCACAGCACACCACTGAAAAGAGCCTGCCCCCCTTCTTCTTGGCACCCACCATTCAGATATTTATAGACATTGATAAGATCTCTTCTCACTCTTCTCCAGACCAAACAGCCCCAGCTCTCTCAGCCTTCATCACCAGACTCTCAATAATCTCTGTAGCTTCCATTGCGCACTTTCTAGCATACCTTTGTCAGTCTTGGACTATGGAGCCCAGAACTGGACACAGCACCCCAGAGATGGTCTCACTACTGAGAACCTTTAAGGTGTTGCTGTCTCTCTGGCTTTCTAGATCTTGAGTCAAAGCCTTTGGACGATCCCAGACTCGGCGGAGCCAGCAGAACTGCTCATGCAGCTTGGAAACCTGTGAGTTAACACTGCTCTGCTCTGCTGTGCTCTGCTCTGCCCTGCCTGAAGTCAATGAGAAATTAATAATGACTTTAAGTGAACTGAAGTCAGCCCTGGCACAAGGGATAACATGTGCCTGCGACTGGCAAAGCAGAACGTGCCTCGCAAGTGTGCAGATGAACCTGCACGAATTTACTGGGGGCCCTCTGCTGGCAGCGGTGGTGGCGAGGTGAGTGAGGAATGTCAATCTCAATACTCAAATCCTTCCCTGGTTTGTGCTAGTTTGAGCCTAACTGGAATGTTTTGGTGAGAAGAGCTAGATTACAGGCTGTGAAAGGGAAAACAGAATGATGTCTACTTCACTCATAGGTTTGCTGAGAGATACAAAAGCAAGAATGCAAACATAGATAACTCACTTCTGCTGGGAGCTGGCTGAGCTCCTTTCTCTAGCCTCTCTGCCGTCTCTCTGACTGATCCACTTTGCTTCCTAACCCCCGGGCTGAACCTCCATTCTTCCCTGGGACTGGGGTAAGGTTGAGAGGGGCAGGGGGAAGGTGAAGGGGCAGTTGGGAGCCCCTCCTGGGGACTCAGGTTTCTGGGAGGGCTGCTGTGTTTCTGTGTTACCTTTTCCCTTGTCTATGTCTGTCTATCACTGTATATCCTGTAACTATCTGCTTGTCTGTTGTGCCAAGCTGTAAATACAAAGCTTCATTCAATTCCCAGACCCTCTGAGTCTAGCCTGGGTGATTTCCAAAGCGGGGGGTGGGGGGGAGCAGGGAATACCCAAACCATCACACTGGTTGTATTTCCATGCGGTTCTCTGCTGCCTGCTCTCTAAGCAGAGCTTTGCTAGCTACACTAGGGGGCAGGGGCCCTCTGCGCAGAGACATCTCCTGACACACAAGCATTTACAGCCCCAGCTGTGCTGTGTGGTGTGATGAGTCTTTGAGAGGATTTTCTCAATACAGGAAGGACATAGACCTGATGGAGCAGGTCCAGAGGAGGACCACGAAAATGATCTGAGGGTTAAACACCTCTGCTATAGAAGACAGGCTGAGGAAGCTGGGGTTCAGCCTGGAGAAGAAAAGGCTCTGTGGAGACCCAATTGCAGCTTTCCAATACCTGAAGAGGACCTACAAGGATGGAGAGAGACTGTTTACAAATGCCTGCAGTGATGGGATGCAGAAGCAATGGCTTCAAACTAGAGAAGAGTAGAACCAGATTGGATATTAGGAGCAAATTCTTTACCATGAGGGTAGTGAAACACTGGAACAGGTTGCCTAAGGAGGTGGTTGAGGCCACATCCCTGGAGATATTCAAGGTGAGGCTGGACAGGGCTCTGGCAACCTGATCTAGTTGAGGATGTCCCTGCTGACTGCAGGGGGGTTGGATTAGATGACCTTTGGGGATCTGTTCCAGCCCAGACCACTCTATGATTTTATGATTTTATTTAATTAGATTCCTGCAGAATGCATTAGCTGCTCCTGTGGCCTGCTGTGAAGAACATGTCTGTGAAATGCCTCGTGCTGCAAACCTCCTGATGTCACTGGAGCAATTGTGTTGAAGCCATGCTGTTTGCTGGAAGCCACCAGCTTGTCTCTGCTGCCACAGTGTTGTTGTGACCAGCAGCACCACTGCTGCAGCTACATGTCCAGGATCAGTGGCTGAGAGAATGTAGCCAGTCCTTTCTTTTTCAGTCCCCTAAGGGGTAAGGGAGAAAATGTTCTGTTTTGATTACTGTTGAAAAATAAAAGCAAGATTTTCACAGCATCACAGCAAACATCCACTTTGAAGAGATCTTGAAGCTCATCCAGTCCAAGCCTTGATGTAGCACTGAAGGGTCAGCACTAAACCATATTCTTAAGTGCCAGGTCCACAGGCTGCTTAAACACCTCCAGGGATGGTGACTCCAGCATTGCCCTGGGCAGACCATTCCAGTGTTTGAGAACCCTCTCTGTGAAGAAACATTTCCTAACATCCACTTTGAACCTCTCCTGGTGCAGCTTGAAACCATTTCTTCTGGTCCTGTCACTTGACACCAAAGAGATGAGGCTGCCCCCTCCTTGCTCCAACCTCCCTTCAGGTAGTTGCAGACAGCAATGAGCTCTGCCCTGAGCTTCCTCTTCTGCAGGCTGCACCCCCCCAGCTCCCTCAGCCTCTCCTCACAGGGTTTGTGTTCCAGGCCCCTCCGCAGCCTTGGTGCCCTTCTCTGGACACCTTCCAGCACCTCAACATCTCTCTTGAATTGAGTAGCCCAGAACTGGACTCAGCACTCAAGGTGTGGCCTGAGCAGTGCTGAGCACAGGGACAGAATCACCTCCCTTGTCCTGCTGCCCACACTGCTCCTCAGCCAGCCCAGGATGCCATTGGCTCTCTTGGCCACCTGGGCACTGCTGCCTCAGCTTCAGCTACTCTCTACCAGCACCCCCAGGTCCCTTTCTTCCTGGCTGCTCTCAGCCACTTTGTCCCCAGCCTGTAGTGCTGCTTGGGGTTGTTGTGGCCAAAGTGCAGAACCTGGCACTTGACCTTGTCAAAACTCATGGCACTGGACTGTGCCCATCTATCCAGCCTGTCCAGAGCCCTCTGCAGAGCCCTACTGCCCTCTAACAGATCCACACATGCTCTCAACTTGGTGCTGTCTGCAAACCTACTGGTGGAGGACTCAATCCCCTCATCCAGATCCTCAGTGAAGATATTAAACAGGACTGGGCCCAGCACTCATCCCTGGGGCACACCACTGGTGACAGCTGCCAGCTGGATGTGGCTCCATTCAGCACCACTCTCTGTGCTCAGCTCTCCAGCCAGTTCTGAACCCAGCACAGAGTGTCCCTGTCCAAGCCAAGGGCTGCCAGCTTGGCCAGGAGTTTGCTGTGGCAGACAGTGTCAAAGGCCTTGCTGGAGACCAGGTGGACTACATCCACAGCCTGGCCCATGCCCACCAGGTGGGTCACCTGGTCATGAAAAGAGATCAAGTTGGTCAAGCAGGACCTGCCCCTCCTAAATCCATGCTGGCTGGGTCTGATCCCCAGGCCATCCTGCAGGTGCTGTGTGATGGCACTCAGGATGATCTGCTCCATTGTCTTGCCTGGCACTGGGGTCAGGCTGTGTGCTAGTCTGAAGCTAGCTAGAATGTTTTGGTGAGAAGAACTAGATTACAGGCTGTGAAAAGGGAACAGTGGTGATGTCTGCTGCACTCATAGGCTCGCTGAGATGGATAAGAACAAGAACACAAACATAGATAAGGCAGTTGCTGTCTGGGCTTTGGGCTGAACTTCTCTCTCTAACCTAACCTGCCATCTGTGTGACTAATCCACCTGCTTCCTAACCCCCCTGGCTGACCCTCCAAATTACCTTAAACATAAGGCAAATTCTGGGGCAAGGATGAGGAGTGGGAGAGGGTGGAAGGGTGGTTGGGAGCCCCTCCTGGGGACTCAGGTTTCTGGGAGGGCTGCTGTGTGTCTGTATTGCCTTTTCCCTTGTCTGTGTCTGTCTATCACTGTATATCCTGTAACTATCTGCTTGTCTGTTGTGCTAAGCTGTAAATACAAAGCTTCATTCCATTTCCAGAGCCTCTGAGTCTAGTCTGGGTGATTTACAAAGTGTGGGGGTGCAGGGAACACTCAAACCATCACAGGCTCACAGGTCTGTAGTTTCCTGGGTCCTCCTTCCGACCCTTCTTGTGGATGGGCACCACATTGGCCAGCTCCCAGTCTTCAGGAGCCTCTCCAGTGAGCCAGGACGGCTGATAAATGATGGAGAGCAGCTTGGCCAGCTCATCTGCCAGCCCTCTCAGCACCCTAGCATGGATCCCAATCATCTGCCAGCCCTCTCAGCACCCTAGCATGGATCCCAATCATCTGCCAGCCCTCTCAGCACCCTAGCATGGATCCCAATCATCACCTACCTCCCTGCTTCCTGCTGCTGAATTTCCCTCCTGTACTCCTGCTAAGCAGCAGTCCATGGTCATTATTTCTGCAAGCTTTTCTGCACAGAAACACTCAGAATAGTTTATCTTACTAACTTGTAAAGTAAATGAAACAAGTTTGTTTTAAACCCCTTCCCCTTCAGCAGGAGTGGCCATGCCTAAAATAACCTTTCTTGGTTTGTTTAACTTTGCATTAACATCATTTAATCAAGCCTTAAATTAGGTTATGAAGCGGTTTAGTTAAACTGGTTCCAAGCAAGTTTGATCTTGAGTCGCAGAGAAACAGAAGAGTTTAGTACATTTTAAACCAATTGAAAGAGCAGAATTCATCCAGGGATTTTCTGCTGAGCAAACAAAGCAGTTTCAGGGCAAATCCACAGTTAAACCACTGTGGCTTTTCACAACCTGGAGAGTTTGCTTTTCATAGATTGATGGAACGGTCCAGGCTGGAAGGGACCTTGAAGATCTCAGATTTGGGCAATAACAGTAACTAGTACCTCTGCATCTCTTTTGTAATCTCTCTGCTCTGTTCCCCATCTGACAAGCACAGACTCATAGAACCATAGGATTGTTTTGGCTGGAAAAGGCCTCTAAGATCATTAAGCCCAGCCATTGACCTAACATTCCCCTGGCCATTAGTTCACCATGCCCTAAAGTGCCAGGTACGCACACTTCTTCCACACTCCCAGGGATGGAGTCTCCACCACCTTCCTGGACATCCTATTCCAATGCCTGACCGCTCTGGCAGGAAAGAATTTTTTCCTCATCTCCAACCTAAACCTCCCCTGGCACAATTTCAGGCCATTTCCTCTCATTCTGTCACTTTTTACTAGGGAACAGAGACTCCCACTCCACTTCCACCTCCCTTCAGGAAGTTGTAAAGAGCAGTGTGGTCTCCCCTCAGCCTCCTTTTCTCCAGGCTAAATGAAACAGAAACAAGGCTATGGTGTAGTGGTGGCCTGGTAGAGCTGGATAATTGTTGGACTTGATGATCTTGGGCGTCTTTTCCAGTCACTGTGATTCTGTGATTCTGTGGTTGAATCCCCATCCCTGGAGCTGTTTCACAGAGGCAGAGATGTGGTGCTGAGGGACATGGTTTAGCACCAGACCTGGCAGAGTTAGAGAATGGTTGGGCTCAATGATCTTACAGATCTTTTCCAACTCAAATGATTCTATGAAATAGCAGGGTCCTATTGTAAGATGTAGGATCACAGCTCACAGGATGTTAGGAGTTGAAAGGGGCCCAAGGAGACCATCGAGTCCAACCCCCCTGCCAGAGCAGGACAATCCTATCTAACACAGATCACACAGGAACACATCCAGACAGGCCTGGAAAGGCTCCAGAGCAGGAGACTCCACAGCCTCTCTGGGCAGCCTGTGCCAGGGCTCTGGGACCCTTACAGTAAAGAAGTTCCCCCTTGTGTTGAGGCAGAACCTCCTGTGCTGCAGCTTACACCCATTGCTGCTTGTCCTGTCCCAGGGAGCAGTGAGCAGAGCCTGTCCCCCACTCCTGGCAGCCTTCAGGTACTTAGGAACATTGATCCAATCCCCTCTCAGTCTTCTCTTCTCCAGACTGAGCAGCCCCAGGGCCCTCCGCCTCTCCTCATCAGCCATGCCCTCCTGTCCCCTCATCATCCTCCTAGCCCTCTGCTGGACCCTCTCCAGCAGATCCCTGTCCCTCTGAAACGGGGGAGCCCAAAACTGAACACAGGATTCAAGATGAGGTCTCAGCAGGGCAGAGCAGAGGGGGAGCAGAACCTCCCTTGCTCTGCTGGACACACTCCTGCTAATACACCCCAGGATGCCATTGGCCTTCTTGGCCACAGGGGCACATTGCTGTGCCATGGGGAACTGTTAGCCACCAGCACCCCCAGGTCTCTCTCCACAGGGCTGCTCTCCAGCAGTCACCTCCCAGCCTGGACTGCTGCAGTTTGTTATTCCTCCCCAGGTGCAGGACTCTGCTCTTGTCCCAGCTGAACTTCATCTGGTTCCTCTGTGCCCAGCTCTGTCTGCCCAGGGCTCTCTGGGTGGCAGCACAACCTGCAGCTGTCTCAGCCAAGCCTCCCAGCTTGGTGTCAGCAGCAAACCTGCTGAGCAGACTCTGTCTGTCTGTGCCCTCATCAATGGCATTGATGAAGATGTTGAACAGGAGTGGCCCCAGCACTGATCCCTGGGGGACACCACTGGTCACAGCTCTCCAGCTGGACCTGGAGATCAGAAGAAAAGGCAATGCACTGTGATAGAGCTGATGTGAGCTCCTGAGCAAAGTGAGATGCTGCGAGCTGAATTCCATGATGCCAACCATCTGCAAAGCAGCCCTGTGAACGTATAGACCTGGGGCAGGTGCTCTGCTGGGCTCCTGTTTGGTTCAGACAGAAGCTTTTCTGTGCTTGAAATCTTTGGTAAAAGAAAGTGGGTTGGTAAAATAAAGTCCCAGGTAAGTGCTGTAGTCACCACCCCTGGAGGTGTTAAACAAAGTGAGTAGATGTGGCACTCTGGGACATGGTCTAGTGACAGTGTAGGTGTTGGGTAGAAGATTGGAGCTGAAGATCTTAGAGATCTTTTCCAACATTATTGCTCCTGTGACTCTGTCAGAACATCATCACTCTGTGGACACATTGCCCAACAGCCATCAGTTCAGTTCCAGCATCTGTGCTGCCACTGAAGGCAGCATAAAACTTGGCAGTACGAATTGGTGGGCGTGGTGCTAGCAGAAGGGCTGCAATGGCCATATCCACTCTTCAGGATGAGTAGGGAAGATGTGGTTTCCTCATCTTTCCTGTCAAATCAGCTGGGTTTACTTATGCAAATGTCAGGAGAAAGCAGATGTATTCACAGATACCTCCCTGTTATTTGTGGCTGCCTTGCAGTTTGTATCCAAATGCAATTGCAAAAGCAGTGTCAAAGGTAGACTATTCAAAAGGAAGGGAGATGCCCTCACTGTAATTTAGAAAAGGAGACACTGGTGGCTTTCTGTATGAGCAAGAGCAGCCTGTAAGAGGCAAATACTTTCCATGCAGTTGTTTCAAATGCTGAATCTGAGACTCTTTGGGCCTCATTTTATACATGCTGAGTAGATAATATTCTGTGCTGCATGATCGTCATCAGGGAAGCCATGGCTCATTCCAGGCTGGTTGCCTTTTAAACATGCAGCAAGGCAGCACAACTCACTGGCCAGCTTTGAAAACGTTGGTCTTTGCCCTTCCCTGCCTGAATTTTCCCATCTGGGTGGGAAAGGTGAGAACTACACTGAGTGAGCAGGGTCTTGAGGTACCTGCTGCAAGGAGGAGCTAGCAAAGTGCTATGTTAATGAAGATCAGTGATGCCTGCTCTGCAGCATACAATGCCACCCACCTCTGCGTGGACAGATTTCTTGCTAACAGAACATGAACTGATAAATAATGAGCAACCTGTGCTGCAGAGTGTCCTTGAATCCATCCTGGAGGCAGGGACTGAGATGGTGAATCACAGCCCCCCACATGCAGGGTCTGCCAGCTGCAGGAGGCTGACCCTACAGGTTGTTTAACCTATCTGTACCTCACACATAACCTTAAGCCAATCACTACTTTCCACATGTACCAATCTTAAACTAAGTTAGCTGTGCACAGCTCTGCCACGTAAGCATAGGACTCACTGTGACACAGAAATAGACAGAGAACAACCATCTAACCATACTGGTGTTCAGGACTGTGGCTCTGGGGTGCAATGCCAGCACCTCTGCTTTCCTTAAACTGCATTTCTGTCTCCTGTGTCTCTCTTAGAGCTCTTCACACTCCTGTTCATTATGTTTTACACAGGAGGTTTAATTTCATTCTTCTGCCCAGTGCAGCCATCGTTTAAAACATTCCACCTCTTAAAGCGATTTCTTGTCTCAGAAGGTCAGTGTGACACTTTTTATAAGCTCAAAGCCTACTTTGCTTGTGCAGGGAAGATTCCATGTGAATGCTGAATCAAGTCTAGCCTTCAATCTGCAGTTTAAACAGTCAGTGCCACAGCAGGTGATGGCAGATGAGTTTTCCTAGACCTCGAAAAGATGAATTTGTTTCTGCTGTGGAGGTGATATCCAAATGCAGAAGCTCTGATTCTGATCTCTGTGCTGAGCTCATGTGTCTAATGGTCTCTGTGCACACTAAGGGGATAAGGAAGCTACCTCTTCTGATATTGAGGAGAGCCTTTAGCTACTAGAACCAAAGCAGTTTTGCTGTGCAAAGGAAGTGGTAGATTTGAGCAGTGAATTGATAAGAATGTATGGCTTGGGCACTGATTCAGGATGCTGCTAGTCCAGTCTGGCTTCACAGTTCCTGTACAAACTTCCTAGGTGTTCGTATGACACAGAGGTAGGAACTTTTCTGAGACCTGACTTGCTCCTTAGAGAGTCTAGGCTGGATGTTAGGAGGAAGTTGTTGGCAGAGAGAGTGATTGGCATTGGAATGGGCTGCCCAGGGAGGTGGTGGAGTCACCATCCCTGGAGATGTTCAAGAGAAGATTGGCTGAGGCACTTAGTGCCATGGTCTGGTTGACTGGCCAGGGCTGGGTGCTAGGTTGGACTGCCTGAGCTTGGAGGTCTCTTCCAACCTGGTTGATTCTCTTTTCTCTCCTCTCCTCTCCTCTCCTCTCCTCTCCTCTCCTCTCCTCTCCTCTCCTCTCCTCTCCTCTCCTCTCCTCTCTCCTCTCTCCTCTCTCCTCTCTCCTCTCTCCTCTCTCCTCTCTCCTCTCTCCTCTCTCCTCTCTCCTCTCTCCTCTCTCCTCTCTCCTCTCTCCTCTCTCCTCTCTCCTCTCTCCTCTCTCCTCTCTCCTCTCTCCTCTCTCCTCTCTCCTCTCTCCTCTCTCCTCTCTCCTCTCTCCTCTCTCCTCTCTCCTCTCTCCTCTCCTCTCCTCTCCTCTCCTCTCCTCTCCTCTCCTCTCCTCTCCTCTCCTCTCCTCTCCTCTCCTCTCCTCTCCTCTCCTCTCCTCTCCTCTCCTCTCCTCTCCTCTCCTCTCCTCTCCTCTCCTCTCCTCTCCTCTCAGAGAGACACTCCTGTTTATCACAGACATGTGTTTTTCACTATGTCAGTGAGATTCTGATTCTTAAGATCATTTGAAGAATTGTTCAGTTTGGTGGCTGAGCCAAATACATCAGAGATGGGCTGAAATCAGCTGAAAGGGCATGTGTAAAGTCTTGCACCTGAGGGAGGATAATCCCATGTATCAGCAGAGGTTGGATGCTGGCCTGTTTGAAAGCAGCTCTGAGGAAAAGGACCTGGGAGTCCTGGTGAACGACAGGATGGCCACGAGCTGGCAATGTGCCCTCGTGGTGAAAAAGGCCAGTAACAGCCTGGGGTGCATTAAGAGCAGCGCAGCCAGCAGCTGCAGGAGATTCTTCCCCCCCCTCTACTCTGCCCTTAGGAGGCCTCACCTGGAGTACTGCGTCCAGTGCTGGGCATCCCAGCTCAAGAAGGAGGAAGAACTACTGGAGAGAGTCCAGTGCAGGGCCACTGAGATGCTGAGGGGATTGAGACATCTCTCCTCTAAGGAAAGGCTGAGAGAGCTGGGGCTGTTTAGCCTGGAGAAGAGGAGGCTGAGTGGGGTCTTGTTAATGCTTTCAAGTATCTAAGGGGTGGGCATCAGGAAAATGGAACCAGACTCTTCTCAGTGCCCCCCCAGTGACAGGACAAGAGGTAAGAAGCATAAGCTTAAACACAAGAAGTTCTGTCTAAACATGAGGAGCACTGGAAACAGGCTGCCCAGAGAGGTGGTGGAGTCTTCATCTCTGGAGACTTCTGAGATCTGCCTGGCCATGTTCCTGTGTGATCTACTTTAGGTGATCCTGCTCTGTCAGGGAGGTTGGACTTGATGATCTTTGGAGGTTCCTTCCAACCCCTACCATTCTATGACTCAGTGAACTAACCCAGAGTAGACATAGAATCATCGTAGAATCATAGGATCAAGCAGATTGGAAGAGACCTCCAAGATCATCCAGGCCAACCTAGCACCCAGCCCTGTCCAGTCAACCAGACCATGGCACTAAGTGCCTCAGCCAGGCTTTGCTTCAACACCTCCAGGGATGGTGACTCCACCACCTCCCTGGGCAGCCCATTCCAATGCCAATCACTCTCTCTGACAACAACTTCCTAACAACATCCAGCCTAGACCTGCCCTGGCACAGCTTGAGACTGTGTCCCCTTGTTCTGTTGCTGGTTGCCTGGCAGCAGAGCCCAACCCCACCTGGCTACAGCCTCCCTTCAGGTAGTTGCAGACAGCAATGAGCTCTGCCCTGAGCCTCCTCTTCTGCAGGCTGCACACCCCCAGCTCCCTCAGCCTCTCCTCACAGGGTTTGTGTTCCAGGCCCCTCACCAGCTTTGCTGCCCTTCTCTGGACACCTTCCAGCACCTCAACATCTCTCTTGAATTGAGGAGCCCAGAACTGGACACAGCACTCAAGGTGTGGCCTGAGCAGTGCTGAGCACAGGGGCAGAATAACCTCCCTTGTCCTGCTGGCCACACTGCTCCTGAGCCAGCCCAGGATGCCATTGGCTCTCTTGCCCACCTGGGCACACTGCTGCCTCATCTTTAGCTACTTTCTACCAGCACCCCCAGGTTCCTTTTCTTATTTGCCTTCACAAAGATAACCTGTAAAAGGTTTCTCTGAGTTGTGGAACGTACTGTATCAAACCAAAATGAAATCTTTCCTTCTTAGAATACTTAGAGTAAAAGAAAACCCAACCCAGTGAAATAGCAGGCTACCATTATGGAACTGGTGACAGCAGTGGCCACCTCTTCTGCCAACGCAGCCTCTCACGTAGGCAGTGTAAAACCCACACCCTCATATCCTGCAGCTGAGAGAACCTGCTGACACACAGCTCACAGAGGTGTCTTCCCCAAGCTGCTCTCCATCCACTTGATGGAGTCAAAGGAAGGAACCTTGCCTAATGTGGTGGTCTGGTTTGCCTCGTGCTTTGATCTTCTCCTAAAGCCAGTGCATTTCTGACAGGCTGAATGAGTTCCTTTCAACGTTAACAACGTTAATGGCAGTTTTGGTTCAGCCAAACTGCACTGCAAAGCTGAGGGATGGTTAATCATGCTAAGCATATGCTGAAAGAAGCCAGCTGTCAGCATCTCTTGATGTGCTTTGTTAGCTTATTGAACTATCCACCAGACTCCTATAAATTACAGGCTCTGGTCTTCTACAGGAGAGTGGAAAAAAACAATCAAATGATAGCAGCCTCTCGGGGAGTTCTACAGAAGAATTTCTTCTCTAGAGGCTTTCAAGACCCATCCGGATGCATTCCTGTGTGACCTGCCCTAGGCAGTCCTGCTTTGGCTGGGAGGTTGGACTCGATCTCCAGAGGTCCCTTCCAAGGAATCATAGAATTACAGAAGACTGAGGGTTGGAGATCATCCAGTCTAACACCCCTGCCAGGGCAGGATCACCTAGAGTGGGTCACACAGGAATGCATCCAGGCAGGTTTTGAGCATCTCCAGAGAAGGAGCCTCTACAACCTCTCTGGGCAGCCTGTTCACCTCCAGAGTGAAAAAGCTTGTCTTTGTGTCCACCTGGAAGCTCCTCTGCTCCAGCTCTCACTCACTGCCCCTTGTCCTATAATGGTGTCTCTGAGGAGAGCCTGACTCCATCATCCTGACACTTCACAGCTTGAGAAACATGAATGAGGTCACCTCTCGGTCTCCTCTTCTCCAAGCTAAAGAGCCTCAGCTCCCACAGCCTTTCCTCATGAGGGAGATGTTTCACTCCCTCCAATGGCTTCTGTGCCTCTGTTCCTCTCTGCAATGATGGGGGGAGGGGAAGGGGGAGGTGTCCATGGGGGTGCAGGGTGGGAGAGGGGAGAAGCTGAAGGATGCTCTGCAGCATCAATTCCATTGCCAAGGGTGGTGGGGTGGGAAGGTTACAAAGGTGGAGGCCAGAAGCAGTTCTGACTCTCAAGGATGTATTTGCAGGACATGAAAATTCCATACAGGGTGCAAACAGACAGCAAAACCCTCCCCCCCCCCCCCATAATTCCATTATTCTATGACTCTCCTTCACTGGGATATGAAGGAGTATGAAATATAACTTATGCTCAAGAGGCACTTACCAAATACTTGGACCTAGATTTAACTTCCATCCCTTGGAGCCTTTTGGCAAAACTATTTCTCATGAAATCTGAAACAAGCAGAAGTTGGATCATGGAAGAAAAAAATGAATGATAAAGAACAGCTACTTGAACATAGACAATGAACCCAAATGCTTCTGTTCATGTTTGCAGGTTGTAAAGCTGACTCTAAATGAGAACTGACCAATCCTCACCAAAAGAGAAAGAGCTTCAAAGAGAAAGAAAGAAAGAAAGAATGGCAAATAGCACAAAGAGTGGAGAATCCTAAGATCTCTAACTCCTTCTCCTTCAAATCTAACCCTGTGAGGAGAGGCTGAGGGAGCTGGGGGTGTGCAGCCTGCAGCAGAGGAGGCTCAGGGCAGAGCTCATTGCTGTCTACAACTACCTGCAGGGAGGCTGTAGCCAGGTGGGGTTGGGCTCTTATGCCAGGCAAGCAGCAACAGAACAAGGGGACACAGTCTCAAGTTGTGCCAGGGGAGGTCTAGGCTGGATGTTAGGAGGAAGTTGTTGTCAGAGAGAGTGATTGGCACTGGAATGGGCTGCCCAGGGAGGTGGTGGAGTTACCATCCCTGAAGGTGTTGAAGCAAAGCCTGGCTGAGGCACTTAGTGCCATGGTCTGGTTGATTGGATAGGGCTGGGTGCTAGGTTGGCCTGGATGATTTTGGAGCTCTCTTCCAACTTGGCTGATTTGATGATTCTCTGTATCTTGTCTGCATTCAGCAGATGCCACAAGAAAATGTAGATGTTTGGTATGACAAGGCATGGAGCAAGTAGGAAGAAAGCACAAGTTGATGAGCCTACCTTTGCATTTCCTGGCCTCAGAGTAACCAGAAAGAACCCAAACTTGGTTGTTTTTTTTTCAGCATTTCTGCTACTCAGAAAGATTGTGTCAAGAATTACTGAGAACAGCTGGAGGGACAAAATCACTGCCATCCTCATCTTCTACCTTGTAGTGGCTTTTGGATGTGAGTGTAAATCTATCCCACTAGAATATCCTGAGTTATTTCACATGCAAAGGGACTGATATGCCTCATGAAAAGCAGAGCCTGCTGCTGCTAGTGCTTGAAGTGCCTCAAGTGAGGCTAGGACCAGAGAACTCAATTCCACTTTGCTCAGTCCCTGAGGATTAAGCTGCTAAATGGACTCAGTTAAACATTTGCAGAGGTCCTCTGCTTCCCAGAGCCTCCCTTTCAGTAGAACATTACCAGAATCACCTACTCTAGGTGATCCTACTCTGGCAGGGGGATTGGACTAGATGATATTTTGAGGTGACTTCCAACCCCTAACATTCTGTAATTAAGGCTGGAAAAGACCTCTAAGATCATCAAGTCCAACCTTCTATCCAACACCCCTGTGACCATGAGACCATGTCCCAAAGTGCCACATCCACTCCTTCTTTAAACATCTCCAGGGATAGTGACTCCACTTCTCAGGACAGCCTGTTCCAGTGTCTGGCCACTCTTGCAGGAAAGAATTTCTACCTAATATCCAGCTTAAACCTCTCCTAGCACTGCTTGAGGCCATTTCCTCTTGCCCTATCATTAGTTACCTGGGAGAAGAGGCCAAGACCAGCCTCCCTAGAACATTCTGCTGTAGAGAGCAACGAGGTCCCTTCTCAGCCTCCTCTTCTTCAGGCTGAACAACCCCAGTTCCCTCATCTTCTCCTCATAAGAGCTGTTTTCCAAACCACCAGCTTTGTTGTCCTTCTCTGGACATGCTCCAGCACCTCAATGTCTTTCTTACACTGCAGTGTCCAAAACTGGATGGAGTATTTGAGATGTGGCTTCACCAGTGCTGAGTCCAGGGGGATGATCCCTTCCTTACTCCTGCTGGCTGTGCCATTCCTGATCCAGGCTGGGATGCTCTTGGCTTTCCTTTTTTCATGTGTAAAATCTTTCAGCAACCACTACACAGGTCCCAGTACTGCAGCACCAAAGTGCCTGGAACCAACTGCTTCCAACAGCCTCCCAGATTTGCTTTAGAAAGAAGGGGATGGAAATCTCTGCTCAGCTGTGGTGGTTTGGGTGTTTCTCGCACCCACACACTTTGGAAATCACCCAGACTAGACTCAGAGGCTCTGGAAATGGAATGAAGCTTTGTATTTACAGCTTAGCACAACAGACAAGCAGATAGTTACAGGATATACAGTGAGAGACAGACATAGACAAGGGAAAAGGTAACACAGAAACACAGCAGCCCTCCCAGAAACCTGAGTCCCCAGGAGGGGCTCCCAACCACCCTTCCCTCTTCCCCCATTCCTGTGCCTTACCCCAGACGTTGCCTTGTGTCCCAGGGAAGAATGGAGGGTTGGCCAGGGGGGTTAGGAAGCAGGTGGATTAGTCAGAGAGACAGAGGGTGAGGTTAGAGAGAAAAATGCAGCCCACAGCCTGAACAAAGAGTGACTCCCTTATCTGTGTTTGTGTTCTTGTTCTTATCCATCTCAGCAAGCCTATGAGTGCAGCAGACGTCACCAGTGTTTCTCTTTCACACCCTGTGATCTGGTCCTTCTCTCCAAAACATTCTAGTTAGCTTCAAACTAGCACACCAGCCTCTTCTCCAAAAATGTAGCACCAACACTCTTGGTCTAGTGATACAGACAGAGCAATCAGTGCACCCTCAGCAGGTCTGCAGCTGGCACCAAGCTGTGTGGCACAGGCGACTTGCCAGAGGGCAGGGATCCATCCAGAGGGACCTGGACAGGCTGCAGAGCTGTGCCCAGGCCAACCTCATGACATTTGGCAAGGCTAAGTGTAAGGTCCTGTACCTGGGTGGGTGCAATCCCAAGCACAGCTGCAGGCTGGGTGGGGAATGGCTGAGAGCAGTCCTGAGGAACAGGCCCTGGAGGTCTGGGGTGAGGAAAAGCTCCACAGGAGCCTGCAGTGTGAGTGCAGCCCAGACACAAGCCTGTGCTGGGCTGCAGCCAGAGCAGTGTGGGCACAGGGCAAGGGAGGGGATTCTGCCCCTTGGCTCTGCTCTCCTCACACCCCACCTGCAGTCCTGGGGGCAGTTCTGGAGCCCCCAGCACAAGAAGGACATGGAACTGTTTGAGCCAGTCCAGAGGAGGCTACCAAGATGCTCAGAGGGCTGCAGCAGCTCTGCTGTGAGGACAGGCTGAGAGAGTTGGGGCTGTGCAGGCTGGAGAAGAGAAGGATTTGAGAAGACCTTGGAGTGGCCTTGCAGGGTCTGAAGGGGGCTACAGGAAGGCTGGGGAGGGACTATTGACAAGGTCTGGGAATGAGAGGAGGAGGAGGAATGGGTTTGAACTGGCAGAGGGGAGATTTAGACTGGATGTTAGGAGAAGTTCTTTATAGTGAGGGTGGTGAGACACTGGCACAGGTTGCCCAGGGAGGTTGTGGCTGCTGCCTCCCTGGAGGTGTTTAAGGCCAGGTTGGGTGAGGCCTTAAGCAACCTGCTCTAGTGGGAGGTGTCCCTGCCTATGGCAGGGGGTTGGAGCTGGATGATCCTTGAGGTCCCTTCCAACCCAGACCATTCTATGACTCTATGATTCTTCAGACAAAGCTTGATGAGCTTTTTCTTCTAGTAGAGATGCAAAAGGAGGATCACCAGTGTCACTTCTATCACTTACTGGAGGGACAGGAGAAGCTGAGATGCTGACTCCAGTCTTGCCTGGAACAGAAAGCCAAGAGGTTTCTGAAGAAGAAGCCTCCATTGTACTTTTTCCCCTCTCTTTGACTGAAATGTACAAGCTGCAGCCCTTTCCCTGACCAGCCAAGCTTTGTCCAGCTTGACAAGGTGCAAAACGAAGGACAGTGGTGCCAGCTGCCTGGGAGGCCAAACTGAAAGCTCTCAGATGTCATCACAGCAGCGATGATGCATCATGGTCACACCACAGCATGGCCTGTGTCTCCTGGAAGAGTGAAGCAGGGGCAGAAGATGCTAAACCATTTATAGAGCTCATCATTTACAGAGCTGCAGATGTTTTGAGCCAAGGAAGCAAATAAAACTGTTTTGCATTTCAAATGTCCAGTGCTGCTACCAGTTGCCTTTGGGAGTTGGTTCCCTGGGAAGAAGAGGGAATGCTGCAGCATTAGGGGTAGAAATGCCTCAAACCTGAAGTTTTCTGGTTTAGTACCTTTCCCCCATGCAGATATGTTTGTGTTCTTCTGATGAAGCTCCTGCTTCACCATCTGGGCAAAGAAATTTGATCAGCAGGGCTTGAGCTATGACCACTGCCTGCCTGCTATGCTTCTAGAGCTGCTCCTCCCCCAGACGTGGCTTCTCGTCTCCATGCAGCCTCTTGGCTAGTTCCCTTCTGCCCTGCTTTGTTCACCTGTGTGTTCTCCAGCTGAGCAGTGCTGCTAAAAGAAAACAGAGATCTGTTCCCAGTGCTTCTCTGTTTCCTCTGCTCTGAGGTTTCAAGCAGCACTGCTTCTGTAATGGGATGTTCACCTGCCGAGGTGATGATCTCAGCGCTCAGCAGTGGCTCAGTGCTTGCTCCATGGCATAAAGCTGTTAGTAAACAGCTGCCTAAGGAGCACAGAATCACAGAATGCCAGGTTGGAAGGGACCCCAAGGACCATCTGGTCCAATGATTCTAGGTGATAGTGTAGTTGAAATGAGGTGGCCCAGCACCCTGTCAAGCTGAGTCTTACAGCTGTCAGTTGTAGAGGAATCCACTGCTTCCCTTGGGAGGTGATTCCCAATGTCTAACTCTTCTCATGGGCAAACATTTTCCTCTGGAGCCCAACTGGAATCTCCCCAGCAGTAACTTGTGCCCATTGTCCCTTGTCTTTTCCACGGGACTCCTTGTAGAGAGGGAGTCTCCATCCTCCTGGCAGCCACCCTCTATGTACCGGTACATGGTAATAAGGTCTGCCCTCTGCCTTCTCCTCTCAGAGCTGAACCAACCCAGTTCTCTCAGCCTTCCCTCACACAGCAGGGCTTCCAGTGCTCTGATCATTCTCAGAGCCCTTCTCTGGATGCTTTCCAGCCTCTTCTACACTTTTTTGTGTGGCAGGGACCAAAACTGCATGCAGGGCTCCAGGTGTGGTCTGAGGAGTGCTGAGTAGAGGGGGACAATGACTTCTTTATCTCTGCTGGTGCTGCCCTTGTTGAGGCAACCCAGCATCCTCTTGGCTTTTTTATGCTGCTCTAGCACACTGTTCACTCCTGTTGAGCTTCTTGTCCACCAGGAGCCCCAGGGCCCTTTCCACAGGGTTGTTCTCCAGTCAGGTGGATCCCAATCTGAGCTGGGTTATGTATGATCCAGTGCAAGATCCTACATTTGTCCCCAGTGAGCTTTGTAAGGCCAATCTAACCCATTCCTGCAGCCTGTCCAGGTCTTCCTGCAGGGTGGCTACAAATCCTGACCCTTTCTTCCCATGCTTTTATAATTACTCTTCAGAAAGCAAATCTGCTAAACCAGTGATGCTTTATCATGCTTATAAACTCAACCTTCTCTGCATGTTTTTCAGCAAAGGAAAGGTTTGAGCATCTATAGGAGTCAAGGGTTCTCTTCCTTTCAGCATTTAGAGTTGGCTCTGGCAGCTTTATGAAATGCTGGAAGAAGTGTGAGGACAATAAACATGAATCATAGAATCATAGAATCAAGCAGGCTGGAAGAGACCTCCAAGATCATCCAGGCCAACCTAGCACCCAGCCCTGGCCAGTCAACCAGACCATGGCACTAAATGCCCCAGCCAGGCTTTGCTTCAACACCTCCAGGGATGGTGACTCCACCACCTCCCTGGGCAGCCCATTCCAATGCCAATCACTCTCTCTGCCAACAACTTCCTCCTAACATCCAGCCTAGACCTCTCCCAGAACAACTGGAGACTGTCCCCCCTTGTTCTATGTGGCTGCATGAGAGCAGCTGTGAGGGATTAGCTGTTTATCACAGACTTGTTTTGGGTGGAAAAGAGTCCAGCTACCATCCTGGGACCACCTTGACTGCTAAACCATGTCCCACAGTGCCATAGCCACATGTCTTTTAAACACCTGCAGGGATGGTGACTCCACTACCTCCCTGGGCAGGAAAAACATTTCTCCAAGTACACAACTTAAATCTTCCCTGGCACAATTTCAGGCCATTTCCTCTTGTTCTGTCACCTGATGCTAGGGAGAAGAGACCAATCCCCACCTCACTTCAACCTCCTTTCATGTAGCTGTAGAGAGCAATGAGGCCTCCCCTCAGCCTCCTCTTCTCCAGACTAAACCAGCCCAGTTCCCTCAAGCTACTCCTCCTAGGAAGTTGATTTGAATGTGTAGGTGATTTAGTCCCTTGTATGTAAATCTCTGCTTTCAGTTTTTGAATAGTAGAAGTGAAAATAGGAATGTGGAAAAAAGTCCTTCCATGGAGAGAGTGCTTGAAGGGATTTTGAACTGAATGCTGGAAGGGGGAGCTTGACTGGTCCCTGTCCCAGAGGCAGCTGAGCTTCTGAGCCAGGTGCGCAGTGCAAGACCCGGTCCATAGCCCATGCCAGTCAGGAGGTATCTTTCTTTGGATATAACAGGGTAACATTTGCAGATGTGATCTGTTCCATGCTACAGTTGTTAGCCTCTGGGGGGGTTTTCATGAAGGACAGAGAAAGAGCCCAAAGTACTTTCAAGTGTGCTACACGAGGAAGGGCTGAGAGAGCTCCAGAAGAGAAGGCTTAGGGCAGACCTTGTTACCAGGTACCAGTACATAAAGGGTGGCTACTAAGAAGATCACAGCTCACAGGATGTTAGGGGTTGGAAGGGACCCAAGGAGATGATTGAGTCCTAGGATCAGAAAGATGGAGCATCACTGCCAGTAGACATTAGTGCCCACCACTTCCCCTGCTTTCAGGGAAGTTGATGCAGCCCAGGGGCTTTCACAGGCTCACAGGACATCAGGGGTTGGAAGGGACCCAAGGGGATAATCCAGTCCAACCCCCCTGCCAGAGCAGGACAATCCTATCTAGCACAGATCACACAGGAACACATCCAGACAGGCCTGGAAAGGCTCCACAGAAGGAGACTCCACAGCCTCTCTGGGCAGCCTGTGCCAGGGCTCTGGGACCCTTACAGTAAAGAAGTTCCCCCTTGTGTTGAGGCAGAACCTCCTGTGCTGCAGCTTACACCCATTGCTGCTTGTCCTGTCCCAGGGAGCAGTGAGCAGAGCCTGTCCCCCCCTCCTGGCAGCCATCAGATACTGATAAACATTGATCCAATCCCCTGATTTGGTCAAGATGGGAGCTCCCTTTTCACAATGAGAAAATACAAGGGGTAATGGGTACGAGTTACTGCTGGGGACATTCCAGTTGGACTCTAGAAGAAAATGCTTCCCCATGAGAAGAGTTGGACACTGGAATCATCTCCCAAGGGAAGCAGTGGATTCCCCTACACTGCACAGCTGTATGACTCAGCTTGACAGGGTTCTTGCCCATCTCATTTCAACTAGCTGGGGGTGTGCAGCCTGCAGAAGAGGAGGCTCAGGGCAGATCTCATTGCTGTCTACAACTACCTGAAGTGAGGCTGTAGCCAGGTGGGGTTGGGCTCTGCTGCCAGGCAAACAGCAACAGAGCAAGGGGACACAGTCTCAAGTTGTGCTGGGGGAGGTCTAGGCTGGATGTTAGGAGGAAGTTGTTGGCAGAGAGAGTGATTGGCATTGGAATGGGCTGCCCAGGGAGGTGGTGGAGTCGCTGTGCCTGGAGGTGTTGAAGCAAAGCCTGGCTGAGGCACTTAGTGCCATGGTCTGGTTGACTGGATGGGGCTGGGTGCTAGGTTGGCCTGGATGACCTTGGAGGTCTCTTCCAACCTGGTTGATTCTATGATTCTATGAACTCCACTATCACCTAGAAAGATTGGACCAGATGGTCCTTGGGGTCCCTCTAGTCTGGCACTCTGTGATTCTGTAATCCACTTTTTGGGAGTCTTCCCACAAACTGATCTATTTTATTATTCTCAAACTATTATGATTATTCCAAATGTAATCACAATTAATTCAAAGCCTTCCAACTCTGCTGGTACTCAGAATTGCTGCAGTAGTTTTGCATTTACTTATGAAAACGTTTCCAGGATTGTAAATGTTTAAGCACAGTGGCAGAAAATATTTGAGTGTAATCTCATCCTTCTGTAATGAGCTGGAAAACTGAGTGCTGTAGTAGCTGTTCTATGTCCACCTGCCTGCAATAGAGCTGATGTCTCCATCCACAGAATCACAGAAAACAGCTAGCTGAAAGAGATGTCAAAGATCATCCAGTCCAATCCTTCACCCAGCACTGAATGGCCAACATGAAACCACGTCCCTGAGCACCAAGGTCCACAGGCTGCTTAAACACCTCCAGGGATGGTGACTCCATCACTGCCCTGGGCAGACCATTCCAATGGTTGAGAATCGTTCCTAGCACCCAGCTTGAAACCTGGTGCAGCTTGAAACCATTTCCTCTGGTCCTGTCACTTGGCACCAAAGAGATGAGGCTGCCTCCTCCTTGCTCCAACCTCCCTTCAGGGAGTTGTAGAGAGCAATGAGGTCTGCCCTCAGCCTCCTCTTCTCCAGACTGAGTAACCCCAGCTCTTCCTCAGATGCTCCTCATAGACCTTGTACTCAGGCCCTTCATGAGCCTCATTGCCCTCCTCTGGACACCCTCCAGCTTCTCAATGTTGTTCTGGTTGTGAGAGGCCCAGAACTAAACACAACACTCAAGGTGTGACCTCACCAGTGCCGAGTACAAGTGGATGATCACCTCCCTGTTCCTGCTGGCCACTATGTTTCTAATCCAAGCCAGGATGCCATTGGCTTTCTTGGCCACCTGAGCACAACAGAAGCTACCTGAGCTTCAACAGAAGCAACCTCAACTCAATGTTTATGCTCATAAGTGTGTTGTTTACCCTTTAAAATGTGTGAAACTTCAAATGGCAAAGAAACTATTAGAGTTATTCCAAAGCCAACCCATTGAGGCAGCCTTCCCAGAGACAGCATTTGTCACTGAGAACAGGTGAGACCAGAAGTGATGTGTTGGTTGAGAAAGAATTTGACAAACTCCCAACATTTGCAGGGAATGCAAGGCCCTATCTGCCCCTTGCACAGCTTACTGTGCCAGGCAAATGCCTCCAGCTCACCTCAAACATGAGAGCAAAACCCTCTGAGAATCATTTAAGCACTAAGTATGGGAGAGCACAGTATTACCAGAGAAAAAAGAGACCTCATTAATCAGGTTTTTAATGGAAAATTAAGTGCAATACTGACTTAATTTATTACCCATTCCTAAGAAACATGGGAGGTGACTTCTATTAACGACTGCCAGGCAAATGTAATCAACCATAAAGTGTCCTGCACCCTTCCTGCAAGGGTCATCATCCGTCATTCTATGAAGTGGCCAAAAGCTGAGACACATTCTGCTTCCATGTACATGCAACAGTAATGCTTGTTCGTGTTGACAGCTTTACAGTAAGAGTGGTGACACACTGGAACAGGCTGCCCAGGGAGGTTATGGCTGCCCCCTCCTGGAGGTGCCCATCCATCCACCCATCCATCTGCCCATCCATCTGCCCATCCATCCATCCATCCATCCACTCATCCGCCCATCTATCTGCCCATCCATCCATCCACTCATCTGCCCATCCATCAGCCCATCCATCTGCCCATCCATCCATCCATCCATCCACCCGTCCATCTGTCTATATGTCCATCCATCATTCATCCACCCATACACCCATCTGTCCATGCATCCACCCATTCATCTGTCCATATGTCCATCCACCCATCCATCCCCATTCTTGGGTACACTGCACTTGTAGCTGCTACTCAGAGCCTTGCAGTGGAAGTTTATTGTTCCACCAGAGAGCAGATCAGGGCAGCTGGGAAACGGCAGAGGCAAGGAGTGTTGTACCTCTGCGAAGAGACTCGGCTGGCTGCCAGCCAGCAGAGCCACTGCTGCACTTCTTCAATTCATCAGTGTGGGATTTGATGGCAATCTGATGTCAGAGCCCATGACACATCTGCTTCCAGCTGCCATGTCAAAGGAGTTAATATGGACATGGATGAGCATGAGTAACTCCTGGGACAGAGAACTGCCTCCGGAGAGGAAGCAGGAGGGAAGAATTTATCAAGTGTTTGGTCAGCTTGAACAATTTGTTTTCAGACAGCCCCAACTTCCAGCCCACTCTGCCACTGTCAGAGTCATTACTAGAACCTTGTGCCTTGATTGTATTCCTGTGGGAGTCAGGCTTTTGGCTCCCACAGGACTGCTGCAGGTTTCCCCAGGAGCACCAGCTTGGTGGAGAGGAGGTGAGATAATGGCATGGAGGGAACACAGAGACACTGACAATTCAGGAGTTCCAGTGAGGCTGAGTAGTGAAGGAGTCTCTGGTAGGGGTTTCAAGAACTTTGTGGAGGCTTCCTAGAGCACTTACCACCTGCAGTAACAGGAGTGTCTGAGGGCTCTCATTCTCTTTAGCTCAGCTTTCAGAAGTATTCTGAATGGGTAGATTCAGGGAGAGCAGTGGATGTAGTCTACCTTGACCTTGGCAAAGCCTCTGACACCTTCTCCCATGACAATTTAGTGAGCAAGCTGAGAAGTGTGGGATGGAAGAGCAGGCAGTGAGGTGAGTAAGGAACTGGTTGCAAGAGAGAGTTCAGAGGGTGGGGATCAATGGTGCCAGGTCCAGCTGGAGAGCTGTGACCAGTGGAGTCCCCCAGGGATCAGTGCTGGGCCAGTCCTGTTCAACATCTTCATCAATGCCATTGAGGGGGCACAGGCAGAGTCTGCTCAGCAGGTTTGCTGCTGACACCAAGCTGGGAGGCTTGGCTGAGACAGCTGCAGGCTGTGCTGCCACCCAGAGAGCCCTGGGCAGACAGAGCTGGGCACAGGGGAACCAGATGAGGTTCAACAAGGACAAGAGCAGAGTCCTGCACCTGGGGAGGAATAACAAACTGCAGCAGTACAGGCTGGGAGGTGACTGCTGGAGAGCAGCCCTGTGGAAAGGGACCTGGGGGTGCTGGTGGCTGACAGTTCCCCATGGCACAGCAATGTGCCCCTGTGGCCAAGAAGGCCAATGGCATCCTGGGGTGTATTAGCAGGAGTGTGTCCAGCAGAGCAAGGGAGGTTCTGCTCCCCCTCTGCTCTGCCCTGCTGAGACCTCATATTGAATCCTGTGTTCAGTTTTGGGCTCCCCTGTTGAAGAGGGACAGGGATCTGCTGGAGAGGGTCCAGCAGAGGGCTAGGAGGATGATGAGGGGAGTGGAGGGCATGGCTGATGAAGAGAGGCTGAGGGCCCTGGGGCTGCTCAGTCTGGAGAAGAGAAGACTGAGAGGGGATTGGATCAATGTTCCTAAGTACCTGAAGGCTGCCAGGAGGGGGGGACAGGCTCTGCTCACTGCTCCCTGGGACAGGACAAGCAGCAATGGGTGTAAGCTGCAGCACAGGAGGTTCTGCCTCAACACAAGGGGGAACTTCTTTACTGTAAGGGTCCCAGAGCCCTGGCACAGGCTGCCCAGAGAGGTTGTGGAGTCTCCTTCTATGGAGCCTTTCCAGGCCTGTCTGGATGTGTTCCTGTGTGACCTGTGTTAGATAGGATTGTCCTGCTCTGGCAGAGGGTTGGACTGGATGATCTCCTTGGGCCCCTTTCAACCCCTAACATCCTGTGAGCTGTGAGCCTGTGATCTGTGCTCCTGTTCTCAAAATCTGTGTGTACTCCTTACTTGCCATCCAGGTCAACTTGCCCCTTTATTCTGCCCCAGGGAGGCCACATCTGGAATACTGTGTCCAGTTCTGGACTCCTCAGTTCAAGGACAGGGACTTGCTGGAGAGAGTACAGGAAAGGGCTACAAAGATGCTGAGGGCACTGGAACATCTCTCTTGTGAGGAAGGACTAAGAGAATTGGACTTTTTAGTCTGGACATGAGAAGACTGCTTAGGAATACTGACAGGGTGGCTGTCAGCAGGATGGGACCAGGCTTTTGTCAGTGCTGCCAGTGACACAGCGAGGGGCAGTGGGCACAGATCTCTATCTAAACATGAGGGAGAACTTCTTTATGGGTTACGGAGCACTCGAACAGGCTGCCCAGAGAGGAGGTGGAGTCTCCATGTCTGGAGACATTCAAAACCCACCTGGATGTGTTTCTGTGTGACCTTCCCTAGGAGAACCTGCCTTGGCAGAGACGTTGAACTTGATGATCTTCAGAGGCTCCTTCCAACCCCTACCCCTCTGTGATTCTGTGTGAAAGAGGATGGGAATGTCACGGTGCAGGTACTTCAGGGGTTAGGAGCTGTAAGATGTGACTTAAAACCCCCTGCAGGTGAGATCACTGTTTAGAGAGTAAATCCTAAGCACAGGGATTTTCTTAGTTGTGGGAATTCATCTCCTGGCCTCCAGTGGTCTCAAGAGCACAAAGAAAACCCTGCATTTGCTGCAGCAAGATGACTTTGGATAAGAGTAGAATTTCACCCATTACTGCAAGTCCCTTCCAGCACCATTCCAGCAACTAAACCAGGATGGCACCTAGAGAAGAGCTGGGCCCAGCTTGCTAAGTACCACAGCTCTGATGACCTCAGTTCTGTGGTTCTTCACTGATGCACAGCTTTCTTGATGGCTAAGGGAGCCTTGGTGGAGATTTCAAGTCTGAGTATGTTTATGTGCTCGTCTCTACAAAACCAGAGCTCTGCCTGACTCGATAGCCTCACATAGGGTCTGTTTTAGCCTGCAGAAGAGGAGGCTTAGGGCAGACCTCATTGCTGTCTACAACTACCTGGTCCCAGACTGGAAGCTGCCAATGTGATCCCATCCACAGGAAGGGTCGTAAGGAGGAGACAGAAAACTACAGCCCTGTCAGCCTGACCTCAGTGCCAGGCAAGGGCATGGAACTGGACATTTTGAGTGCCATCACACAGCACCTACAGGATGGCCAAGGGATCAGGCCCAGCCAGCATGGGTTTAGGAAGGGCAGGCCCTGTCCCACCAACCTGACCTCATTTTATGATCAGGTTCCTGCCTGGTGAGTGTGGGGCAGGCTGTGGATGGAGTCTACTTGGACTTCAGCAAAGCCTTTGACACTGTCTGCCACAACAGGCTCCTAGCAAAACTGGCAGCTCATGATTGAACATATGTGCTGGGTCAGGAACTGGCTGGAAGGCAGGGCCCAGAGGGTGGTGCTGAATGGTGCCACATCCAGCTGGCAGCTGTCACTGGTGGTGTGCCCCAAGGATCAGTGCTGGGCCCAGTCCTGTTCAATATCTTTATTGATGATCTGGATGAGGGGATTGAGTCCAGCATCAGTGAGTTTGCAGATGACACCAAGCTAGGAGCAGCTGTGGAGCTGTTGGAAGGTAGGAGAGCCCTGCAGAGGGACCTGACCAGGCTGGATGGGTGGGCAGAGGCCAATGGGATGAGATTGAACAAGGCCAAGTGCAGGGTTCTGCACTTTGGCCACAACAACCCCAAGCAGCACTACAGGCTGGGGACAGAGTGGCTGAGAGCAGCCAGGAGGAAAGGGAGCTGGGGGTACTGGTAGAGAGTAGCTGAAGATGAGGCAGCAGTGTGCCCAGGTGGCCAAGAGAGCCAATGGCATCCTGGGCTGGCTCAGGAGCAGTGTGGCCAGCAGGACAAGGGAGGTTCTTGTGCCCCTGTGCTCAGCACTGCTCAGGCCACATCTTGAGTGCTGTGTCCAGTTCTGGGCCCCTTAATTCAAGAGAGATGTTGAGGTGCTGGAAGGTGTCCAGAGCAGGGCAGCAAGGCTGGTGAGGGGCCTGGAGCACAAACCCTGTGAGGAGAGGCTGAGGGAGCTGGGGGTGTGCAGCCTGCAGCAGAGGAGGCTCAGGGCAGAGCTCATTGCTGTCTGCAGCTGCCTGCAGGGAGGCTGTAGCCAGGTGGGGTTGGGCTCTGCTGCCAGGCAACCAGCAACAGAACAAGGGGACACAGTCTCAAGCTGTGCCAGGGCAGGTCTAGGCTGGATGTTAGGAGGAAGTTGTTGGCAGAGAGAGTGATTGGCATTGGAATGGGCTGCCCAGGGAGGTGGTGGAGTCACTGTCCCTGGAGGTGTTGCAGCCAAGCCTGGATGAGGCTCACAGTGCCATGGTCTGGTTGATTGGCTAGGGCTGGGTGCTAGGTTGGCCTGGATGATTTTGGAGGTCTCTTCCAACCTGGCTGATTCTGTGATTCTATTCCTGCACAGAATCCAAATTTCCATTTGTCCAACTTTACAATCTGTTCCACCAACTGTCATAAATCTCAGCCTGCTCTGTTCCTCCTCCTCTCTTTTTTGAAGCAGTAAAAGTGGTAGATGATTCCCTGATGACCGCTGCGGTCGATGACGCAAATAGCATCTCCCTTCTGGATCCTGTAAGTCTTGCTCAGTCCCATCCATCACCTCCACAAGGAAGAAGAGATGTTAAGCAAACTGATAGGCAGGGCTGTAAAAAAGGCAAATGTTTCATTATTTCAACATTCTGTTCCTCTTAGGAAACATCAGGAGTGTAAAGCAGGAGCAAGCTAAGTGCCTGGGGCTCGGTGTTGCTCTTGTTGTTGTTGTTGTTGTGTTTTTCTTGCTGTTTCTTTTTTACCACGGAAAACACACTCAAAATCCAGTCCAAATGTGCCCCTGAGGAGAGCAAAATAAACCTGGCTGTGTAGCTAAGGAATGAAGTGAGTATCTCTGCCAGCAAAGAATGGGTGTTTCAGGAAGGGTCACTCCAAGGCATTTCTCTGTCAGCTTTTATTCATCTCCCTCTGCCTGAGCCAGAAGACAGGAAGATGTCAGACACTTGGGCTCTTGCACCATTCCCCTTCTTCTATTCAGGACAAGGCTGTCCTCAGCCAACAGAAGAGCCTGTAGGGGAACTGGCAAACCTCAAACACTTTGTCACAGGGAGATGCACTTGTAAAGTTAATTTTTAGTGCCCTGTCTGGGTGCTTTCTTCCTGCTACTTGTAAAGCAGCCCCGAAGGAAAACAGTTGAGGTCTGTTCTCAGCAGGGAGAAGCCCAGAACAGCTGCCAGGTTTTCCAGTGCCTTCAGCTGGGAATGCAGGCTGTGCTCACAAGGCAAGCCCACGCTGCCTGCAGCCTGGGCTGCCCAAGGTGGATGAAGAGGAGACATCTTCACCAGCCCCTGAGGCTCCAAGACAACAAAGACACACCAACTCTCCTGCTTCGTCCCCTCGTATGTTATTTATGCCAGGGGTGGTGTTCCCCTCACCAAACAAGTCCTGCTCTGCTCAAACAACAGAAGCCAGTGGGAGAAGTGCCAGAAGCATGGGTGCACAAAAGCCAGGTGGAGTGGGGCCTGGGAACACTCCAACGGGGAGCAGATGAGCCTCTTTGCCATGGCCTTCTGTGGCCCCATCTTCTGCCAGCTCTGTCTGCCTCAGGCCAGCCTGAAGAGCAGCAAAGCTCTTGAAGAGTCTAGAAAACAAGTACTCATCACTGGTGAGGCTACACCTTGGATGTTGGTTTCAGTTTGGGGCCCCTCACTACAAGAAAGACATTGGAGTGCTGGAGCATGCCCAGAGAAAGGCAACGCAGCTGGCGGAGGGTCTGGAGAACAGCTCTGGTGAGCAGTGGCTGAGGGAGTTGGGGTTGTTTAGACTGGAGAGAAGGAGGCTGAGGGGAGACCTCATTGCTCTCTACAACTCCCTGCAAGAAGGCTGGAGTGAGGTGGGGGTTGGCCTCTTCTCCCTAGTATCAGGTGATAGAACACTAGAAAATGTCCTGGCTTTGTGCCAGGGTAGGGTGAGGTTGGGTAGAGGGAAAAAATTCCTTTGGTGAAAGCATGGTCAGGCAGTGGCACAGGCTGCCCAGAGAGGTGGAGCAGTCACCACCCCTGGAGGTGTTCAAGAAATGTGTGGATGTGGCCTGTGGGTTTAACACCCATGGTGAGGTTAGGTTGAATGAGAGCCAATGGCATCCTGGGCTGGCTCAGGAGCAGTGTGGGCAGCAGGACAAGGGAGGTTAACACCTTGAGTGCTGTGTCCAGTTCTGGGCTCCTCCATTCAAGAGAGATGTTGAGGTGCTGGAAGGTGTCCACAGGAGGGCAACAAAGCTGGTGAGGGGCCTGGAACACAAACCCTGTGAGGAGAGGCTGAGGGAGCTGGGGGTGTGCAGCCTGCAGCAGAGGAGGCTCAGGGCAGAGCTCATTGCTGTCTGCAGCTGCCTGAAGTGAGGCTGTAGCCAGGTGGGGTTGGGCTCTGCTGCCAGACAACCAGCACCAGAACAAGGGGACACAGTCTCAAGCTGTGCCAGGGCAGGTCTAGGCTGGATGTTGTTAGGAAGTTGTTGGCAGAGAGAGTGATTGGCATTGGAATGGGCTGCCCAGGGAGGTGGTGGAGTTGCTGTCCCTGGAGGTGTTGAAGCCAAGCCTGGCTGAGGCACTTAGTGCCATGGTCTGGTTGAGTGGCCAGGGCTGGGTGCTAGGTTGGCCTGGCTGAGCTTGGAGCTCTCTTCCAGCCTGGTTGATTCTGTGATTCTATGAATATTTAACTCCATGATCCTGGAGGCCTTTTCCAACTGAATGAATCCTGTGATGGTATGGTTCTGTAAGCTGGTCCTGAATGCTGCAGTCAGTGGCCATGGGAGAATCTAGTGCGGGCAACAGGGGCTGAAAGTGGTTATAGGAGGCAAGAGAGAAAAGGAGGGAAAAGAATTGAAGCAGGAGTGGGAAGTAAACACAGAGATTCTGCTGAGGGCCTCACACCTCACCTGCCTGCACGTTTGCATCTCATTAAGTCACTTAGGCAATGAGGTGAATTGCCCTGGGAGGGCAGCCAGCTGGAACACTGTGGTATCCATCCCCATCCAGCAGCAAGCAGGGAATCCATTAGAGCTGCAGTCTGGCTCATCAGCTTTCACCCAGCAAGTTTGGGAATGGATGTTAATGCCTCTTCTCTGGGCCAGATCTTCTCCTTCAGCTGTAATGGCTTTTTAAATATCTAATTTCAAGCAGCTCTTAGTACCTGCCAGACCATGAAATATCTTTTCCAAAGGAAAATAGAGTAGGAACTCCCTCCCTTGGAGCACAGAGTTGTGAAGAGAGGCAAATGTGATGGTGAGGCAAAGGACCATCCTAGCTCTCAACATCTGTCTTCCTACTCATAGAATCACAGAATCATAGAACCAACCAGGTTGGAAGAGACCTCCAAGCTCATCCAGTCCAACCTAGCACCCAGCCCTATCCAATCAACCAGACCATGGCACTAAGTGCCTCAGCCAGGCTTTGCTTCAACACCTCCAGGGACGGTGCCTCCACCACCACCCTGGGCAGCCCATTCCAATGCCAATCACTCTCTCTGTGAAGAACTTCTTCCTAACATCCAGCCTAGACCTACCCTGGCACAACTTGAGACTGTGTCCCCTTGTTCTATTGCTGGTTGCCTGGGAGAAGAGGCCAACCCCCACCTGGCTACAATGCCCCTTCAGGTAGTTGTAGACAGTAATAAGATCACCCCTGAGCCTCCTCTTCTCCAGGCTGCACACCCCCAGCTCCCTCAACCTCTCCTCATAGGATTTGTGCTCCAGGCCCCTCACCAGCTTTGTTGCCCTTCTCTGGACACCTTCCAGCACCTCAACATCTCTCTTGAATTGAGGGGCCCAGAACTGGACACAGCACTCAAGGTGTGGCCTGAGCAGTGCTGAGTACAGGGGAAGAAGAACCTCCCTTGTCCTGCTGGCCATACTGCTCCTGATGCAGGCACCTAAATGGGGGTTAAAATGCTTCAGTGTAGTTTCTCAGAGGTGAAATTCCAACCATGGGAACTTACACAGGGTTAGAGAGCATGTGGCAGTGAAGTGGGAAATCACAGAACCACAGAAGGGCTTAGGCTGGAAGAGACTTTAGACATCATCTAACCCAACCTCCCTGCTGTGGCCAGGAACACTTCTCAGCTAGACCGAGTTGCTCAAGGGCCCATCCAACCTGGTCTTGAACATCTCCAGGGAGAAGGCATCCACATCATCTTTGGACAATCCATTCCAGAGTTTTGCCACCCTCACAGTGAAGAATTTCTTCCTAAGATCCAATCTATTCTCCTTCAATTTAAAGCCATTTGCCCTTGTCCTGTGGGTGGACACTTGTGAAAAGTCTCTCTCCAGGCTTTCTGTAGGTTCCCTTCAGGTATTGGAAGGCAGCTAAAAGGTCTCCCCAGAGTCTTCTCTTCTCCAGGCTGGACAATGACAGTTCCTTTAGTCTACCTTCATAGAAGAGGTGTTCCAGCCCCTGGATCATCTTTGTGGCCTTCCTCTGGACTTGTTCCAACAGATCTATGAGCCTCTTATGGTGGGGACACCAGAACTGGATGTATTATTCAAGGTAGGATCTTACAAGTGCTGAGTAAAGGGGGAGTATCACCTCTCTTGATCTGCTGGCCACACTCCTGAGGTATCCCAGCGATCTGAAAGCCTGTGGTCTATAGTAGAGTCTTCAGGATCCTAAGATCCTTAAGACCTTCTCAGAGATAAAAAACCCTCTGCTGATCCAGGAGCAACCTAAAAACTCTTGGAGGGAGGAGGAAGAGCAGCAGAAGAGGGGACCTTGTCCTAGCATTGCCAGCCAGAGCAGGTGGGAACCTGGCAAGGAAACTATGCTGCCTTGATCCAATCCAGAACTGGGGAGGCAGCTCAGAGACCATTGCTCAGCTCCAGCAGGGGATGCCTCCTGGGTAAGGTGTGCTGCTCTTTCCATAAGCACTGGACTTACCTGTAGCTGGTCAGAGAATAGCATGGCCCAGTGTGTAGATCTCCACTCACACAGGAAAGATGTTCCTGTTTGAGATGATTTTGTGTGCAAGGGCTGCTGTGTTCCAGCAACTGTTACAACACAGCTGCTTTTCAGGGTCAGGGTCTGCTGGCCTTTGAGGAGGACCTGGGGCTGCTGGTTGACAGCCAGCTGAACATGAGCCAGCTGTGTGTTCAGGTGGCCAAGAAGGCCAACAGCAGCCTGGCCTGCAGCAGCAGCAGTGTGGCCAGCAGGAGTAGGGGAGTGATTGTGCCCCTGTACTCAGCACTGGTGAGACCTCACCTTGGATACTGGGTTCAGTTTTGAGCCCCTCTGTGATGGTTTGGGTGTTCCCTGCCCCCCAAACTTTGGAAATCACCCAGACTAGACTCATCTGGCTCTGGAAATTGAATGAAGCTTCTATTTACAGCTTAGCTCAATATACAGGCAGAGATTTACAGTGTATACAGTGATAGACAGACACAGACAAGGTAAAAGGTAACACAGACACACAGCAGCCCTCCCAGAAACCTGAGTCCCCAGGAGGGGCTCCCAACCACCCTTCCACCTTCTCCCACCCCTCTCAACCTTACCCCAGTCCCAAGGAAGAATGGAGGTTTGGTCAGGGGTTAGGGAGCAGAGTGGATTAGTCAGAGAGGCGGCAGAGAGGCTAGAGAGAGATGCAGCTCAGAGCTCCTAAGCAGAAGTGCCCTATCTGTGTTTGGATTCTTGTTCTTATACCTCTCAGCAAGCCTATGAGTGAAGTAGACAACACCCTTGTTTTCTCTTTCACAGCCTGTGATCTAGTCCTTCTCACCAAACCATTCCAGCTAGCTTCAAACTTGCACACCCTCACTACAGGAAAGACATTGAGGAGCAGGTCCAGAGGAGGGCAACAAAAGTGGTGAAGGGTCTGGAGAACAGCTCTGGTGAGAAGCAGCTGAGGGAACTGGGGTTGTTTAGTGTGGAGAAGAGGAGTTGCTCTCTACAACTCCCTGAAAGGAGGTTGGAGTGAGGTAGGGTTTGGTCTCTTCTCCTAGTGTCAGTAATAGACCATGATTAAATGGCCTGAAATTGTGCCAGGGTGGGGTGAGGTTGGACAGAGGGAAAAAATTCCTTTGGTGAAAGCATGGTCAGGCAGTGGCACAGGCTGCCCAGAGAGGTGGAGCAGTCACCACCCCTGGAGGTGTTCAAGAAATGTGTGGCCAAGGCCCTTTGGGACATGCTGTTATGGCCACGGTGGCCTTAGGTTGAATGATCTTAGAGGTCTTTCCCAGCTGAAACAGTTCTGTGATTCTGTGGCCTTTGCAATGTGTTGCCTGGTAAGAAACAGAGCTACACAGAGAAACCAGCACAGATAACAGCATGGTTGTCTGGCAGCACCACTTAGGGATATTTTCATAGCCCTACGGCTTCAGCTCTTCAAAATTAGGAGGACTGGAGCTAGCTCTGCCAGATTGTTAAACTCAGCTCATTCTCCTTTCACAGACATAGGAACAGACACAGGTAAACATCATGGAAATATTATGGTAGATCCTTAAAGTGTTTTCTTACACCACAGGCAAAACCAGATCCCTTGGAGGGAGCCAAAATGCTTTGTTTGAAATTAAGTGCCCACAACCCAGTATGGGCTTGGAAATTATTAATCATGTCCTCTTCAGTGCCCTTCTCTTTTTGTGATCTGGTGTTTCAAAACACAGAGATCACTCATTGCAAAGTGGAAACTTGGACAGCATTCCTTGTGATTCCACGTTCATCTCATCCCTAAAAGGTGCAGTGGAATCTTGCAGCTCTAGGGGTCAAATATCCCCAGACCTAACCCAGTCTGTCTGACAACACTGCATACTTAAACATTAGCTTTGTCTCTTTCCTGCTGTGAGCCTCTCTATCTCAAACAGATGCAAAGCTGCCCAATTATGGTTATGTGGTCACAGCCTGGTGGAGTGACTGTGACCCACCAGTAGGAAAAACCTTTTCAGATAATGAAGCAGTATTTGAATGCTAATTGTTTTATCCCACAGACCTAGCTACAACTTTTTGTTTTCTACTGAACCTCAGGAGAACTCAGCTCTGTGTGTTTCATCTGCTCCTGGTGCCTACAGCTCAGCCTGTGCACAAAATGAAACACTAATGCTGAATCATAGGTTACTCCCCAGGCATGCTGATGTGTTTGTGCCCTTATGGACTCTGCCCAGTTCTGAGCTCCTCGATTCAAGAGAGATGTTGAGGTGCTGGAAGGTGTCCAGAGAAGGGCAACAAAGCTGGTGAGGGGCCTGGAGCACAGCCCTGTGAGGAGAGGCTGAGGGAGCTGGGGGTGTGCAGCCTGCAGAAGAGGAGGCTCAGGGCAGAGCTCATTGCTGTCTGCAGCTGCCTGAAGGGAGGCTGTAGCCAGGTGGGGTTGGGCTCTTCTGCCAGGTACCCAGCAACAGAACAAGGGGACAGAGTCTCAAGCTGTGCCAGGGCAGGTCTAGGCTGGATGTTGTTAGGAAGTTGTTGTCAGAGAGAGTGATTGGCATTGGAATGGGCTGCCCAGGGAGGTGGTGGAGGCACCATCCCTGGAGGTGTTGAAGCCAAGCCTGGATGAGGCACTCAGTGCCATGGTCTGGTTGGGTGGCCAGGGCTGGGTGCTAGGTTGGCCTGGATGAGCTTGGAGGTCTCTTCCAACCTGCTTGATTTTATGATTACTATCAGCAAATAGCAACCTTGGGCCAACCTGCCTGTGAAAAGTCTTGCTGTGGTGTGGAGCATCACAGCTGTGGCACTCAGTGACTGCAGAGCTGGGATTTTCTCTAGCACCAGCAAGAAACAGGAATGGTGATGCTGAAACTGCTGTGTATATCCATAGAGATACAGAAAGCATCAGGTTGGAAGGGATCCTCAAAGGTGCTCTTGTCCAACACCACTGCAGTCAGCAGGGGCATCTCCAACTAGATCAGGTTGCTCAAGGACCCATCACTTTTGACCTTGCATATCTCCAGGAATGGGGCCTCCTCCAGCACCTCTCTGGGCAACCTGTTCCCTCAATGTGAAAAAATTCCTGCTTAGATCCTACATATCCTCCTTATATCCCCTGCTCCAGCTTCAAACCATTGCCCCTCATTCCATCACCACAAGCCCTTCTAAACAGTCCCTCCCCAGCCTTCCTGTAGGTCCCCTTCAGATATTGAAATGCAGCTCTAAAGTCTCCTCAGAGCCTTTTCTTCTCCAGTCTGAATAACCCCAGCTTTCAGCCTTACTTCATAGAGAGGTGCCCTGGCTCTCTGACCAACTTTGTGGCCCTCTTCTGGACCCACTCCAGCAGGACTGTGTCCTTCTTGTGTTGAGGGCCCAACAGTGCTTCAGGTGGTGTCTCATCAGAGCAGAGAATCACCTCTCTTGGTCTGCTGTCCACACTTCTTTTGGTGGAGCCTCTTTGCCTTCTGGGCTGCAAGTGCACACTGCTGGCTCGTGTGCAGCTTCTCACCCACCAGTACCCCTAAGTCCTTTCCTGCAGGGCTGTTCTCAATCTCATCATCCCCCAGCCTATATTGATTGAAGGATTGCCCCGACACAGATGCAGATCTTGCACTTCACCTTGTTGACCTCATGATGCTCTCCTTAGCCCACTTCTCTAGCCTGCCTAGGCTCCTCTGGACCGGTGGGCATTCACACCAGACCTTTACATCTTCATGCTGGGTGGTTTGTTAGGTGAGGGAAAGCTAAAGGTACCACTGGCATGCATGCATTGCATCAAGGAAGTGTGACAGCCTGTGCTTGTGCTGGGATTCCTGTGCTTCCTTGCCTGTTGTGTGCAATTCCTTGTCAGAGCTCTTGGCTATGCATAATACTTTCCACACATACATTTTAAACCTCTTGAACTCTGTAATGTTGTCCAAAGCCCTGCTGTAAAACCTGGAGCCTGTGAGCCAACTCGATGTTCTTAGCCCAGTGCTAATGCTCTGCATGTGTGCTGTGCATGGGTGTAAGAGTTCCCCTCACCCAAGGACCCCAAGTGGCTATGGAACGTCAGGCAGGTCACAGGCACAAACACCTGAGCAGACACAGGACAGCTCAGTACGTGCTGCCTGTTTCACAAGCAGGCAGAGCACATGGCTGACACCCCACAGGACTGCAGAGGCAGAGCCAGGAGCAGACTGCCAACATCTTGGCTGGCTTTCTTGGCTGCACTGAGCCATATGAGGTGAGGTGTGGGCAGGAATGTGTGGAGGGGGAGGCTCCCAGAGAACAAAACTGGTTGTTTTGTGCTCTAGGTGGATGTATGAGCTCAGGCAGAGATGTGGGTGCAGTGCACAGGCTACCCTAAATGACACTGACTTGCTACAGGTGTTTCTGCAGGGCCCTGTGTTCTGGCTCCATGAGCAGGAGCTGGCAGGAAAATATTAACCACTCACTGCTTAATTCTGCCATCCTATGTTTTGCTCAAGGCCTCGTCCAACCTGGCCTTCAACACCTCCAGGGAGGGGGCATGCACAACTGCCCTGGGCATCATGTTCCAGTGTCTCACTACCTACACTAGAAAGAACTTCTCACTAATACCCAGTCAGAAAGCACCCTTCCCCAGCTTAAGTCCACTCCCTCTCATTCTGCCACAATAAGCTACTGTAAAATACCCTTGCTCTTCTAAATCCAAGCTCTTGGACCAGATAACCCAGCTTGGAGGTCATTCAGAGCTGGGAGAAAGAGTGGCCCTCGGACCTGTCTTCCCACTGAAGCAATGCAGGAGGGCTGGAGCAAGATAAACATCCACAGCTCTTTTCCCAGGCTGCCAAGTCGGTCGAACCAGAAATGTGCCATGCTTGTGACAGTCACCTGCCCCAGCACAGGCAGCTCTCAGCATGCAGCTCTCAGCATACAACTCCCTGAAGGGAGGCTGTAGCCAGGTGGGGTTGGGCTCTGCTGCCAGGCAACCAGCAACAGAACAAGGGGACACAGTCTCAAGTTGTGCCAGGGGAGGTCTAGGCTGGACGTTAGGAGGAAGTTGTTGGCAGAGAGTGATTGGCATTGGAATGGGCTGCCCAGGGAGGTGGTAGAGTCACTGTCCCTGGAGGTGTTCAAGCAAAGCCTGGCTGAGGCACTCAGAGCCATGGTCTGGTTGAGTGGCCAGGGCTGGGTGCTAGGTTGGACTGGATGATCTTGGAGGTCTCTTCCAACCTGGTTGATTCTGTGTAAGTCACCTTTGAAACACAGTGAAGGCTGTCTTGTCCAAGCAGTCCAAAACAAGTCAGAGAGTAATACATTTAAAAGTTAATCTTCTAATAAAGGAAAAACAGGAGGAGGGTAGCTTAGGGTCATAATTGCTATGGGTTTGCTCTGCTGTGCTTTTACATTTGAATTGATATTAAGTAGATTGGTCAGGCAATGGAACAGGTTGCCCAGGGAGGTGGTGGAACCCTCGAGGTGTTCAAGAAGTGTGAATGTGGCACTTTGAGACACGTGGCAGTTTGGGAGATGGTTTAGTGTCCCCAGTGGTCTAAGGCTGATGGTTGGACTTGGTTTTGGAGGTCCTTTTTCAACCAAAACATTTGTATGAGTCTAGACTGTGGTCCATTCTGCCCTGTTACAGCTTTATAAAGCAGCCCACACCTTATTAACTGAGTGCCTTCTAGGACTTTAGTGGAGAGGATGACCAATATCATACATGCAATGGTTCTTCCCACTCCACCAAGGAGAGGTTTCTGCACGACAAGACCTTGTTTTGGTAAGGTTTGGGTTTTTTGCTTGGTTGGGATTTTGCTTGCTCCTGTGGTCTGGGGAAGGAGTTCTTCAAACCAGTACTTGTCTCCTTGGGTTTTCCCTAAGGAAAGCAGGTCAGGGGAAGGAATGCACACATGGTGGGAAGTGCTGAGACTTGCAACACATCTCACTGTTGGGGAATCTGTCACCAAGCCTCAGGCCCTCACAGTGGTATGGGCATCACTGTGCCAGAGGCTGGGGTCACTGCCTTCATCTTCATGCTCTGACAACCTTTTAGATACCATCCCAGGACTCAGCATGGCAGCCCTTCTGATGTGGGCCAGCACCTTGACTCCAGAGGAAGAGGTTGTATAAAGTAGCCAAGGACTACTTCAAACAGCCCGGGACAAGGGTCCCCTGCACCACACTCATCTGCCAGGGCTCCCCTAGCCCTGCAGGGCTGTGCCCAAGTGCAGGCTTTAAAACCAGTCAGAACAGCTCCATGCCCTTCTGTAAATGTCTGTCCACTCTTTGTTTCAGAACTAAACACATCCTGCAGTGGATATAAGCCCTTCCTAAGAGGAGGATCCTGCTCATTTTTATGGTCCCACTCTATTGAATAAGGACAAGTTGTCCACACAACAGTCAGCCAGATGAGGTTTGCCCTAACCCAGCCTGCTTCAGTATCCTCAAGCACTGGAAAGATTGTCTTTAGAAGCAGGAAGTTTAAATTCAAATGAAGAACATGGCTTAAGCAGAAGTAAAATACCTTAAGATCCAACACTGGCCTTTTACTTTAAGAGTGTACTTTAAGAATCACAGAATGGTTTGGGCTGGAAGGGACCTTAAAGATCATCTTGTTCCAACCACCCTGCCATGGGCAGGGACACTTACTGCTAGATCAGATTGCTCAAGGCCTCATCCAACTTGGCCTTAAACATATCCAGGGAGTGGGTACCCACAACCTCCCTGGGCAACCTGTTCCAGCGTCTCACCACCCTCACTGGAAAGAATTTCTTCCTAATATACAGTCTAAATCTCCCCTTCTATGGCTCAAAGCCATTGCCTCTCCTCCTATCACTACAAGTCTTGTATTAAGTCCCTCCCCAGCTTTCCCGTAGGCCCCCTCCAGGCACAGTACCCAGGCTGCCCTAAGTTACACTGACTTGCTAGAGGTGTTTCTGCAGGGCCCTGAAGGCTGCAAGAAGCTTGTAGCAGGAAGGCTGCTATCAGGTCTCCCTAGAGCCTTGTCTGCCAGCCCAAGATCGCAGGCAGATGGAGCAGGACTATTTCTTTGTTCTCTGTGCAGAGCACCTAATGCAGCCCATGCCAAAGGCTCTTCTGCAGACTCAGGCAACCACCGTGGTGCTGGTGCTTGGAGACATCCCCCTGCATCTGCAAAAGAAATGCTACTGCTTTTCTGCCTCCAGCCCTGTCCCTGGGACAGACTAGCAACCTGTTTCAGTTCATGCTTTCCACTTAGGTTAACCTCAGGCCCTTGGTTTCAACTTGAGTGGAAACAAGTGTGCTGAAAGCGGTCTGCTCTTGTTTCACTTTGCAATGTGGCCTGCTGCCTGGCTCCAGGCTGGAAACAATTATTTCCCTCCTATAACTTCTGAAAAGCCAAAGACCTATCCCTAGACATTTTCCTTGTTGTGTGTCTTTCCACTTTCATGAGCTGCATCCTTCACGAAGAGCAACTTGTTGTATGTACTAGCCCTGTGTGTCACATAGAATCATGGAATCAACCAGCTTGGAAGAGACCTCCAAGCTCAGCCAGTCCAACCTAGCACCCAGCCCTAGCCAGTCAACCAGACCATGGCACTAAGTGCCTCAGCCAGGCTTGGCTTCAACACCTCCAGGGATGGCAACTCCACCACCTCCCCGGGCACATTTCTGTGACACAACACAAGCGCTGCTGTGTTTTAAGGGCAGGTCTCCCCCAGGGAGTTTTGTTTCACAATGAACCCAGCACTCCTTTCTCCTGTTCTGACAGAAGGAATAGAGAATCATGCAGCCATTAAGGTTGGAAAAGACCTTTAAGGTCAACAAGCCCAAATATAACCCAGCTACCATGACCACTAAACTGTACCTTCAAGCACCACATCTTGAATGGAAGAGCGGACAGGGAGCTGGGTTAGGAACTGGTTGCAAGAGAGAGTTCAGAGGGTGGGGATCAATGGTGCCAGGTCCAGCTGGAGAGCTGTGACCAGTGGTGTTCCCCAGGGACCAGTGCTGGGCCAGTCCTGATCAACATCTTCATCAATGCCATTGATGAGGGCACAGAAAGAGAGACTGAGTCTGCTTAGCAGGTTTGCTGCTGACACCAAGCTGGGAGGCTTGGCTGAGACAGCTGCAGGCTGTGCTGCCACTCAGAGAGCCCTGGGCAGACAGAGGTGGGCACAGGGGAACCAGATGAGGTTCAGCAAGGACAAGAGTCCTGCACCTGGGGAGGAATAACAAACTGCAGCAGTCCAGGCTGGGAGGTGACTGCTGGAGAGAAGCCCTGTGGAGAGGGACCTGGGGGTGCTGGTGGCTAACAGTTCCCCATGGCACAGCAATGTGCCCCTGTGGCCAAGAAGGCCAATGGCATCCTGGGGTGTATTAGCAGGAGTGTGTCCAGCAGAGCAAGGGAGGTTCTCCTCCACCTCTACTCTCAGCCAGGGCCCTACTGAGACCTCATCTTGAATTCTGTGTTCAGTTTTGGGCTCCCCTGTTGAAGAGGGACAGGGATCTGCTGGAGAGGGTCCAGAGAAGGGCTAGGAGGATGATGAGGGGACAGGAGGGCATGGCTGATGAGGAGAGGCTGAGGGCCCTGGGGCTGCTCAGTCTGGAGAAGAGAAGACTGAGAGGGGATTGGATCAATGTTCCTAAGTACCTGAAGGCTGCCAGGAGGGGGGGACAGGCTCTGCTCACTGCTCCCTGGGACAGGACAAGCAGCAATGGGTGTAAGCTGCAGCACAGGAGGTTCTGCCTCAACACAAGGGGGAACTTCTTTACTGTAAGGGTCCCAGAGCCCTGGCACAGGCTGCCCAGAGAGGTTGTGGAGTCTCCTTGTGTGGAGCCTTTCCAGGCCTGTCTGGATGTGTTCCTGTGTGACCTGTGTTAGATAGGATTGTCCTGCTCTGGCAGAGGGGTTGGACTCGATGATCTCCTTGGGTCCCTTCCAACCCCTAACATCCTGTGAGCTGTGATCTCCAGGGACAGCACCACCACCTCCCCTAAGCAGCCTATTCTGACTTCTCAATGCTCTTTCAGTAAATAAATTTTTCCTAATATCCAAGCTGAGCCTCCCCTGCCACAGTATCTGATGATGCTTGAACTTGTGGGACCTTAGAAAGGGCTCTGAATGCCCAGTGTGGCTATGCTGGCACAAATACTCTTAACCAACCCCAGAGAACCGTGAGGACACCCCCACACAGGTGTGCAGTATGGCTTGCAAGTGCAAAGAACTGGCCACAGAATGCACTGGGTTGGAAGGGTCCTTTAATGCTCATCCAGTCCAACTCCCCTGCAAGGAGCAGAGACATCCCTGACTAGATCAGGCTGCTCAGAGCCTCATCAGTCACCTTGAATGGGACTTCCACCACCTCCCTGGGCAGCCTCTTCCAGTGTTCTATCACCCTCATGGTAAAGAACTTCCTAAATCTGGCCTCCTCCAGTTTAAAACCATTGGCCCATGTCCTAGTGTCACAAGGCTTTGTAGAAAGCCCCTCTTTCTTGTAGGCCCCCTTCAGCTTTCGTGCAGGTCCCTTTCAGGTGCTAGAAGGCCACTCTAAGAGTTTCCTGGAGCCTACCCTCCTCCTGGCTTGGACAGCCCCAACTCCTACAGCCTGTCCCCACACGGGTGGTGCTCCAGATCATGCAGGTGCTGTTAGCACAGGGTGGCTGTCTTTAACCACAAAGATACCTGCTTAACCCCAAAGATACCCTTCTCCAGGCTTGGCCAGCCCCAGCTCTCACAGCCTGTCCCCACAGGGGATGTGCTCCAGATCATGCAGGTGCTGTTAGCACAGGGTGGCTGTTTTTAACCCCAAAGGTACCTGCTTATCTGCCTGTGTTCCTGGATTTATGATTTGTTCCCAAAGTTCCTACTTGGTGATCTGTGTATGTAGACAGGAGGGAGTGGCCACAACAGATGACCAGAGCCTGCTGATTTTTGCACGCAGGGGAAGCTTATGCCCATGAATAGTGCCATTCTACTCCACAGGGTGGCTTCTCTGAGAAAGATTGATCACATTATTTCATGAAGGACCAGCTCCTGACCGAGCACAGGCTCTGAGGAAATGGGCTGGCGTGGAAAGAGTCTAAAAAATCTCTTTTCCTGCACTGAATTCAAAATAGCATTTCTCTGGCTGGAAAAACAAACATAAGCTCAGTTTGGATGTCTCTGTCTGTCTGCTTGTGGGATTGGCAATCACAGAATCACAGAATACAATCCACACTTTCTGCTCTTCTGGGGACCTTCCCCTGCCCCTGTTTACCCTCTAAAGGTTATGCCTTAATTACTAAAAGCTGATCCTCTGTGACATCAATTCCCCTCTCTAGGGGAAATTCCGAGCAGAGACAAATTGCTGTCTTCTTTTTTTCCCCTTTCCCTTCCTTTTCTTTTTTTTTCCCCCCACCAGTTCAGACCAACCCCAAACCTGCCACCTGGGTTTGACCTTGAGGACTACTCTGGAGCAAATCACAGAGCCTGCTCTCCTGAAGTGCTGACATACAGACAACTATTTCCAATGAGTTATCTTGATGCTGTATTGCAGCCAAAAGCCTGCTGCCTCTGCCAAGTGGGACCCGTGCCCAGGGGCTGCAGGAGCTGAGAAAGTGCCGTCTGTGGCCTACCTGGAATCAAAAGGGACAATGTCCCGCACATGTCATAGCTCTGCCTAAACCCTGATCAACGATACATCGAGCCGGCGTGATGCCACCTGCATCTGGCGTCTGCGCACTTGGGGATCACCGTCTCCTCCATGGGATGTGCTCACCCAAAGCTGCCCAGCCCACGAGGAGGGGTTTGCACCGGCAGGGGCCTGGCTGTGAAGGACTGATGCGTGGGTGCCACCTGAAATCATCAAAACAGAGTCATTTAGGTTGGAAAAGGACTTTCAAGATCACCAAGCCCAGCTATTAACCGTACTTTACCACGGCCCCCCAGGCACCACCCCTGCGTGGCTGGACTTGTCCCCGCCTCGGAGCCAATCGCGCGGGGACGTGAACGGCTTTTAGCTCCGCGGCCCCAGGGCTGCAGACATGACCTTCGCTTAGACCTCAGGGGTAGAACACCAATGCCGGCAGGCACAGGGGTGGCTGTGGAGCGGTGATAAAGCCAGAGGCTGTCCCCGTCCCCCTAGCCCCGGGTTGTACCGGAGCTCTACACCGCCCGACGGGACCTCGGGTGGAAAATGGTTTCGTGTGGCTCTGACCCACGGCGGCCAAACCGCGGCGGTAGTGTGGGGCTGGTTTTGTTTGGTTTGTTGTTTTTTTTCTTCTTCTTTTCTTTTTACTTAGTTAACAATGGAAACTTTTTTTTTCGCTGTTTCCCTCCAGCCGAGCAGCTAAAAAAAAAGAAACTAAAGAAAAAAAAAAAAAAAAAAAAAAGAAACTTGTTCCGCTGAGTTCAACCCCAGACAGGCTCACAACTTCCTTCCTGCTCTCCTACCCCCTCCCTCCGCTCTCCTCCTCCTCCTCCTCCTCCTTCTCGCCGCTCCTCTCCCTCTCGTCCTCCTCCTCCCCTCTCCGCCCTTCCAGCCGCACGGGGAGCGGGTGCCGGGGCCGGAGTGCGGAGCTTCCCGCGCAACCTCCGCCGCCCGAAGCGCGGAGGCGGGGAGAGCCCTGCATCCCCTTCCCTCCCCCCACCCCCATCCACCCCCGCGGGGCGAGGAAAAGCCGCTCAGTAATCCGCTTGGGAGAGAGCGGGACTCCCGGCCGTGCTCCGCGCCCGCGGAGATGGTTCCTGCTGCGCCCTGTGGTCGCCGGCGCCGGCGGGTGCTGCCAGGTGCCAGGCACTGAAGGTGGGCACCGATCCTGCTGCCAGGTAAGCGGCGGAAGGGGGTGGTGGTGGAGAAGCGGCCGAGTCTTCTGTCGGGGTACTCGCCCCCCGAGCGGGGCAGGAAGGGGCGAGGTGTGCGGGGGCAAGGGCCGGCTGCAGCCCGGGACTGAGCGGGCTGTCCCGCACCCGGCGCTGCCCCAGACAGCTTATGCTTCACCTAAAGTCTGACCCCAAGCTGTCTGTTGCACACCCAGCGCTGGCCCCGAGCAACCTGTCCCACACCCAGCACTGGCCCCAAGCAGCCTGTCCAGTACCCAAAATCTGTCTGGCACCAACGTTCGCGACAGAGCACGGGGAGTGCTGCAGTGCTGGGGGTCCTTACAAAGCAGGAGATGTTTGGGCTCAGCTAAGCCTCACGCCGACTCCCAGGAAGCACCTGAAGGAATGGAGAGCCTTTCGGTTCCGTGGTCACTGGGGACTGTGCTTAGAGGTGTGGGTATCCACCTGCCAGGAGCGTCACAGGGGGATGCACAGGGGCACGCAGGTTGTTCCGAAGTTCTGAGGACATGCACCCCCACATCCAGAGCTGGCGTGCATGTGTGTAAACAGACCTGCACACTCGTGTAGGCAATGTGTTTGCGCAGCTCTAGCTCATGCGTTCCTGTGCTCCAGCGTAGGATGAGGTTTGCACCTCCGATGGCACAGGACAATCAGGCACGAAGGAAGGCACACTGACGTGCAGGGCACAGGGAGGCGCCTCCGAAAGCAGAGTGCCCCTCACGCACACAGACGGCAGGGCAGGGAACACCATGCCTCTCTGCGGGATCTGGGCTGTGACTCGGAGGTGGTTGCCGCGGTGGGTGCCCCAGCAGGCAGGCGTGCACAGGAGAGGCAGGGCACGCGTGAAGATGTGCAGAGCACAGTTGTTGCGTTTGGTGAGTTAGCAGATGTGGTCTCATGCCAGACAAAAATGTGCAAGCAGGATGCCTTCTGTTCTGTCATTGAACACATCAAGATTTGATCTTGATCATAGTTGATAAGGTAGAAGGTGGTGAATTTGAGCTGTTTGGAGTTTTTTGCCATCCTTCAAAAAATATCAGCTTTTGGGGCCAAAACTTGAAAGCTGCCAACTTTCAGCTCATGCACCCAAACTCTGTTGTGGGAGCGGTGGCTGTGTGTCCTCTAGGACACCACTGCTGCAGCCGCATAGACAGGCCACCTGGAGAGGGGAGATAAGGCAGGAAAGAAGAGAAACAGCCCCCAGTCTGATTTCCTCTTGGTTCAGACCCTTCTGACAACCAGGCTAGCTCATGCCCCCAGGAGTGGCACACTGGGGATGCATGCAGTTGTGTGCAGGGACTGGGAAGAGCACATAGGAAAGGAAGAGACAAGCCAGCTGTGTGCACAGCTGGAGGGCGAGCTGGGGGCGAGGGCGCAGAGCTACTCTCACCGCTTTTCTCTCTCTCCCTTTCTCTTTCTCCAGCTATCCCATTATATGGAGCCGTGGGCCAGGGCCAGCTCTGCTCCCCTTCTGCCTCCCAGCGATGCTGCTGGTCCTGGTGTGGAGAGACCCTCGGCAGCCCCGCAGAGCCTGAGTGCCGAGGTGGCAGCGGCAGCGGCCCCCCTGTGCGCCCCGGCTGACTACTATGGCCGTGTACTGCTATGCGGTCAATAGCTTGGTGATGATGAATAGCAACAGTGAGGTGACAAGCGGTGGGAGCAAGACGCCGCCTCCCCCCAGACAAGCGCTGCCCAGGGGCCCGGAGACCGCGGGCAGCTGCCGCTCGCTGCCCGTCCTCAGCCTCAGCTCGGCCCCCGCGCCGCCCCGCGCCCCGCGCCGCGGCCCCGCTGCCCTCCTCCCGCCGCTGGAGCAGCCCCCGCGGCAGCCAGGCAGCCCTGGGGGGCGGCGAGGCAGCCGCGGCGAAGAGGGGCAGCCGGGACCCGCCGCAGCGCGGCAGCTTCAGCGGGAGCTGCACAACGTCCAGGTGAACCAGAAAGTGGGGCTCTTCGAGGCACACATCCAGGCGCACAGCTCTACTGCCCAGCCGCCACGGAGCCCCCGGCCGGCCCGGCCCCGGCCCGCCAGCCCCACAGTGCAGGCGGTGGCGCTTGAAACCGGACTCCAGCCGCAAGCCCGCAGGGAGAGTGAGGCCCCCAGTGCTGGTGGAGTGCAGATCTGTCCCGACACTGAAGACCTGTCGAGGAGGCCAGTGGTGAAGGTGGTTCCCGCTGTGGGGGCTGTGCAGGACAGCACTCACCAGGAGCCGTCGGAGCCTGCGCCACAGCGAGGTGAGGTGATGGTGGCCCCCACAGAACTTGAGAGGCAGCACCCAGCCATTGGTGGGAGCATCCCTGCCGTTATTGTCACGGACCTGGGGGGCCCGGAGGAGGAGGCGGGCGCCGTGCCCCCCGGCAGCCTGCCCGTCCGGAAGCTGTCATCGTCCTCAGCCTCCTCCACTGGCTTCTCCTCATCCTGGGAGGAGTCCGAGGAGGACATCTCCAGCGACCCCGAGCGCACCTTGGACCAGGCGCCAGCCTTCCTGCAGACCCTGGACCAGCAGAAGCCCCGAGTGGTGAGTCTTGCACCGGCCTTGGGGAGGTGGGGCAAGGCTGGCAGCGTCCCTGCTCCAAGGCACAGCTGCAGTGGGAGGGCAGAGAGACGTCTGTCACATCGCAGGTCTGCCGAGGAACTTTCCACTTACTCGGTGGTGCTTGCTTTGCCTCACATGAAAAGCTGACCCCCGTTCCTAATCTGAAAACCCCTGTTAGCAGGAGAGGGCAGTGGTACCCATCCCACTGTGCGTGGTCCCCATCCCACTGTGCATGGTCCTTGCAGAGCTTCCCTGGCCCTGCAAGCCACATGCTTGACATGCATCCATGGACTGCAGGCTTCTGCTGACGTATGATTAAGAGCCTCAGCTTTCCCTCAGCATAGCTTTCTGGGGTGCTGGAGGTTTCCTGTGATTTCCATGAGCCTAAGGCATAATTTATTACTTCCTTGGCGTTGAAACTGTGGAGCTGTGGGCCAGCTGTTAAAATTCATACTGACGCCTTTCCCTGTAGCCTCTGTAGGCCTCTGACATGGAAGCAGAAATCTCTAGAATTTCTGGTAATTCCCCTTTTGCATGAACCTTTCTTTTGCATGTGAGGTATCTTAACACTTAAGAGTAAGAAGTTCATTCATTTCTGGATCTTTCATAGTTGTGGGGCTGGTTGGGATGCTTCAGATGAGAAAAAGGGTGAGGGTTGTGTTAGCCTTAGGGCAGAAAGGTGTCCTCAGAGAGGAGGGCTCCGAGGTGCTCTCCAAAGGCAGGCACTTGTGGGGCTCTGTGCGTCGCATGGAGAGTTTGTGCCACGCCTGAACGCCCCGTACAGGAGTGTGCTTTGCTGTCAGCCGTCACAGCGCTCAGCCGCAGGGCTCTGAGCCGCTGCGCCCCAGGGCAGGCTGTGCATCCCGAGGTTCTCCCAACCAGCACGTGGGCTCTCCCGTCAGCCAGATGTGAGGCCTTACATTGATTTGAGCTCAGCACTGGAGCCTTGCACTGAAAAACTCTGAACAAGGCAGGGGAGCCCAGTGACACCTTAATTTTAAGGAGTTTGATGAAGGCTTGGAGTGATGTGGTTCACTGCATTTAACTTTACCTAGGCACAGGTTAGAGAAACTCTTGCTAAGCTCAATGACACGAGGAAGACCAGCACTGGGAAGTGGCTGAGTAAAGTGGAGACATCAAACTCCTGAAGAGCTGACAGGCAGGGGTTTGTAGAACGCTCAACAGGCAGAAATGAATATCTTTGCTTTTCTACTTGTGTTGTGCTGTCAGAAGAACTTGGGCTCAGTCCTGCTCAGAATGGAGAAGCAGTTGAGGAAAAGCACAGTTAATGAAGCTGAGTCCGTGGCTCATCATGTTCGCAGACAGCTTTGTGTTTGGGGGCTCTCAGCTGATGAATCAGCTTGCTCCCTTTGGGAGCTGCTGCAGTCCCTCTGCTGATTGAATTCTGCTGGGTTTGTGTGCGTGAGCTGCAGTAATCTCTGCTCTATTCTCCACACTAATGACTGTTCCTAGTGCCAGATCCTGCTGATTTTGCTGTTGAAAACAGTTTGCTGATTGGCACAATCGTGCCCGATGCTCTTGTGGAAAGCTTCCTGGAGCCTGCAGCTGACTCTGCACAGCTTTCTGTGGCCTCCGGCAAGCTCAGCCAGGCTGGTGGCTTAGTAGTGAACAGGCAAGGCTCATTAGTATTGCCAAAAGGCCTGCATGAGAGCAAGTTCAGATCAGGTCTAAGATCAGAGGAACTTTTCTGGGCCCAGTGGGGTTACTCCAAACTAAGGAAGTTGAAAATCTGGTCCAAAATGTGTTGGGCAGCCTGAGGAGATGGACTTGATTTTGTGTTTCAGTACTGGCGTCGTCTCAGCAGGGCTAATTTACAATGGTACTTTCCACTGGGCTCCACAGGTCCCATGCAGGGCTGATCACTGGCTTTGGCAGGTCATAGTCAACTTCTCAGCAGGATGGTGTGCTAATGCCCAGTAACTCAAAGCTGATTCATGGAAGTAACACCCAACTGGTGTGCTGGTTGGCAATGCCTTTTAAATCCATAATGAGAGCAGAAGGCAGCTACTGAAGCGGCCTCAGGTTGCACACTGATTTGTTCTCACAAACTCACTGTTTCCTTTTAATGAGGCACATGGTCTGGAAATGAGTTGTGTAACGAGGGACAATGTGTGAGAAGCTCTCTCCACAACTCGTGCTTCTCCCTCAAGATATGTCCTGGGAGACCTCAGCTGACAGAAACCAGCATCATTGCTTAGTCTGAAGAAGAGGCTGAGAGGAGACCTCATTGCGCTCTACAAGTGCCTGAAAGCAGGTTGGAGTGAGGTGGGGGTTGGTCTCTTCTCCCTGGTATCAGGGGGTGGAATGAGAGGAAATGGCCTGAAGTTGTGCCACGGAGGTTTGGGTTGGAGATCAGGTAAAATTTCTTTCCTGCAAGAGTGGTCAGGCATTGGAATAGGTTGCCTAGGGAAGTGGTAGGGTCACCATGCCTGGGTGTGTTCAAGAAATGTGTGGCCATTTAGTGATAAGACAAGGGGGAATGGATTTAAAGTGGAGGAGGGTAGATTTGGGCTGGATATTAGGAAGAAATTATTTACAGTGAGGGTGGTGAGACACTGGAACAGATTCCCAGGGAGGTTGTGCATGCCCCCTTCTTGGAGGTGTTCAAGGCCAGGTTGGACAGAGCCTTGAGTAACTTGGTCTGTGTCGCTGCACATGGCAGATGTGTTTGAACCAGATGATAATTATAAATCCCTTCCAACCCAAACTGTTCTATCAATCTGTGATTCTATGACTATGACACAGCAGTGTGTGACATGCTTTAATGGCCATGGTAGCCTTAGGTTGATTGTTGGACTTAATGATCTTAGAGGTGTTTTCAAAACTAAACAGCTCTGTGATTCCATGATAATGCCTCTGGGTTGAGCAGATGAACGTTGAGCAGGCAGAGAATCCTGCCTGTCTGCACTGGGCACTGCTGGCACGGGACAGCTTTTGTACCTGGAGGGAAGGCAGTGGTTACTGACAGGGAAGCAGTTCTTGCTGGAGATGTGGTCTGCATCTCACATAGCTTGTTTACAGATCTGGTGAACAGCAGGCTTGCTTCTGTCCTTCCTTTCTGCAGGCTGTCTGGCATAGCAAATCTGTTAGGGATGTCCGGTGTCCCTTGCAGCTCCTTGTGGTGCCCCCAGAGAGCGTGCAGATCCCTTTGGCTGGCACACACTCATCCTCCATTTGTACTTCAAGTAAGAGACTTCGACTGTGGCCAGGCCTGCAGATTGGCCTGTAAGCAAATGATGCTGCCTCCTGAAGGGAAAGAGGGAGTGTGGGCAGTTGTGGACGCTGTGGCCTGGAGCAGCTCCGCTTTGTCGAAGCCGTTTGCTTAGTGCCTTGCTTGTCCGTGGAGCGCTGTGGTGCCTGGTGGGCTGTGGCTGGGGGACACTGACCCTGCTGTGACTGTAACCAACTTCTGAAATGTAGTGACAGTGAGAGCCGTTGGATACTCTGCTGTTGTCTAATTGCAAGCCCGCTTAAGGTCTGACTAAACCTCCTTGTAAGGGCTTTTGCAGCTGTGGCTTTGCCTGGGCTGTGGGCTGCTGCTGGAGAAACCCCACACTTGTTTGTTGATGCTTGCCAGGTTTCAAAGGCACTTAAGCAATCACACTTCTTAGACTGTGTGGGAGGGACACAGGCTGTCCAGGCAGCATGCTGGGATGGGGACACTGTGGTTTGGCAATGCCACAAGACAGCACTCGCTGCACATCCTGACTGCCAGTGGCATGGGCAGTTTGGGGAAGGAGCAGGTGCCTCTGACCACCCTCTGCCCAAGCCAAGGGAACAAAGTGGCAGCACAGCTGAAGGGCACCAGTCTCCATCATGGCATGTCTCGGGCTGAGAGGTGGTTGGGTTGGGTGGCATCACAGAATTATAGTCATTGCAGTTGGAAAAGACTTTAAAGATCACTGAGTCCAACCATTGTCTAACTGTACCAAGTGTGGTGCTAAACCATGTCCCTCAGCACCACATCTCTGCATGTTTTACATAGCTCCAAGGATGGGAATCCAACCACCTCCCTGGGGAGCCTATTCCAGTGCTTGAGAACCCTTTCAGTGAAAAAGTTTCTTCAAATATTCAACCTAAACCTCCCCTGGTGCAACTTGAGGCCGTTTACTGTCATATGTAGGGGAGTGAGAAGGTGCTCTCTGTCTCACACTCCAAGTGGTCTAAGTAGCCTGACACTGTAATGAAGTAGGGGGGTCAATTTCTTCTGTCTTGTATCAGGTGATTGAACAAGAGGAAATGGCCCAAAATTGTGCCAGGGGAGGTTTTAGGTTGGATAGTAGATTTCTTTCTTGCAAGAGTGTCAGGCATTGGAACAGGTTGCCCAGGGAGGTGGTGGAGTCACTATGCCTGAGGTGCTCAAGAAAACATATGGACATGGCACTCTGGGACATGGTTTAATGGCCATGATGGTCTTAGTTTGAAGGTTGGACTTGATGGTCTTAGAGATCTCTTCCAACCAAAACAATTCTGTAACTCCATGATTGTGACCTGACTCCTAAGCTGGAGTTCATACCCAGAATTGGCCCTCTTGTAGCTGTGACTCCCTCTGACTTCTCTGGGAAGATAGGAGTCTGTGAGGTTTGCTGTTTCTGGGTTCCTGTTTAGAATCATAGAATCAGGCAGGGTTGGAAGGGACCACAAGGAGCAGCCAGTTCCAACCCCCCCTGCCATGCCCAGGGACACCCTACCCTAGAGCAGACTGGCCAGAGCCTCATCCAACCTGGCCTCAAACACCTCCAGGGATTGGGGCCTCAACCACCTTTCTGGGCAACCCATTCCAGCCTCTCACCACTCTCCTGCTCAACAACTTCCTCCTCACCTTCAGCCTCACTCTCCCCACCTCCAGCTTTGCTCCATTCCCCTCAGTCCTGTCACTCCCTCATATCCTAAAAAGTCCCTCCCCAGCTTTTTTGTAGCCCCCTTCAGATGCTGGAAGGCCACAAGAAGGTCACCTGGGAGCCTCCTCTGCTCCAGCCTGCAGACCCCCAACTCTTTCAGTCTGTGCTCACAGCAGAGCTGCTCCAGCCCTCTGTGCATCCCCGTGGCCCCATGGTTTGCTCTTCCCAAGGGAGAGCTGATTTCCCCAGGTGTACTCAGCAGCAGGTTGCTTGGACCCAAGTCTTGGAAGCCATCTGTGCCCCTTAAGCAAAAGATATTCCAGATCTGGTTATTGCGGTGGGGCATTTAAAAGCTGTCAGTTCAAAGGCAGTTCTAATGATCTAAAAACCATAATACCTGGACAAATTCAACTGCAACTAAAGGCTGTCTGTTTAGACAGAGCCTTTACATATTAGAGAAGAAAAATTCTCCATACCTTAGTCACACTTAGTTGCCAAGTTGACATGGGCTAGCTTTTAGATGGAATCTCAAACAATAATGCAACCTTCTGCCCTAAATCCCAGCATTTGTCCATTCCTTGGAACCACAGACAGAGCAATAGATGAGTGGGTGAAAAGGCAGAAACTCTGCAAGTGTTTGCTGTAGACAAATGACATATGGAGGGGGTAAAAGTCACTCTGCTGGAAAAGCCATGTCAGGTACTGCAGTGTTCCTCTTCCTGGCTTCCCTCAGCTGCTGTGGACGCATGGGGACGTATGGCAGAAGAGCAATCATCAGGCGCCCCTGGGTGTGTTGTGAAACCCCTGCTCTTTGCAACGTGCAGAGCAGCTTGCTCAGAATGAGAGGCTTCCCTCAGCCTGTGCAGAATGGCAAGAGCTTTCTTGGGGAAAAAAGCAAGCTGAAGGCACTGCTGCCGACAGGCCGTTGGGAAGATTGATTTGTTTGACTTGCGCTGGCGGCGACTGATTGCTGCACGCCGCCAAGTTTAGATGTGGTCAGTGTCAGCCAGGGGCCTGTGGGACCCTTGCTTATTTCCCACTGAGATTTTGCAAGGCGTGAGCTGACAGCAGCTCTCCTGATTTGTTCCTCTAAAAATCCATCAAATGAAACATGCTTTCATTCCCTTTCCTTGCTGTCGCCGTGATCAGGAAGTCTCTGCCTAACAGAAACCATGAGTGCAGGGCTACGGCGCTGCGCGCAAGCCCCGCGGATGTGTGTCTTTCAGCTGAAGGTGTTCTTCCCACTCTGCTCCTCTTAAAAGCTCCCAAGTTTATGAGCTTGTGAGAGGTACCACCACCAAAATAGTTCCAACATGGTGTCTAGAATATGAGAGCCCTGACTGTTTGCTCCGAAGGGGAACTGTTACTCTAGTAATGTGGATCGCTGCCCAGGGAAGGCGCTTAGCACACCAAGTAAGCTGCATCCAGATGGTCTTGAAAGTCTCCAGAGGAGACTCCACAACCTCTCTGGGCATCATCCCTCCCAAGGGTGATGGGCTTAATGTTTGGTCTTCTTCTACCTTGAAAATGCTTCTGGCTTTCCCCACCGTTTCTGAATGTTTTCAGTACAGAATTGTTTGATGAAGAGAATATGCAAGAGAGAGAGCAGCTGTGCTATCGAGTAAGCCCCTCCAAGAAAATGATGGATCTGCTCTAGTCCCGCTGTGGGAAGAGGATACTGAGGTGGACACCTCTGTGTTGAACATTGAACATGTGAAGTTCCATCTAAACAGGAGAAGGGAACTTCTTTTGTTTTGAAGGTGGTAGAGCACTGGAACAGGCTGCACAGACAGGTGGTGGAGCCTCCATCTTTGGAGTCATTCAAAACCCCTCCTGGACACTGTCTTGTGCAGCCTGCTCTAGGTGAACCTGCTCTGGCAGGACTAGATGATCTCCACAGGTCCCTTCTAACCCCTACAATTTTGTGATTCTGTGTGTTTCCATGCTCAGAGCACTACGCTCAGCAGACCTGGCAGCACAGTGTGTTTTGTTTGCTGGCACAAGGACAGGACTCTCTGATGCCCAGCAGGCTGGGCAGAACTTCTGACTCTTTGTAGATGGAGACTGTGCTCTGGGGAGTTCAGAAAGCACCACTCTCTATTTGGTAGCTTATCTTCTACCTACTCATGTGGCCTTCTCAGGGAACAAGCAGCTTTTTTATGGGCTGCCACCCACGGAGGCTAAGTGAAGATGCTGCCACAAGCCTCTGAGAGACAAGTGGTGCTATTTCAAGTCCACTTTCATCAGTGCTTTTCAGCTTGTTGGGAAAGGCTTCTTCTCAGCTCACATTCCCCATGAGTGACAGCACAGGAATTGCATGGCACATAGCAGATCTTTTTCACAGAGAGGCTTAGTTGATAGCACAGCTGCTCTCTTTCTTGCATATTTTGTTTCTCAAAAAAATTAGTACTGAAAGCATTCATAAAAAGGGGGGGAAAGCCCAGAGCATTTTTGAGGTAGAGGAGGAACATTAAGCCCTTCACCCTTGAGAGCGATGATGCCCAGAGAGGTTGTGGAGCATCCTCTGGAGACTCTCAAGACCAATCTGGGTGTGTTCCTACATGACCTTACCTAGGTGATCCTACTTTGTCAGGGAAGTTGGACTCAATGTTCTCCAGAGTCCCTTCCAACCCCTACCATTGTGTGATTCTATAATCCTCAGAGTCCTCAGCTCTGGAAAGAGCAAAGTTTCTTCCCCTTCTGATGGGAAGCACAGGATGCCAGGAGCTTGGCTGCTTGAATTCTTCAGCTGAATGTCCACAGGTTGAAGTTCCCAGATCAGTGGAAATGTAACTATTTGGGCTACCTTTTTAAAACCTTGCAGTGACAAAAAGCAATCAAATTGTTGTCAGGACCTGCCTCATGCTTTCCATATTCTTGCTCTAATGTCTTAGGACAGATTTGCACGTGAAGAAAATACTGGTGGAGCACTGAGCTCCCATATGCCACAAGATGACTGGGAGCCAGTGTTGAGCTAATTGTTTTCTTCATCTATGAGTCTGTTCTAACTCACTAGAGGAATGATGGCATCTGTGTATGATGTTAAATGTTGTTTCAGCTAAGATTAGTCTCTTGTAATTGTCAGACATTATTTTGTTTGCAGCAGTAGGCAGATTTGACCTGCTTTCTTCCCAGGAAGCCCAGCCAAGCTTTCTAAGAAAGATGTTAATATTTAATGAAGGGGAAACTGAATGGTAACGGTCATAGAATCACAGAGTGGTAGGGGCTTGAAGGGACCTCCAAAAGGCATGAGTCCAACCCACCTGCCAAAGCAGGATCACCTATGGCAGCTCACACAGGAGTGCATCCAGACAGGTCTTTAACGTCTCCAGAGGAGGAGATCCCACACTCTGTCTGGGCAGCATGATCCAGTTCTGATGAGATTGAACAAGGCCAAGTGCAGGGTGCTGCACTTTGGCCACAACAATCCCAAGCAACACTACAGGCTGGGGACAGTGGCTGAGAGCAGCCAGGAGGAAAGGGACCTGGGGGTACTGGTGGATAATAGGCTGAAGATGAGGCAGCAGTGCCCAGGTGGCCAAGAGAGCCAATGGCGTCCTGGGCTGGCTCAGGAGCAGTGTGGGCAGCAGGACAAGGGAGGTTCTTCTGCCCTGTGCTCAGCACTGCTCAGGCCACACCTTGAGTACTGTGTCCAGTTCTGGGCTCCTCAATTCAGGAGAGATGTTGAGGTGCTGGAAGGTGTCCAGAGAAGACCAACAAAGCTGGTGAGGGGCCTGGAACACAGCCCTGTGAGGAGAGGCTGAGGGAGCTGGGGGTGTGCAGCCTGCAGAAGAGGAGGCTCAGGGCAGAGCTCATTGCTGCCTGCAACCACCTGAAGGGAGGCTGTAGCCAGGTGGGGTTGGGCTCTTATGCCAGGCAAGCAGCAACAGAACAAGGGGACACAGTCTCAAGTTGTGCAATCAGGGCAGGTCTAGGCTGGATGTTAGGAGGAAGTTGTTGGCAGAGAGAGTGATTGGCATTGGAATGGGCTGCCCAGGAAGGTGGTGGAGTCACCATCCCTGGAGGTGTTGAAGCAAAGCCTGGCTGAGGCACTTAGTGCCATGGTCTGGTTGGGTGGCTAGGGCTGGGTGCTAGGTTGGACTGGGTGAGCTTGGAGGTCTCTTCCAACCTGCTTGATTCTATGATTCTCCATTACCCTTACAGAAGAGAAGTTTTTCCCCATGTTGGGGAGGAACTTCCTGTGTTCCACTTTTGTGTCCATTGCCCCTTGTCCTGCCACAGAACACCACTGAAAAGAGCCTGGTCCCTTCTTGCTGCCCACCCTTCAGATATTTATAAACATTAGTAAGATGCTCTCTCTTCTCCAGGCTCTTAGCCTTTCTTCATCAGACAGAAGTTCTAGTCCCTTAATCATCCTTGTAGTCCATTGTTGGACACTCTTTAGTATATCCCTGACCCTCTTGAACTGGGGAGCTGGACACAGTACTCCAGATGTGATCTCACCAGGCCAAAGTAGAGGCAGAGGAGAACCTCTCTTGAAATGCTGGCCACGATTTTCTTCATGCACCCCAGGATACCATTGGTTTTCTTGGCAACAAAGAGAATTTGCTGTGTAGTGAACAACTTATTGCCCAGTAGGGCTTCGAGGTTCTTCTCCATGGAACTGCTTTCCAGCAGATCAACCCCTAATCCCTACTGATGCCTGGTATTGTTCCTCCCCAGGTGCAGAACTCTGCACTCTTAGCATTGTCCAATCCCTGAGTAGCTTTGCAGCCTAATCCCTCTTCTCTGATCTGGCTTTCTAAGCAATGTGGGCTGGGTTACTTGGAGTGGCCCTCTGTGGAATTCACCTTGCTTGGCCTCATTGGATTCAGGCTAAGTCTTCTCCTAAGGAACCTTTCTTCTCTGTTGGCTATGATGGAGTCTTGAAGACAGGCCCAGGAGTGTGCTTAGGACAGAGGAATCTGTTTCTGAAGTACTCCTGAATGCCTTCTCTCCAGTTTGTGGGAATGCCATTCTTACCCATCCACATAAAAGGCCAGGTCATGCATAACCTGCACAACGGCTGCTGGCAGTTCAGGAAAGCCTCTCCAGCCACACAGGTCTGCCACCTTCAAAAGCAAGTATCTCTAATCTGGCCTTTAAATTGGTGTTTAGGCAGCAAAATGTGTGGTTTGCCCTGCAGCAGGGGTGGTGACCCAGCAGTGCCTCTCGGCGTGGGTGCGCTCACAGCGGTGTCCAGCGGCGGAGTTCAGTCTGGCTGTGCATGCCAGCAGTGCACTCAGAACTGCTGGAGGCTTTTTGGAGGATCTAGGTTGCAGCTTCTTGTTTCCCAGGCACGGTGGGAGTTCACCATCACAGAGTCGCTGTTGTGGCTGTGTGTCTGTGGAGATCCTCTCTGCTGTTGTCAGCTGTGAGCTGAGTGCCAGTGTTGTCTGACCCGAGTTTCTCAGAGACAGACAGCATTGGAGTCTGGAGCTGCTGCACACTGCTAGGATCCAGATTAGCCTTTCCTCTCTCATGAGATTAATTCCAGTGTTACCATGTGTTCTAGCCACAGAATCATAGAATGGTTTAAGTTGGAAGGGACCTCAAAGATCATCCAGTTCCAACCCCCTGCCATAGGCAGGGACACCTCCCACTAGAACAGATCACTCAAGGGCTCCTCCAGCCTGGCCTTGAACACCTCTGGGAAGGTGCCACAGCCTCCCTGGGCAACCTGTGCCAGTGTCTCACCACCTTCACTGTAAAGAACTTCTTCCTAACATCCAGTTTACATCTCCAGCTCTTGCAGTTTAAACCCACTACTCCTCATCCTGTCATTACCAGACCTTGTCAATAGTCCCTCCCCAGCATTCCTGTAGGCCCCCTTCAGATACTGGAAGGCTGCTACAAGGTTTCCTCCAAGCCTTCTCTTCTCCAGACCGAAGAGAAGCAATAAGTGAGTTTTCATAGAATTCTTTCAGCTGCAAAAGACCTCTAAGACCATTGAGTCCAACTGCTGACCTACCACCACCACGACCACTAAACCATGTCCACATGGTCCTTGAACACCTCCAGGAACTCCACTACTTCCCATGGCAACCTGTTCACACTTGCAGGAAAGAAATTTTTCCCAATATCCAAACTAAACCTCCCTTGGCATAAGTTCAGGCCATTTCCTCTCCTCCTGTAGCCTGATACTAGGGAGAAGAGACCAACCCCCACCTCTCTCCAGCCTCCTATCAAGGAGTTGTAGAGAGCAATGAGGTCTCCTCTCAGCCTCCTCTTCTTCAGACTGAGCAACCTCAGTTGCCTCAGCTGCTTCTCACCAGACCTGTTCACCAGCTTTGCTGCCCTTCTCTCGACATGCTCCAGTACCTCAATGTCTTTCTTGTAGTGAGAGGCCCAAGGCTGAACCCAGTATTTATTTGAGCTGCAGCCTCACCAGTGCTGAGTACAGGAGCATGATCATTTCCCTACTCCTGCTGGCCACAGAATGTAGTAAAAAATGTTTTTTTCATCATCAACATGGAAAAAGAGAGCCTAGTAGAAGGAATTAAGTTCTTCCTTTCAGATCTGAGGTTTAGTGGTGGCCAAAACACAAGGTTGCTTTTAGATAGATGGCACAGAGGGTAAAAGAAGAACAAGTGCTTAGCTCTCACAGCTTCTTGCAGGCAGTACAATGTACTATCTGATCAACCCTACACAACAGGAACTGCATCAGCATTCAGCATTGTTGTGGTTTTAAGTGATAGTGAAGAATCCCTCATCTGCCTGAAAGACATACTTGGGCTCTGGAGCGACACACCAGTGGACGTGAGTTTGAGTCAGAGGACGGTATCAGATTATCTCTTCACTCTTTGCTTCACACATTTGACTTGCAGAGGGGGTGGAACCTGCAATTTCTCTGCCTGTGGACCTTGCTGAGTTAATGTGAGTTTTGCTTAGAGTTTCATATATAGCTTCTGAGTTTTCATCCTTGTCTTTAAGTCTCGTACTTGGGATTTTGCGAAGTAGGACTCTTGGACTGCGTGAAGCAGAGGGAGGTCTCTACCTGCAGGCTTCACTGTCACAAACTCCTCTCAGCCTGAATGCTTTGGGTTTTGCCTGAATGAAGACCAGTAAACCAACACCAGGAATAATCAAGACAGTGTCTTGCTAGTGAGCAGGGCCAGCCCTCTCCCCTCATCAGCACCTGCAGAAGGGCTGTCAGAAGTGTGGTGCTGAGTGGAAGTTAGCAGAAGGCTGAACAACAGCAGCACCTACCTTCAGCATCACCTCCTCCTCCCTCTTTGCTTCCTGTCCCTTTGCCCTTGCTTGGGCAATTTGTCTGCAGCAAGATAGAATCAAAGAACCCTCTTCCTTTGCTAAACAATTCTGCTGCTTTTGTTAGGGTCAGATAAAATGCTGATAAAAGCTGTTGTAGCTCCCCTGAAGCCAGCAGGAGCATGCTGCAGATTTGGTCCTTGATGTGTTGTTGGTTTGTTTTTGCCTTGTTCTCCCCTGCATATATCCAGTTACATCTAGAGGTAAATCCAACACTGAACTGAGACAGAGACGCGGTCCCCGGGGGACGGTTGCCCATTGGTAGGTACAGTGCTTCAGAGCCTCTGGGGACAAGAAGATCTCCAGGGTGCCCTTTTGGAAAGTGCAGTTTAGGTTTCAGTGTTTCTTCTCTCTCTTCTCTCTCTTCTCCCTCTCTCTTCTCTATCTCCTCTCTCCTCTCTCTTCTCTCTCCTCTCTCTCTCTCCCTCTCTCTCTCTCCTTTCTCTCTCCTCTCTCTCTCTTCTCTCTTTCCTTTCTCTCTCCTCTCTCTCTAATCTCTTCTTTCTCTTCTTTTCTCCTCTCTTTCATCTCTCTCTTCTCTCTTGTCTCTCTTCTCTCTTGTCTCTCTCTTTTCTCTTGTCTCTCTTCTCTCTGTCTTCTCTCACCTCTCACTTCTCTCTTGTTTCTCTCTCTTCTTTCTCTTTTCTTTCTCTTCTTTCTCTTCTCTCTCTTCTCTCCTTTCTTTCTCTCTCTTCTCTCTCTTCTTTCTCTCCTTTCTCCTCTCTCTCTTCTTTCTCTCTTCTCTCCTCTCTCTTCTTTCTCTTCTCTCTCTGTCTCTCTTTTCTCTCCGTCTCTGTCTTCTCTCTCTTCTTTCTCTCTCTCTTCTCTCCTCTCTCTCGTCTTTCTCTCTCTTCTTTCTCTCTCTCTTCTCTTCTCTCTCTCTTTTCTCTCTTTCCCCAGCTTCCCTCTAAACAATCTCTGATCCCTGCTGCCTGGGAAGAGGGCAGGAGTGAAGCCTGGCCTTCAGCTCACTGCCGAGCCTCGTCCATTGCAGTCACACTTTGACAGAGGGTTTGGGAAGACGTCAGAACAGCTTTTACCCCATTGGGCTAAGTACACTCAAAACATTTTTGTTAGCTGTGTACTTCAATACAATGGCTGAGGGAGCCTGAGTGTACCCCTCAAAAGAGGGAAGACTGCGACACTGAGAAAGGGAAGGGGTGAGAAGGAGGTCAACAGCCTCCTTCTCACCAGGTTGACCTTAGGAATTGCTTTGCCAGCAGCTGCAAGCCCCATTAGATATCCAGGGACATCCTCCCACTCCAAGCAAGGTGCAGCACAGTTGGGGAAGAATTAGCACCGTGCCCAAATGTACTATGGTTGCTATTATGGGTAATATATATTTAGTACTCTGCAGGGGCCATTCAAGCGTGCATCTGTAGGAAGAGGGGGGAAGAAAAGTTAAGTTTGCTTTTTTTGGCAGGCTGGAGATTGGAGAGGCCAATCTGCAGTCTTCTCTTGGTGTGTTTTACGTGGGTGGGTTTTGTGAAGCTACAGGCAAAGTTATTGCACCCCTAGGCCACTCACACTCAGTGCTTCTCCAATTTTAGCAACATTCTTTCCAGGCTCAGCTACATTTGTTTTTCTGTTCTCTATGGCAATTGATGATCTAAGTGTAAAATGTATAACTCAGGCAGGATATCCTCTTCTATATTTCTTCCACAGCTGTAGCTGGATCAGGACAATGTAATCCAGTGACATGTTGTAATGCCTAATGCTTTCTTTAATACATTCCAGATTAAAGCAGTCTGCAAAGTTTACATATCTAAAGTAATAAATTGAAACAATAAACCAGACAAATCCTGACCTATGATTGTGTTCTGAGAGTGTTGGGTTGGTTAGATTATCCCCCCCCGCCCCCGCCCCCCCCGCCCCCCCCCCCCCCCCCCCCCCCCCCCTTCTATCTTCTCTGGTCTGCCTAAAGCCTGTTTGTAGGAAACTCAACAGGACAGATAAAAGATGATGAGACAAACAACTTAATCCCTTAATAATGTCAAGTGGAAAATCCAACAACAGATTGGCAAGGAACTCAAATAACAACTGCAAAGTGGCCTTCACTGAGGGCTGCAGACCCTGTTTAAAAAACCAAGCTTGGGATATAATTAGAGATGAGCCTGAGTCAGTACCCACAGGTTCAAACATTTCCTTGACCTCTGGAATGAAGCCAAACTCCCTTTTCTTGGTGATTTTTTTTTCCTTCATCGATGCCTGTGTAGCATCAACTCAGCTCCATTCAGGTTAGTTCAACATCCCCTCATGCAGCTCAGCACCTACACAAAGTGGCCGTGAAAGGTGCCAGAGTGGTGTTTCCACCTCTGCGTGCTGTTACGGATGGGAGCATGGGATAGTGGTGAGGGTGTGCTGCTTGTCCTGTGGCAGCAGAAGGGGGACAAGAGCTGGGCACCACTTACTTGCTGGCACTGTAATGGCCTCTGACCCCCACTATCTCACCTTGCCCTTGCTGGAGACTGGTACACAGCTGGCACCCCTGTTCCTGCTGCTTAGGGCAATCTTAGGCTGTGCCTTGAAAGCAAGGCTTGTGCTCACAGAAGTGGGAGGCGCTGTGAAATGCAGTTGCCAAGCACCTTCAGGTAGAATGAGAGGACTGGCCTGGAGTTGTGTGAGGAGAGGTTTAGGTTGGATATTAGGGAAAATGTATTCACTGCAAGAGTGATCAAGCATTGGAACAGGCTGCCTAGGGAGGTGGCAGCGTTATCGTCTGTGGAGGTGTTCACGAAACATGTGGCCATGGCACTCTGGGACATGGTTTAATGAACACAAACCCTGCGAGGAGAGGCTGAGGGAGCTGGGGGTGTGCAGCCTGCAGAAGAGGAGGCTCAGGAGTGACCTCATTGCTGTCTACAACTACCTGAAGGGACTTTGTAGCCAGGTGGGTGGTGGCCTCTTCTGCCAGGTAACCACCAATAGAACAAGGGGACACAGTCTCAAGTTGTGCTGGGGGAGGTCTAGGCTGGATGTTAGGAGGAAGTTCTTCACAGAGAGAGTGATTGGCATTGGAATGGGCTGCCCAGGGAGGTGGTGGAGTCACCATGCCTGGAGGTGTTGAAGCAAAGCCTGGCTGAGGCACTTAGTGCCATGGTCTGGTTGCCTGACTAGGGCTGGGTGCTAGGTTGGCCTGGATGATCTTGGAGGTCTCTTCCAACCTGGTTGATTCTATGATTCTGTAACCATAGTGGTAGGTCAGTGGTTGGGCTCAGTGATCTTAGAGGTCTTTTCCAACCAAAGCAGTTCTCTGATTCTCTGTACCTACCTGAATGACTGTTGTACTTTAAAAGAAGATGTGAGAGCTGTTTGACAGAGCCCTGAGCAGTGTGCCCTACCAGCTCTGCAGTTGTTATGTCGTTCTAGGAATTTATGTGTAAAACATTCCCAATCCATTTCCTCCCTCTGCTTGACAAATCCTGTTTCCCATCCATACTTTTAGCAGAGAAGGACCTAGCCTTGATCATTCTGCAAAGCCCACAGAATAGCTGCGTAGGTAGTGCACGTCGCAGGGTTTGAGTGAGTGGTACCACCACTGAAAAAAGCCTGTCCAAAGCCTGTGCTTTCAAGATGAGCCTTTGGAAATGCAGCTCTGAGCTGAAGCAGACCTTCTCTCAGAGGATGGAGCAGCTCATGTTGTCTGGCTCTCCAGGAAGCCCCTTTGCACAGCAGTCTAAAACAAATGGTTTGAAGCCATGGATACAGCTTAACTCCGTGGCTGTTAGCAGCCTCTCATCTTTGTCTCCTCTCGGGGAGAAAAGAGTTGGCCTCTCTCCTCAGGTCTCTGTTTTCTCATGTTACTCTTCATTGCTGGAATCTATTTTTTGAGCCAAGAAAGGCATCGTGGGGGTCGAGGTGTTTGGAAGTGGTAGGAGGAGTTGCTGAACGTACTGGGGTTGTTTAGTCTGGAGAAGTGAAGGCTAAGGAGAGATCTTAGTGTTCTCTACAACTACCTGCAAGGAGGCTGTAGTGAGGCTGGTGCTGGTCACTTCTCCGGAGTAGCTAGAGATGGGACAAGAGGAAATGGGCTGAAGTTGTGCCAGGGAAGGTTTTAATTGGATATTAGGAACAATGTCTTTCCTGCCAGAGTGGTCAGGCATTGGAACAGGCTGCCCAGGCTGGTGGTGGAGTGGCCATGCCTGGAGGTGTTGAAGAAGTCTGTAGATGTGGTGCTTCAGGATATGGCTTAGTGGTCATGGTAGTTGGGTTACGACTGAACTCAATGATCTTAAAGGTCTTTTCCAACCTTATGATTTTATGATTCTAAGCAACCACAACACTGAGCAGGTGCTGGGGCAGTAATGGGAGGGGAAACGCAGAGGTAGCTCAGCGCCAGCTCTGCTGGTCTTGCCTGTTCCTATATTGCACAGCCCAGCTAGCTCTGGTATTGAGCCTTTGGGCAGCTTAGAGGCAATTCCAGATCCCAGGTTTGTTCTTGTGGGTGGGAACCCTTTCCAGAAGAGAGAAGACTCAGAGATGCCTATGTAATATAGATTGTTCTCATACTTGAACATATGCAGGAGTTGACCTTTCAGCACTGAAATAAGAAGTGATGGGAATAGAATAAATTACAGCCTTAAAAGAAAAGCCAAGTTGCTTAGGCTTGCACCTCAGCAGGAGTCAAATGGGGAGGCTGAAAGAGCTACAGAGGGCCCAAATGACCGACTCAAAAAGCAGTCTTTCAGCAATGGGTTTGGTGGCTCTTCGCTGAGATGTGGAATGAAGCTATGAGGTGATGAGGAGCTCTAGAAGTGAATTTTAATTATGTGGGTTGGTTGGAAAGCCTCTGTTAGGGATGTGTTATCCTGAAAAATCTGCAAGACTCAAAGATAGGTTGGATGTGAGGACTGAAAGAGATCCATCCAAGTTTTCCACTTGCTACAAGTTTCAGAGTTGGAGCGAAACACACTTGCAGATGAGAGCAGTAACATTTACACTTGCATCGCCAAGGCATAAATTGTTCTGTGAGTTGCCAGGCTGCAAGGAATCAAGCTCCTGTGTTGCACTGCAAGCCTCAGAGCTACCAGGTTTGCATCAGAGCTAAAGCCACAATCTTTGTAAGCTTGATAGGAGGCAGCTCTGAGCTCCCGTGGTAACGCTCCCTCAACCTTCAGGGTGCTGGTGTCGAGGGCAGGATTTTTCCAAGAGAACCAAAAGTGAAAGCTCTCCCCTGGTATGCAGAAACTGCAGCCTGATGAGGAACTCCCTCTGCTTGATGGCTTCTCTTGAACCCTCCTCCCTCTTTGGTCTCAGCAGAGGGTTGCTCAAGGCTTTATTAGGGCAGCCACAGTCACGGGTTGGGCTGCTCTATGCCACAGAGCTGCCCAAAGGGATGCCAGGGCTTGCCCACTTGGCCTGCTCTTCCGCTAACCCATCTCTGCAGGGTCCCCAAGGCAGTCAGACCTCCAGCCCTGTCCAGACAAGTGCTGGCAGGACAGAAAATTGTAGGAGTTGGCTAGAGCTGGAAAAAAAAGCAGGGTTTTGGCAAGGAGTAAATTTTCCAGCAAATGCCAAGGGGGAGTCAAAATGATTCACAAATTCAAACACATTTTCTGAATAGTTCTGGCCTAGCAAAACAAAAAAGAATACAGAGGTGGAGGAAGAGAGAAGGGTGTTAAAAATAGCAGTGCTGTCATTCTGACACTCTCAGAATGAATCCCTTCAGTTTGGGAATGGTTTGTTTATGTTTTGCAAGCACTTGAAATGTAGATTTGATTCAGGGTTTTCTTCTTGTTGTTGTTGTTTTCTTCACTTCAAAGTTGACCTCACTCCCAAAACACAGTGGAAGGAGCAAATAGGAAAGCTTTTTTTAGAGCTTGCATAACCCCACATGAAACATCTCCTTTTTGCTTTGGCTCTAGATGTGCCATTTTGGAGCTTGCCTGCTACAGCCCCATGGTTTTAGCTGTATTCAGTCCAACCTGAGCATCTCCTCTCTCCCTAGCATTTGGGTTGAGCTCTGATATAAACTTCCTGTGCCTTGTCCAGCTCCTTTACTGGCTAACCTCTAAGTCAAATGCCATGGAGCAAGTGTTTTAGTTTAATCTGAGGTCAACCACATGTTGCTGTGATTCAAACTGAAACCTGTGGTATGGAATGAGTAAGAGCTGTAGGTTTTGTAGATAACTGACAGCTTCTCCAGAACCTCACTTAGAAAAAGAACCCAAAGCCCTGAAATCTGATCTAGAAATCTTCAGAGAAGCTGAAGGGCAGACTTTCACCCCCAGCTCCAACACTTGCACTCATGTCTCCTCCAACTGATTCATTAAAGGGAAACCAGCATAAACAGCTACTAATGAGTTCGGTGTAGCCCAAACCTGCTGCTTGCCTGGGCAGAGGGGAAGGAGCACGCCTGTCTGTTGTCCTGAAGGTGACTGTTTCACAACGTGTTTTCTGCCTGCCTGGAACAGAGGGTGCTGTTTCCTCAGCTGAAGACCATCCCTGGGCCATCTGGAGCAGCGTTTCCTTCGCTGAGGTTTCCTTGACTGTCTTAGGAGCCCCTTCCTTCTGTAGCCTGGGAAGTTTGGGCACAAAGGAGAGAGAAAAAAGGTGCTGTGGTGTGGGATGCCAAACTTTTGAGCAGCAGCTTCTCTGGGACAGGAGCTATAGGGAAGATCTTTTCCATTTGTGGGAAGAGGAGGCTGAGAGGAGACCTTGTTGCTCTCTATGACCCTCTGGGAGGAGGTTGTAGTGAGGTGGGGGTTGGTCTCTTCTCCCTAGTGTTATGTGATAGAATGGCCAAAATTGTGCCAGGGCAGTTTTAGGTTGGATAGTAGGAAAAAAATTCTATGCTGCAAGAGTCATCAGGCACTGGAACAGGCTGCCCAGGGCACTGGAGTCATCATCCCTGGAGCTGTTCAGGAAGGGTGTGGGCATGGCACTTTGGGTCATGGTTTAATGCCCATTGTGGTCTTAGGTTGATGGCTGGACTTGATCATCTTAGAGGTCTTTTCCAACGGAAAGAATTCTACCAGTCTATCAGTTTTCCAAGTTTATATTTTCTCTGCAAGACAGAAGGCTGGAAATGTGCTTTCATTTTAGAGAGGAAAGCCCAGACTTTCAGCCACCAGCCTTCAAGAGCTGGGAGCTGTGGGAACAAGGCTAAGCTCGAGCTCAAACTGCATCAGCAGACAAATGGTCTATTGAAATAGCTGCTTCTCGTGGTCCAGAAGTGGTCTGGATGGAAAGAAAGGCCAGAAGGGCAGACCCTGTGAACAGCTTCAGCTTTCCTGTAACAAACAGATATTCCAGCTCTTCCCTCCCTGCCCCAGTTGAAACAAAAAGCCCATACACAACTAAAGCAAAATCTGCCTTCCTGTTTGTGTGTGGGTCAGGAGGCCTGGGACAGCAGGGGGGCACTCTACTTCTGCATCTCCTCCAAAATTCAAACTCATCTCCCAAGCAAAACCTGGAGGTAGGAGCGCAGATGGAGCTGCAGGTGGTCACCAAAGAACAAGGACCATATAACCTATACATGGAGGCTCACACTACTCTTAGAGGCCTTCTCCATCATCAAGTCCAACTGTCAACCTAAGACTGCCATGAACATTAATCCATGTCCCAGCATGCCATGGCCACATGTTCCTGGAACACCTTCAGGGATGAGGACTCCACGACCTCCTTGGGCAGCCTGTTCCAATGCCTGACCAATCTTTCACTGAAGAAATCTCCCCAAATATCCAACCTAAATCCTCTCTGGCACAGTTTCAGGCCATTTCCTCTCATTCTGGCACCTGATACTAGAGAGAAGAGAGTTGTAGAGAGCAATGAGGTCTCACCTCAGCCTCCTTTTCTCCAGGCTAAAGAACCTAAGTTCCTTCAGTTCCTCTTTATAACACCTGTTCTCCAGAGCCTTCACCAGCTCTGTTGCCCTGCTCTGGACCTGCTCCAGCATCTTGATGTCTTTCTTGTAGTGAGGAGCTCAAAACTGAGCATGGTATTTGAGGTGTGGCCTCTCCAGCACCATGTCTTTAGATCTATGACCTGTTTAAAGGGCATTCATCCCGTGGACATTGGGTGAATCCCATTTCCAGCTGATAGGCTGCACAACTCTCTCGGATGCTGGGTCTTCAGGGTTAACTTGAGTGAAATTGCAAAAGGAAGGCAGTTTGGAAGTTGTAAACCTTCCACAACCAGTGGAAGGTTGTGTACAACATTAAGGATAGCAGAGCACTGGAACAGGCTGCCTAGAGAGGTTGTGGAGCCTCCATCTCTGGACAGATTCAAAACCTGTCTGGACACGTTCCTGTGTGTCTTTCTGTTGTGGTTTTAAGCAGGACAGATTACTCTTTTACCTCTTCCAAAAGGGCAGCAGAAAACTGTTCCCCAAAGGACTGAGGGATTGGAAAGCTTAAATGGAAAGGCAATTAATGTCCTGCAATGCTGTAGTGGTATAGTGCAAAGCATAGAAAAAGTCACAAATTCATATTCAGCCTTGGCCCAGTCCTTTGACCTGGGCTTACAACACTCTCATTAGGCCAAAACCTTCTAGAACATTCTCCTAACCAGGCCTCAAATGCCTCCCTCCCTTTCCCTATACGTCCCTGCCTAAGCCCAAATGACACAGTAAAAATTAGCTCTGCTAAGGCCAAGCCAGGCTGTGAGCCTCCCCCATACCAAACCCCATAAGGGAGCCTGTGCCACTAGGAGGGGAGAAGGGAAGGTACTGACTCTGCAGCCACTGTCTGAGCGATGCAGGAAGAAATAGCAAGATTACGCTTTCTGGTACCCCTCCTGGACCTTTCTGGCTTCTGGAGGTCTGTAACCCTGTGATGTTCTTAAAGGCACATGGGCTCAAATGGCTGCACCTTCTTTAGGTGAACCTGCTTTGGCAGGGGGAGTGGGACTCGATGATCTCCAGAGGTCCCTTCCAACCCCTATTGTTCCATGACTCTGTATCATCCCTTCTTCAGGGCCAAGTTGAGGGACATCTGTGAATTCTTCTCGTAGATGATCTTCTGGAGAGCAGCAGTCTTTAGAAAACTAGCTAAAACCTGCTGGTGGCATCATGGGCAGAGCACTGTTGAGAGGTAGACTGAAGGGAGGGACGCAGCTTTCCTGGCTAGCGGCAGAAGGCAGAGGCTTGCAGAACAGCAACATTTTCCATGTACTCTGCAATCTAGTTGCTTGCTTGGGAGCTGAATTGCAAGCCAGCTCAGAGAGGCTGGCAGCTGTAACATGACACACATACTCAGTGTCAGTGTTTATTGAACTGAGTGAGGCTTTGAGAAAGAGGCTTTGGCCCAGGACACACTTACAGTGCGATGGCACTCAAGGTCTCTAAAGCAGCACAGCTGGCGTTTTGGGGGGTATGTTCTCCAAAGGTAAAACAGTTTGGAAGACACCTGCTCAGCTCTTGGAGAAGAGGAGGCTCAGGGGTGACCTCATTGCTGTCTACAACTACCTGAAGGGAGGTTGTAGTCAGGTGGGGGGGTGGCCTCTTTTCCCAGGTAACCACCAATAGAACAAGGGCACACAGTCTCAAGTTGTGCCAGGGGAGGTCTAGGCTGGATGTGAGGAGGAAGTTGTTGTCAGAGAGAGTGATTGGCATTGGAATGGGCTGCCCAGGGAGGTGGTGGAGTCACCATCCCTGGAGGTGTTGAAGCAAAGCCTGGCTGGGGCATTTAGTGCCATGGTCTGGTTGACTGGGCAGGGCTGGATGCTAGGTTGGCCTGGATGAGCTTGGAGGTCTCTTCCAACCTGGTTGATTCTGTGATTCTATGATTCTTGAAGCCCCTAAGACATGTTAGCTTTCCTAGTGGGTATTGAAAAGCACAGAGTTCACCACTGATCTTGAAAAGATACTGCAAGGGAGACTCCAGGGTGGAGGTTTAGTGGCTGAATTTGCAGCAGTGCTTTCATCTGATGTCACTGGAACGTGTTCATTTGCTGCTGTCTCCTGGTGTCTTGACTTCTTTTGCTACTGTAGGAACCAGGGCCGGTGAACAGTGCTTGGTGACTCCTTGAACTGTAGTTCCTTGCCTCTCCTTTTCATGGGGAATTGAGCAGGCTCTGGGGAAACCATGTAGTGGCCTTCCAGTACCCAAAGAGGGCTACAGGGAAGCTGGGGAGGGACTTTCTATAAGGGCTTGTAGTGACAGGATGAGAGGGAATGGATTGAAACTCGAGGAGAATAGGTGTAGACTGGGTATTAGGAAGAAATGCTTCTCAGTGAGGGTGGTGAAACACTGGAACAGGTTGTCCAGGGAGACTGTGGATGGCCCCCCCCGGATGTGTTCAAGGCCAGGTTGGATGAGGTCTGGAGCAGTGTGTCCAGTGGAAGGTGTCTCTGCCAATGCCAAGGGGGGTGGAACTAGATGATCTTTAAGGTCCTCTCCAACTCAAGCCACTCCATGAATCTGTGAATCATAGAGGCACGTAATTGTTTTGACAGGAAGAGGCCTTTAAGATCACTGAGTACAACCTTCAAGCTAAGCCCACTATGGCCATCAGAACATTTCTCAAACACCTTCAGAGGACTCCACCACCTCCCTGGGCAGCCTGTTCCAATGCCTGACCACTCCTGCAGGAAAGAACTTTTTCCTACTATCCAGCCTAAACCTCTGCTGGTGCAATTTTAGGCTATTTCATCTCATTCTATCACTTGATATTAGGGAGGAGAGACCAACACCACCTCACTCCAGCTTGTTTTCAGGTAGTTGTAGAGAACAATGAGGTCTCCCCTCAGCCTCCTCTTCTCCAGGCTAAGCATTCCCAGTTGCCTAAAGAATCACCAGCCTAGAAGATCACTTCATTTCAGTTGCAGGAGTGGGATGAGGTTGGGCCAAATCTCCTGTGTCATAGCTCTGTTGAGTCTGGTGGGCTTGCATGAGGATTAAATCTGATCCAGGGGAAGAACAGCATGAGACATAGATGGACTGGTTAGTGCATTGTTTGTGTAAGTGGCCAGGCCATGGAGAGCTGCCCATATTACAAAATCCCCCCTTCCCAGCTGGATCCATCAGGGATCCTTCAGAAAACACAGTCCAGGCAGAGCAGCAGCAAAATGCTTGACTGAGTTTCTCCTGTGTCCCTCTTGTGCTGAGAGTCGAGGACCACGCTGGCAGCGGCGCCTGAGCTCAGCTCGCCAGCTGTGCTGAACTGCCATCCTAGGGAGCAGGAGGGGTCAGATTGCTGTGCCCTCCCGTGGGAGTAAAGTTCTAAGCAATAGTCTTGGAACAAAAATAGGAACCGTCCACCAGAGCTATTTCTGATGACCTCAAAGTTAATTTTTTTTTTTGGGGGGGGGGGGTGTTTGTTTTTTTCCTTGTCTGTTTCTTAGCAGGAGCTGCTGAGCTCTCCAGCAGAACAGGAAGCAGGCTGAGGAGCTGTTTGAGTAACCAGAGTTGTCAGATCAGTGGAAAAAAGAAATGGTCTGAGTACAGCTTGTGAAAGTGACGCCCCAAATGGTGACATTTCTGCAGTTTCTCTTTCTAGATCAGGGCTGTTCTTCGTGCCAAGGGGACTTACTGTCAGCCACTGCCCTGGCTGCGAGCAAACGCAGCATTTCTTTTCGACGCTGGACCAGGGGCAAAGCAGAAAGCTTCCCCTTGGTGTCCTTGGGTCAGATTCCAGATGAGTTCATCTCTCAGCAGCACCAGGATGCGATGTAATTTTGAAGTGCCTGCTGTGCCATTTGGAAGCAAAATAAGCGTGCTTTTATTAGGAGCTGAGCATGGGGAGGTCAGGGTAGGTGAGGGGGGAGAGGACAAGAGACACCGTTGTGCTGTCAGGGGGTTAGACCCACAGTTCTCCATGGCAGTGGTGAGGTTGGTCCTACGCTGTAGTGACACTGGAAGCTTCTTTGATGTTTTGAAGCTCATGTGAGAGCCGAACACATGCCAAATCAGTCTTTCAGGGGAAGCCAGAGGTGGGTTGAAAATACCTTGAGCAGAAGACATAGCTCCAAGGAAGGGCACCTTTGAAAACGAGCGTGTGAAGTGCCTCTAAGAATCCGTCTGGTTTCTCTCTTTCCCCTTCTTTTGTTCCCTTCCCTCCGCTTGGTCCCGCGTTTTGGCTCTTTGCTGTCTCATGTCACCGTTGCCTTTTATGCTTTCCCCCCATTAGTTGTTCTCACGGAGGCATACAAAGGGTTTTCGATGCCGTCACATGCTCCAGCTGGAACTAGAGCACAGCTCTGCTTCTGACTCGGCTCCCTCCAGGATTTTGTCCGGTTGAGCTGCAGACGCACCCCGGCTTTGCCTTCGGTTGTCTTTTCAGCTGTCCTCCGCTGGCGACACTCGAGCAAAGGCCGAGTCAAGCTGCAGAGCAGGGAGATGCCGTGAGTGCGGCGAGAGCCAAAGGGCTGCAGGGGTGGCCCCTGGTCCGGCGGGATGGGGTGGCCGTGGGCAGGGAGCAGCGCGGCGTGGGAGAGCAGGAGCAGGAGCGAGAGATAAAGAGATAAGACCGACAGGAAGGGAGCGAAGGGAAAAGGCAGGTGGAAAAGGGAAATGACCATGGAGGCCAGGAAGAGTAAAGAGAATGCAAGGGAAGCTGCGAAGCCATCTGGGAATCTGCTTTAGCCACATGTGGATCGCAGGCGTCCCTGCGGCTTCCCCCTGTGCGCAGAGCGGAGCGGTGCCCGGAGCGGGCCGGGCAGAGGCGGGATGGCTGCGCGCAGCTCTGCGGGGTGAGCCGGCGCGGGTGCGGGGCCGGGGCGGGGGCAGGCGGGGGCCGGCTGCGTCCCGGTGCGGGGACAGCCCCGAGCAGCTGTCAGGGCACGGCTGGTGGTGGATACGGGGCAAAGGGAAGGGAGTGGGTGCCCCGAGGTGGGACGCAGCAGTGGATAGAGCTGGGTCCTGTGAGGACTGAGGGGAAGGTTGATGGAGCTGCCGCTGCTGTGTCGGCTTGTGGGTGAGGCTGGGGACAGAGCAGGATGTGAGATGGATGCTGCGAGGCGGAGGCGGAGTGGGAAGTGGAGGGGATACCAAGTGCAAAAGCTGATCAGGGGATGGAAAAGGAGGAAACTGGAGGGGAAAATCATGTGAAAAAAAAGAGTCCTGGGAGGCTGTCATGGAAAGGCAGGGGAGAGAGAGGAGGGCTTGGATAAGAATTCTAGAGGACTAGAAGATTTTAAAAGCACTTTGTGGTCTCTGGGGTGGGATTTGTGGCAATAGTTAGGTCTGAGCCAGGCTCCTTTTGTGGGCAGAAGCAGGCCTCTGCAGGGCACAGCGTATGTGACTTGCCTGCACAGCACGAGAGGTGCGCTGCAGTGGCTGTGAGAGTTCACCAGCGTAGATGGATTCACCTACACTGATCATGTCTGAAAATAGGTGAGGTGAACTGCAGTCCCAGGGACACAATGTTGCAGTAAACTAGTGCAAACAATCTCCTGTTATCTGGCAGGGCACATTCATGCCTCCTCCATGCATGCACATGCCGGAGGTGTGTGCCCCGGTGCAGGGCTTGTGCACATTAGGTGCAGGTGTGAACACCAGCAGGGACCTAGCTGGGATGTTCCTGTCTCGTATCTTCTGTGCCAAAATCCTCTGCACCTCATGCCCTGCAAAGCTGGGCAGTGATGCTGGAGCAGGCTGTGGTTCCTCAGGTGTTGGTGGTTTGTGTCATAAATTGTTCTTGAAAGTCTCAGTGAAGAGTAGGCAGATGTGCTGCAGCTTCAGGGTGGGCTGCTGATGACCCCATCACTCTCTCCTTTGCTACAGAAGGGGCTGCAGGGTTAATCCAGACCCTTACCTGATTTTAGCTCAGTTCTGCAGGCTTCCTTCAGTGGCAAGAGGGTCCTGAATGCCTCCACCAGAAGCGTGGAGGTTTACTTTGCATTAACTCAAGCCAGGAGGCACCAGCGTGACAGGGAAGATAGGTGCCTAGCTCCAAACGCCGCTGCTTGCCCAGTGCCATCCTGCTGTCTGTCTTGTAGGAGAGACAGCCATGGGACATGCCAGGAGAAACCCAGGCACACACAGTTATGTCATGGCATTCCTCACAAATAGATTGGCTACTGTGGATGATCAGAGCAGGGCACAAGGCTGGAGCCCATCTGCACTGGGGACGTCCTTTGGCTGCCCTAGACCGCTCCCTGCAGCCCTGCTCTCCTTTTCACTGTCCTGGTCCCCAAGCTCATCCCGCTCTCCAAAACTAGGTCTGCAGGTCCCTTGCCTCATCTCTGAAACTCTCTGTGCAATTAACACACAGAGGCATGTCCTTGGCCAAAAATGCCCTCAAAGGATGGGCAGGATGCACAGAGGGCTCAGGGTTATTTGCAGGACCAGCTATGAATGTGTCTTTCTGCACCGAGAAGTGACTGGCTGCTTTTGGAGATGGTGAGTCTCCGGTGCTGCCTGAGTTTAGCAGTCTCCACTGTGCAAGAGGGCAGAATTTTAGTCTAGAGAAGGTGACACCCGACAATCATTTGTAGTGCTTGGGTCTGATCAGTTGTAACTGAGCTCCTCTGTCACTTTGTCCTTCTCTGCAGGCTGCTCATTCCCATGCTGCGCATTTCCGCTGCCTGCAAAAGCACTTAGAGAAGCTTGGAGCCTCAGGTCACCTATTCTCAAGATTTATGTCCCCTGGATGATTTTCTGAGGAAGCTCTTAATCTTACAGGTCATGAAAAGATGTGTATTTGTCAGAACTGATACTGGCAAGGTGTGGAGTTCATTCTTAGGCAGCTTTATTTTTGTGCAGTTAATTTTGTAAGAGCTCCCTCCCCCCTTCTCTAGGCTTTCACTTGCTTCTGTGTCCTGTGATCTCAAGAAGACTAAGAGCCAGCAGCTGTCTTGAGATCACTTGTTGACAGTGCTCACACAGGCAGCACAGAGGCAGCCATCCTTGGATATCCACATTCCATAGTTCCACATTCCTGTTTTTCACATTCCTCTCTACAACTCCCTGAAAGGAGGATGGAGTGAGGTGGGGGTCAGTGTCTTCTCCCTAGTATTAGGTGATAGAGTGAGAGGAAATGGCCTGAAATGGTGCTAGGGGAGGTTTAGTTTGGACAGCAGGAGAAATTTCTTTGCTGCAAGGATGGTCAGGCATTGGAACAGGCTACCCAAGGCAGGTAGTGGAGTCGCCATCACTGGAGGTGTTCAAGAAATGTGTGGCCATGGCACTTTGGGACATGGTTTAGTGGCCATGGTTGGTCTTAGGTTGAATATTTGACTCCATGATCATAGAAGGCCTCTTTCAACCAAATCTGCCTACCCTACCCTGCTCTAGGGTAGGGTGTCCCTGCCCATGGCAGAGGGGTTGGAACTACATGATCCTTGTGGTCCCTTCCAGCCCTGACTGATTCTGTGATTCTAATTCTGTGACTCTGTGACCTTATGAGTCTGTGTTAGCTGTTGTAACACGCCCCACAAGAGCTGTAGGATATCACCCCATTAATGTCTCCAAGTAGAAACCTAATACACCAGTTTCTGGTCACTGTAATAGTTTCCAGCTGATTTTGTTTAGAAGCCTTTGTGAAACATTACTTTGTGCATCCCTTCTTTGTCCATTGATGGTTGGACTCGATGATCTTAGAGGCCCTTTTTCCAACCCAAACCATTCTATGATTCCCCTGTCAGCCCTCAGGTCCTGCTAAAGAAGACTGAGGGCAGAAAATGCACAAGTTTTATATGTGAGGTTATTTTGCCTGCAAACTAATGGGCTGCAAGTGAAATATTTAAGATCACTGCCAGAACTGTTCTATCCCTTCTGTTTTGCTTACTCTGCCTGGTAAGAAGCCACAGAGTATGGGTGATGAATCTGCACAGATGTGCACAGACTTGGAGAAGCAATTTGCTGTCAGTTCTTGCTCAGAGCCTCCCCTCTGAGGAACTCTCTTCTATGGGATGCTCTGAACCCACCCACACCAAGGGGAGAAGTGACATGGGGAATGCCTGAGCTGCCCACTCCACAGGCTGGGGTAGGCAGCTGCATGTGGGATTTCAGCAGCAGACGTGTGCTGATCATGTGGAAGGAGCCGCATGGGATCTCTGCACTGTGTGGGTGGCATTGCACAACAGCCTCCCTGGCTGATGAAGGCTGAGGCTCCTCTCTGTGCTCTGCTGATGGGGAGGGGGCTGCAGAGGCACCGCATGGCCCGTGGCAGAGGCCTGCAGCTTTCTGTGGTGATGAAGGGCTCCAGGCCAAATGAGGAGACAGCTGTTTGTGCAGCTTCATCTGCCTGCAAAATGGGCAGAGATGAGACCAAACGTACCCAGTGGTGTTTGCTCCATTCTGGGACACGTAGGCTGGAGTGTTCTCACAGCTGAAACTCCAAGGAGGAGCATTTGCCCTCCGTGTTTTGTGTTACATACGGCAAGTGGAAGCCTTAGGTTCTGTAACTCCTGAGATCTAACATCATAAATGATGTTAGGGCTATAAAACTGGTGAAGGGCTGAGAGAATAGGTCTTAGGAGAAGTGGCTGAGGGAACTAGGGTTGGTTAGTCTGGAGAAAAGGAGGCTGAGGGAAGACCTCATTGCTCTTTATAACTCCCTGAAAAGAAGTTGGAATGAGATAGGAGTCAATCTCTTCCCCCTAGTATCAAGTGATAGAACAAGATGGAATGGCCTGAAATTGTGCCAGGGGAGGCTGGATAGGAGGAAAAATTTCTTTCCTGCAAAAGTGGTCAGGCAGTGTAACAGACTGCCCAGGCAAGTGCTGGAGCCTCTGTCCCTGGAGGCGTTCAAGAAACGTGTGGACATGGCTCTGTGGGACACGCTTTAATGGCCACGGTGGTGGTAGGGTGATGGTTGGATTCAGTGATCTTCAAAGGCTTTTCCAAAGAAAACAGTTCTGATTCTGTGATGACCCCCAAGTGCACCACAGACTACCACCAGCCACATGGCAACGACAGAGCAGGAGCAGGACCCAAAAGGATGTGTTTTTATCTCAAAGTTCATGTGAGCTCCAGCCCATACCATGCAAGGCTTGCAGTGATGCTGGGTGGCTGCATCTGAGAGGCTTCTATCGGTGGGGTGTCTCTGGGCATCACTGGGCTTAGGCTAACAAAGTCGTCACCTAGAGTGATGTTTCCAAGCTGCCTTAGCTTCAGCCCAGCTCTCGTGTTTACACCAGCTGAGGATCTGGCTGCTATCTCAAACCAAATGGTTACATAACTAATGGGGAGCTCAAGCTGTGTCAGGGAGCTCCACCCTTTTCCTGCAGTTTAGCTTCAGAGAGTCAATGCAGCTTGTGATGCTTCATTGCCACAGAAGAGAAACCTGGGAAAACAAGGTCAGAGGATATTACCTGGTGAGAGCATATCTGGAATACTGTGTCTGGGTCGAGGCTCCCCAGTTCAAGAGAAACAGGGATCTGCTGGAGAGAGTTCAGTAGAGAGCTATGAGGATGATAAAGGGACTGGAAGACCTCTCACATGAAGACAGACTGAGGCTGTTTAATTTTCATAGAATCATAGAATCAGCCAGGCTGGAAGAGACCTCCAAGCTCATCCAGTCCAACCTAGCACCCAGCCCTAGCCAGTCAACCAGACCATGGCACTAAGTGCCTCAGCCAGGCTTTGCTTGAACACCTCCAGGGACGGTGACTCCACCACCTCCCTGGGCAGCCCATTCCAATGCCAATCACTCTCTCTGACAACAACCTCCCTTGGCACAGCTTGAGACTCTGTCCCCTTGTTCTGCTGCTGGTTGTCCGGGAGAAGAGCCCAACCCCACCTGGCTACAGCCTCCCTTCAGGTAGTTGCAGACAGCAATGAGCTCTGCCCTGAGCCTCCTCTTCTGCAGGCTGCACACCCCCAGCTCCCTCAGCCTCTCCTTCTGGGGCTTTGTGCTCCAGGCCTTTCACCAGCTTTGTTGCCCTTCTCTGGACACCTTCCAGCACCTCAACATCTCTCTTGAATTGAGGGGCCCAAAACTGGACACAGCACTCAAGAGAAGAGGACAAGAGAAGGCTGAGAGGGGATCTTATTAATGCCTATAGATGTTTGAGGAGCAGGTGTCAGGATGAAGGTGGCAGTCACTTTTCAGTGGTGCCCAGTAACAGGACAAGGAACAAGTGGTATAAGCTAAAACACAGAAGTTCCACCTCAACATGAAGAGAAACTTCTTTACCCTGAGAGACCAGAGCACTGGAACAGGCTGTTCAGAGAGGCTGTGGAATCTCCTTCTTTGGAGGCTTTCACAAGCCACCTGGATGCGTTTGTGTGTGACCTACCCTAGGTGGTCCAGCTTTGGCAGGGGCATTGGATTTGGTGACCTCCAGAGGTCCCTTCCAATCCCTGACATCCTGTGGTTCCATGACTTGTTTTGAGGTGTGCAACTGGACTTTTGATCTAGCATTGAGAAGAAGGTAGAGTTTCTTCAGTAGGTGTTTTTAGACTGCATTTGTTTAAGCAAGGAGGAGTAAAGTAGGTCCAGTAATTAATATATAGAAACTTAATTATGGTTTTACTTAAGGAAGACTTTAACTGGAAGAGATGATTTGTGTGCTGTCCAACCTCACCCCTGGTTGGCATATTGGGATAAAGTCATTTTGTGTGCATCTGGCAGCTGACTAACCAGCAGCCTCGTGCTTTGCCAGGACTGGTACTCACATACCTTCTGGGTGTGCTCCTCAGCATGCAGAGGCTGTCCAGGAGTAATTCAGCTTCCCGAGAGCGAGCTCAGCACAGCTGGGCTGACACAGTGAGGCTTGGTGGTGGGCTCTAAAGGAGTGAGAAGAGCTGTGGGCTAGTGTGCACCCCACATGGCACTGCTGGCACTCACACAGCGCCTTCTCAGGCTATCTCAAGACTCCTTTCAGAAGCAGTGTGGCTTGGTGACTCAGGTGACTGTCCCCTGTGGAAGTTCACACTGGCTGTCTGGCTGTCCACTCCTCTTAGATGTTTTGGGAGTTTTTTTACCTCATCTATTTCTGCTCTTCAGCTTCTGTTCTGGTTCCACGTGTGACAAAATGGAAGTTCTTTCTTATGAGGGTGGTTGAACACTTGAATAGGTTGCCCAGAGAGGTGGTGGAGGCTCCATCCCTGAAGACATTCAAGGTCACATTGGACCAGCAATAGAACAAGGGGACACAGTCTCAAGTTGTGCTGGGGAGAGTATAGGCTGGATGTTATGAGGAAGTTGTTGGCAGAGAGAGTGATTGGCATTGGGATGGGCTGCCCAGGGAGGTGGTGGAGTCACCATCCCTGGAGGTGTTCAAGCCAAGCCTGGATGAGGCACTTAGTGCCATGGTCTGGTTGACTGGCCAGGGCTGGGTGCTAGGTTGGACTGGATGATCTTGGAGGTCTCTTCCAACCTGCTTGATTCTATGATTCTATGTTTCTATGACAGGCCTCTGAGCAACTTGGTCTAACTGGAGATGTCCCTGCTTGCTGCAGGAGGGTTGGACTAGGGCAGCCTATATAGATCTCTTCCAACCCAATGCATTCTGTGACTCTATGAAACATTACTATGGCAAAGGAGTGTTTAAGACCATAATGTTCCTCCTGTTTCTGCATACTACATGGGCATCTGCAGAGACTGAGCAGCACTGGTTCTGAACCCTCAGGTCACTCATGCATGGCTGCTTAGAACTCTCAAGGTTGGAAGAAATGTTTGAGGTCGTTAAGTCCAACTGCTCCCCCAGAGCTCACAATCCCACCACTACTGCCACACCACTACCATGAAACTACATCCCTCAGCACCACATTCACACATCTTTAAGATACCTCCAGGGATGGTGACTCCACCACTTCCCTGGGCAACCTGTTCCAATGACTGACCACTCTCACAGGAAAGAAATGTTTCCTTCTATCCAAACTAAACCTCCCCTGGCACAATTTCAGGCCATTTCCTCTCATTCTATCACCTGATACTAGGGAGAAGAGACCAACTCCCACCTCACTCCAACCTCCTTTCAGGGAGGTCTCTCCTTAGCCTTCTCTTCACCAGGCTGAACAATCCCAGCTGCCTCAGCTGTTCCTCATAGAACTTACTTCCTTGGTGCAGCACAATGTGTTCCTGACAGATGAGCTCTCAGCTGGCCTCAGTGTTTCTGTCTCTAACAGGATTTCCACAGAAATTCCTCACTCTTCCTGCACTGGGATTTTTCTCTTGTTGGGAGTCTTTTAACTCATCTATTTCTTCTCTTCAGCTTCTGTTCTGGTTCTCTACCCAATGAGACTTGCTCTTTTCAGCATCCTATCAGGCTGGAAGCTGGTAGAGCTGGCAGAGCTCCACTGCCTGCACACAACCAGCACAGGACAATAGAGGTTGTCTGCAACGCTTGGCTGCTTGCTGCTGAGATAGGCAGCCCCAGGCCCTGCTTTGGGCAGAGTTCTTCCCTCAGTTTTCTCTTCTCTTGGCCTGAAATTGTGCCAGGGGAGGGTTAGGTTGGCTATGAGGAAAAATTTCTTTACAGAAAGAATGGTCAGGCATTGGAGCAGGCTGCTGAGGAGGTGGTGGAGTTCCCATCCTTGGAAGTGTTCAGAAAACGTGTGGCCATGGCACTCTGGCTGTGGTGGTGTCAGGTTGATGGTTGGACTGGATGATCTTAGAGGTCTTTTCTAGCCAAAATAATTCTGTCATTCTATGAAGCAGCATTTCCACTCCCTGCAGGAGCTTCATCAGTCGCAGCTCCTTGCTTTGATCAGCTCTGTGATTGTCAATAATCTCTGGTTTGGTTAGCACTGGGTGTTCTCTCTCAGGGATCATGTCCCAGAGCAGCTGCTGAAGGAGCAGACAGGTGAAGTGGGACATAAAAGCAGATGTTACAGGGGTGTGTGACTGCAGAGATGTACCTTGCCTCGCTCTGAGGGGAGTCCTCAAGCAGCAATGTGTTTCCTTCTTCTGGTGGCAGCTTGCCAAGATGAGCAGGTTAGCACCAATGAAAACATCTCTCTGCAGCCCTCAAACTGGGGCATGTGGATTTCCTCTTCAGATTTGCATTTCTCTTGCAAGCATTCTCTTTCAGCTGGCTTGAGGTGCAGTAATGTGCAGGTGGAAGAGCCCTTGCAAGGGTAACTGTAAGTGACTTAGGGAGGAGCAGGGACAGGAGCAGACACACCCAGATACACACATGCAAAACTCAGAAGCTTCACCTTCTGCTGGGGAAGGTGAATGGTGTTTCTGGGCACAGTGCTGCTCTCACCACAGAGCTGCTCAGCAACACATGTGCCACACCTGCTGCAGCACATAGAATGGTTTGGTTTGGAAAAGACCTTAAAGATCATCTAGTTTCAACCTGCCTGCCATGGGCAGGGACACCTTCCACTGGTCCAACCTGGTTTTGAACACCTCTCAGCTCCCTGGGGCAACCTGTTCCAGTGTTTTCCCACCCTCACTGTAAAGAAATTCCTCCTAATACCCAGTCTAAATCTCTCCTCTTCCAACTTCAAGCCATTTTCTCTCATCCTGTCACTACGAGCCTTTGTCAGACATCCCTCTCCAGCTTTCTTGTAGGACGCTGTCATGTACTGGAAGAGCTCTATGAGGTCTCACTGGAGCCTTCTTTTCTCCAGACTGAACAGCCCCAAGAGGTGCTGCAGCCCTCTGATCATCTTTGTGGCCTCCTCTGGACCCACTCCAGTAGTTCCATATCCTTCTTGTGTAGGGGGCCCCAGAAGCAGACACAGTACTGCAGGTGAGGTCTCACAAGAGCAAAGCAGAGGGGGAGAATCAGCAGCCCCATCCTGCTGGTCACTCTTCTTTTGATGCAACCCAGGATACTGTTGACCTTCCGGGCTGCAAATCTGCACATGCAGTGGCCACTGTCATTGTCAGTGCCTGGACCTTCAGAGCCAAAGTGGTGAACTTTTTGTTTGGGATGAAGGACGTGATGTGGGGAGTTTATATGCCCTTTGAGGTGTGAATGGAGACAGGAGTTCTTGCATCCAAGTGATTGGAAGTGACATCCTTCTCTGTCAGCTCCTGCCCTGTGGAGTGAGTGCTTTCACCCATGCATCCATTGTATTTCCACCACGTGGACTCAATTCCAAAGCTCCTTTCAGGTTTCCCTCTATGCTTACTGGAAAGCAAAGCTCTCACTGAAATGTAAGTGAAGTCTTTCCCCCAAAAAAGGCTTCAGAGTTTGGTCCAGTTGCTTTCAGTTTCACAGAAATGATAGAATCCCTGGGTGCTCTGATAGCTGAGGTCAGGAGAAAGCTATTTATGGGATGGGGGCAGTGGTGAACCTTTAAACCTGCAGCACTCCTGTAGCTCTCACCGAGAAAATCTGACACAGAAAGGCTGCTGGTTCAGTCGTGGGCCAGCCTTGCAGAGGTGTGGGTGGTGTTCACGACAAGCCCTGGAGCTAGGCAGCCTGTCCTGCATTGTCACTTCATTTCTTCTTAATGTCCCACTGTGGCCTGAGGGAGGTTGGCATGCACGGGGGTGCTCCCTTGCAGGGGCTCACCTGGGGAAGCTCAGGCTGGCAGGCTAGGACCTGCAGTTCCTCCAATAGCAGGGAATGTCTTTGCTCTATAAGCATCTGCCCTCAAGTTTCTCTGCTGTTATTAATAAGAAGTCTCCATCTAGGTTTTCTGGATGCTTTGTTCCCAAAGTTGGGATTACAGACCTGTGTGGACTTCTTGTCACAGAGAAGCTGGTTAAGACAGTCAGGTGCCTGCAAATGTGCTGTGGCACTGAAGACAGCCTGGGATGGGAACAGCTTCATTCTTCAGAGTGCCAAAACCAAAGTTTGCAGCAGGTCTGCATCTTGCCAGCCCTCTCTATTCACTGTTCTCCCTGCTCCTACAGCAGCTCCATCAGTAGAGTCATGGCAGCCTGGCTGCATCATCTGGTCCTTCATGCACAGCCCTGAACAAAGTGTCCAACACTTGCCAGAACATTGGCCAGTAGGTGGCTGGGGATGGAAACAACAGGGCACAGGGGTCCCACAGCAGCTGTGCTGAAGATGAGGCTCTGCTAAGATAAGCTACAACATGAAACTGATGAAGCTCATCTACACTTTCTGTCACCACAAGTCAGGCACAGCACCCTCCCAGCACCCCTGCCACATCCATGATGCCAAGGAGAAGGAAACTGCCCCAGGGGCAGATATGTGTCAGGTCTTGGCTGTTCAGTGTGGTCATTTCTACCAGAGACCTACCATTCATAGAATCATAGAATGGTAGGGGTTGGGGGCATCCTCCAGAGATCATTGAGTCCAACCCCCATGGATCACCTAGGGAAGGTCACACAGCAAACACATCCAGCATTGCCTTCCTGGATTTGGACTTCTTCCTGAGCACTCTGCTAGCACTTACTGTCCTTCTCCTTTCTCTGACTTTCCTTAATTGGTCCTGTTGCCCTCTCTCCCCAGTGAGTCCATGTCATTAAATCCAGGCACCAAATCTGGAGGGGCATTGCCAGTGCTGATTTCCTGGGCAGGCTCCTGAGGGCTCTGCAACCTCCTTGTCATAGAATCAGAAAATCACAGAATTACTTGGGTTGGAAGGGACCTTCTAGAGATCATCTAGTTCCAAACCCACTGCCACTAGACCAGCTTGCTCAAGGTCCCATCCAACCTGACCTTCAACACTCTCAGGGAAGGGGCATCCACAGCCTCCCTGGGCAACCTGTTCCATGTCTCAGCACCCTCACTGGAAAGATATTTTTCCTAACATCCAGTCTAAATCTCCTCTCTTCCAGCTTCAATCAATTTCCCTTGATCCTATGACTACAAGCTCTTGCCAAAAGCTCATCTCCAGCTTTCCTGTAGATCCCATTCAGGTACTGGAAGGCTGCACTAAGGTATCCCTGAAGCTTTCTCTTCTCCAGGCTTTAACAGCTCCAACTCTCACAGCCTGTCCCCATCGGGGAGGTGCTCCAGGCCTCTCATGTCACTCCTGTCCTTCAGTGGAAGCAATTTGGCTGCAGCCATCAGAGGTGACTCTGTGTCCTCAGATTTAGGTAGTTTCTTAGCCTCTGAAATGCAGAGGTTTTATAAACTGTTGCCTGTTCATACTGTAAGATCTGGGTGGGAATAGATCATCTTTTTATCTCTTATTGTACAGGATATACCACAAACAGACCCCAATTCCTGTTTACTTCAAACCCTGTTGCAGCATCACCAGGCAGGTTTTCCTGATTATTTCTTCTCCTCTGCCACAGCCTTCCAGGTTTTTATATGTTTCTTATTTGTACATCACACAAGTCAAAGATTAGATTTCATCATAAGTAGAACTGAAAGACAAAAACCTTTCCAGTGGAAAAGGTCTCAACATAACTGTTTTGTTCAGGTGAATGAGGAGGTTGATACAGTCCCACCACGACTGCAAGAACTGGAGAAGCTACCCTGCGTTTTTGAAGCCTCTGGGGGGAAGTGGAGAATGGGAGGTGAAAGCAGAGCATGCCAGCATGTTCTCCCAGCTGATTTGGGCCTCTCTGTACTGTTCATAGCATCCCAGAATTGTTTCAGCTGGAAAGGAGTCCAACTCAATTCAAATGAGACCAGCCAGGCACTCAGCACTTGGTTCTGTGACCAAATTTGTCACTGTGGCAAGTGCCTGGGGCAGGTGTGGGAGTCCTTTGCTGGGATTTGTGGGGTGTAGCCCTCCCAATCTGGGTGTGGCAAACAACATCTTGCTACCCAGGCTCACAGCTCTGTGAGAATAATCACGCCCTAGGTACTTTTGACAGTATTCCTGTTGGGCAAGTGAAGTGCACTGGGCTTGGGAGATGGGGGAGGCTTGGCAGAGAGGTCAGCATTTGCTTAAGAGCCCATTTTGTTATACACCTCTGTTCTGTGGCCCGTTTGGAGATAGGCAGGACCAAAGGCTACAATAAACTGAGTATGAGTGTTGATCTGCTTGAGGGTAGGAAGGCTCTGCAAAGGGATCTCACCAGGATGGATGGATGGGCTGAGGTCAGTTGTAGGATGTTCAACAAGGCCAAGTGCTGCATCTTGCATTTGAGTCACAACAACCCCAAGCAATGCTCCAGGCTTGGGGCAGAGTGGTTGGAAAGTTGCCTGGCAGCAAAGGACCTAGGAGTGCTGGTTGACAGCCATCTGAACCTGAGCCAGCTGTGTGCTCAGCTGGCCAAGAAGGCCACCAGCATCCTGGCCTGGATCAGCAATAGTGTGGCCAGCAGGACTAGGGAAGTGACTGTGCCACCGTGCTCAGCACTGGTGAGGCTGCACATTGAATACTGGGTTCAGATCTGGGCTCCTTACCACAGGAAGGACATTGAGGTGCTGGAGCATGTCCAGAGAAAGGCAACAGCTGGTGAAGGGTCTGGATAAAAAGCCTCATGAGGAGCATCTAAGGGAACTGGGACTATTTAGTCTGGAGAGGAGACCTCATTGCTCTCTACAACTCTCTGAAAGGAGGTTGGAGTGAATTGGGGGTTGGTCTCTTCTCCCTCATATCAGGTGATAGAATGAGAGGAAATGGCCTGAAACTGTGCTAGGGGACATCTAGGTTGGAGAGCAGAAAAAACTTCTTTGCTGCAAGAGTGGTCAGGCACTGGAACAGGCTGCCCAGAGAGGTGGTTGGAATCACTGTCCCTGGAGGTGTTGAAGGAATGTGTGGGCACTTTGGGGCATGGTTCAGTGGCCATTGTGGTCTGAGGTTGATGGTTGCACTGGATGACCTGAGAGGTCTTTTCCAACCAAAGCAATTCTGTGATTGTGTGACAGAGTAGTTATGGATTCAGACTGCTTCATGCTCATAGACACTGCCTGAAGGGTCTCCGTGCCCTCCCCCCACCACTTAGTGTGGTGACCCTGGGGGAAAGACACTGGTTTTAGTGGGCATGCCCAGTGCCTCCTATCTTTCTGGGACTGCTGTTCAGAGCTGCCCTTTCCTCAGCCCTCATGCCATAGCCTTGCAGGCACACAGGGCCCTCTTTCAGGCAGGCTTTGACACGGCTCCATAACTCATTTTTGCTCTCTGCCCCATTTGTGAGTGTCAGGTAATGTTTCTTCTAGTCCCACAGCAAAGAAGTCGATGTCGAAAACAATCTGTGATTGAGTCTGCAGTGGGGCATCTAATTGGCAGGAGCTGGCTCCTTGGTACAGTACATGCTGTGAACTAGCAGGTCTGCTTTGGCACCGGCTGGGCAAACAGAGGTGACTAAGCAATCCAATTGATTTATGGCAATAGCCTTGCACAGAAGATCCGGGAAACCGCTGGGAAAACTGCCTGTAGCTTAAGGAATTGCCACCTGCAAGTCATTAAGCCTCCCGAGCACAGCAGAGCCGTGTCATCAGAGCCTGAGGAGCCCAACATGAGGCAGGAGAGCACCTAGTCTGTGGGGCACCGCTTCTCTTGCAGCTTGGGCTGCCAGCGGGTGGGGGAGAGCCTTTCCCCGGCGGGAGTGCGATGCAGGGGGGCCTGAGGCGAGCCGCTGACCATGGGCTGCTGCAGCTGCTGTGGGATTTCCTGTCACAGGTAGGGTTGCTGGGGGGGATTCAGAGGTGCTTGGAAGGTTTGAGGCATGGCTGAAAGGTGGGAGGAGGGGGAGGTTGTGGTGGATGAAGTGCCTGGCTGAGGCAGAGCAGGGTGATGGGGGCGGACAGAGGTTTAAGGGTGCCAAGTGCCTGTGCTCCCTGGAAGTGAGTGAGAGTTAAGGATGCTCCTCCCTGTGGCAGTGCAGTGGGCAGTCTGTTGGGCAGACTGTGGGCCAACAGCCATAGGCAGGTGCAGAGAGTGTTTTACTGAAAAAGGAGGCAAAGTAATTTACTTCATTTGGCTTATTCTTACTGGAAAAGGCCATCCATCATGAACAACATCTGCGGGTGTCTGTGAGCACTGCTGTTAGACTTTGGATTTGGTTTTCTTTTTGCCCAACCGAGGGCATTCCACAGCACACCACCTCACAGCTTAGCTTTTGCTGGTTTGATCTGCAGAGAGATTTTCATACCCAGAGCAGCTGAGATTCACTGAACCCATGTTGTTAAGAAGCTGTTCTGCCAGTGCAAGACTTTGGGGGTTGAGCAAATAGAGGAAGTGCTCAGTACAAAAGAAGAGAGAGGCTGAGAGCATTCACTCAGCAGGGGGGATACACTCAGCTCTGCAGCCCAACAGGCAAGGGCTGCTCTGCCTTCCCTTCTTGCTCCTTACCTCACCAGGACTAACCCATTCCCCTCATCCCTCAGCACCCTGTGTTGGAGCACATGGGCCCTTTGTTGCCTTGTTTTCCTGATACTTGTTTGGGTCACTCCAAGAAGTGCTGGTAGTGGTGAGGGAAATTTGCCTCGTCTCAATCACAGGCTCACAGGATGTTAGGGGTTGGATGGGACCCAAGGAGACCATCGAGTCCACCCCCCCTGCCAGAGCAGGACAATCCTATCTAACACAGATCACACAGGAACACATCCAGACAGGCCTGGAAAGGCTCCACAGAAGGAGACTCCACAGCCTCTCTGGGCAGCCTGTGCCAGGGCTCTGGGACCCTTACAGTAAAGAAGTTCCCCCTTGTGTTGAGGCAGAACCTCCTGTGCTGCAGCTTACACCCATTGCTTCTTGTCCTGTCCCAGGGAGCAGAGCCTGTCCCCCACTCCTGGCAGCCTTCAGGTACTTAGGAACATTGATCCAATCCCCTCTCAGTCTTCTCTTCTCCAGACTGAGCAGCCCCAGGGCCCTCAGCCTCTCCTCATCAGCCATGCCCTCCTGTCCCCTCATCATCCTCCTAGCCCTCTGCTGGACCCTCTCCAGCAGATCCCTGTCCCTCTTCGACTGGGGAGCCCAAAACTGAACACAGGATTCAAGATGAGGTCTCAGCAGGGCAGAGTAGAGGGGGAGCAGAACCTCCCTTGCTCTGCTGGACACACTCCTGCTAATACACCCCAGGATGCCATTGGCCTTCTTGGCCACAGGGGCACATTGCTGTGCCATGGGGAACTGTTAGCCAGGACCCCCAGGTCCCCACTGTTCAAGAACAATATTGAGGTGCTGGAACATGTCCAGAGAAGGGCAACAAAGCTGGTGAAGGGTCTGGAGAACAGGTCTGGTGAGTAGCAGCTGAGAGAACTGGGGTTGTTTAATCTGGGGAAGAGGAGGCTAAAGGGAGAGCTCATTGCTCTCTACAACTCCCTGAAAGGAGCTTGCAGTGAGGTGGGGGTTGGCCTCTTCTTTCAGGTGTGGAATGAGAGGAAATGGCCTGAACTTGTGGCAGGGGAGGTTTAGGTTGTACAGTAGGGAAAATGTCTTTGCTGCGAGTGGTCAGGCTGCCCCCAGGGAGGTGCTGGAGCCAGTGTCCCTGGAGGTGTTCAAGAGACACAGGGATGTGGCACTGTTAATGACCATGGTGGTGTTGGGTTGAGAGCTGGACTCAGTGGTCTTTTCCAACCAAACAGTTCTGTGCTCACCACTTGTAGGCCCCAGCGAGACAGCCCTGCAGGAACACCTCACTGCATTTCACAGAGGAGAAGTGGGTGCCCCATGTCCTCAGGGATACAGGGTTAGCACACACTGAGAACAGGCAGTGGTGAAACACAGTGATCTGTGCTTGCCACATTTCCTGGGAAAAGAGGAGCACCCTGCTGGCAGGGACAGCAGTCTGCCAGCTGCCATGAAACCAACGAGGGGCTCCTGGAGAGACGCAGTGCTGCGTCCTGTTGCACAAGGGGCCCCAGCTTTGACGGGTGTGTTTGGGGAGAACTGGTACAGGGAGAACGAGCAAAGCTAAAACTGACAAGTTCACTCCTTGGGCATTAGGGTGGAGAGTGAGAGGCAGAATGCAGATGCTCTGCCTGTTGATGCAGGCACAAGTGCTGTGCTATGTGCGGTGCCTCTGAGGAGCAGAGAGGGGAAGGAGTTCGGCAGCATACCGTGGAAATTACTGCCTGTCTGGGAGGGATTGATTAATGACATCAGGTAGGGACAAGGCTTGCCAAGTTATAGCAACTTCTGTGTCTCCTTCCCAGTTTCTTCTGGGGCACCACCCAGCAACACAGATCAAAAAGCCACCTCAGGGTTGCTTTGGCCGCATGGCCCTGTTGCATCTCTCCGTCTCTCCAGTGAATCATGGAGTGCTTTGGGTTGGAAGGGACCTTAAAGATCATTTAGATTCAACTGCCCTCCTGTGGCAGGGACACCTTCCACTAGCCCAGGTCATTCAAGGCTTTGTCCAACCTGGCCTTGAACACTTCTGGAGTAGGGGGCACCCACAACCTCCTTGGGCAACCTGTTACAGGGTCTCAGCACACCTAAATGTCAGCCTCGCTGAGCAGAACTGCCTCCTTCCACATGGCCTTTGTGGCTGCCTCGCAGTCACATCCACATACCCTCTCCTACACCCAAGGGCTGGAGTAGAGGTTTGGGTTCCTGTAGGTACCTGCTTGTTTGTGTCCCCCAGCCCTGAGAGGAGAAGTGGGCATTTGATGCCCAGAGGTAAGAGCATGAGAGCACTCCTAAACTTCCGAAGCTGTTACCAGTGCATAACGATTTGTGGAGAGGGGCACCTGGATGCCTCTGTAAACCTGATCCCAAGGCTTCATGCTCGTGTACTCACTCTGCTGGCAGACTAGAGTTCCCCAGTAGCCAACTCCCACTATCTTATCAAGAAAATCTAAGACAAGCCTAAGGAAGCTGCACAATAGGGGAAACTGGTCAGGTGGGAACGGCCTTCAAGAGCTCCTGCACTGAGCTGTGACACCATTTTCTGTGCAGTTGTCTGCTGCCAGCTCTGCTGTCAACCACAGCGCTTTCCTTGAAGACATCCTTTGCTGCCAGACCCCAGGGTGTTGCCAGCCTGTATGTGATGTCTGGCTGGGAGGCACTGAGGGAATGGAGAGCTTTCTGAGTAAGCCCAGTGGCTTTCTTCTTGCTCATGACCAGTTTTCATTGCTCTTTTAAAGTGATGGTGGAGCTGAATCAGTCTAGGGACTGGGCTTTTTAACAAGATGCTCACGTGAGATGCTCATCTCGGACTAGAGCTCTGGAGGCGTTGGGGCCTCTGCCTTTCCTGTTCTTCTTTTGTGTGTGTGTGAAAGGAGCTTGACTGCACCTACTTGCCCTGTAGTTCAGAAGTGTGGTTGTGCTAAATGTCTGGCTGCTAGACTGCTCTTGCAAAGTTTCCCTTCCCGTAGAAGCAGCAGATGTTAATGCTCAATAGTGAAAAGAAAAGCCTAAAGTTGGAAGGAAGCTTTGCATCAGCCTGGAAGGGTGAAGCCAGATCTTGACATTTCCTTATCAGAGCTTTGCATTCAAAAGTGAATCTTGATGATGCATGAGGCATGGATATGCTGTTTTATCACCATCTGACTTTTCCTGCAGCTGTGGCCAGAATTGCCACGTTCTCCTGTCTCTGCCTTTGCTGTCTGCAGCTGGAGCATGCATGTCCCAGGAAAAGAAAGCAGCTTTGCCTTTTCAGGCATAGGCACTTAAAATATGTGCTTTAAGTGATGGCAATCCTGAGACGCAAACGATGTGGGCTCCCATTCTTCTGCTGCAGCGTTTGGGATGCTAGGAAGCTCTTTGTAAATGAATCAGGGCCAGTGACCTCACTTTCAGTAAAAGGCTGTAACTGCTGTGGAGCTGTCTGATTAAGCCACAGGGTAACAAATAGGAACAAATGTTTCAGAAGGATCTTTCCCCTGGGGTCTGTTCCCACTGAGTCAGTCCCAGTTACGTTCACAAACAGTGCCACTTCAGGAATTGCAGGAGTCAACAGGGCTGAGTGGAAGTCACAAAGCTTCAGGCTGATGCCTCCATTCCCCTCATCTGGGTCATCATCTTGGCTTCCAGGTCCCAGCCTGCCACGATACAAGTGTGATACACATTACAGCCTGGCCTTGAATCCAGAAAACAGTGATGGATTATGGTCCAACTCTTCATGGATGTGTGCTGTTAAAGCTTGTTCTCTACATTGTCCTCTTCAAGAGGAGCTCTAGGGTAAGCCATGAGCTCCAGCAAGGCTGCCTTTCCCAAGGCAAACTCATGCTCTGTGCACCAGTGCCAGGGCAGCAGGGCTCCTGCCCACCTCCTGCCTCTGTCTCACTGCTGCAATTGAGTGTCTGCTCTGTCCTTAGCAGTGAGATCTTCCCCAGCACTGGGAGCACACGTTCACTGCTGGCTCCTTGCACTAGATTTGGTTTGTGGGCTTCAGAGGGGTGTTTTCCAGGTAGCCTGGCTGCCTGAGAACTGCTGTGAGTGCTATTTAGAATCCCCAAATCAGAGAAGTGCTTTGGTTGGAAAAGAGCTTTAAAATGGTCGAGTCCAAGCATCAGTGACCATGCCCATTAAGCCGTGTCCCAGAGTGCCATGTCCACACATTTCTTGAACACCTCTGTGGACAGGCACTCCACCACCTCCCTGGGCAGCCTGTTCCAATGCCTGACCACTCTTGCAGCAAAGAAATTTTTCCTAATACTCTGCCTAAACCTCTCCTGGCACAATTTCAGACTGTTTCCTCTCTTTCTGTCACTTGATACCTGGGAGAACACTTCACGGTTCTCCAAAGCAGGCACTGGTGTTAGCAACCAAGAGTGCTGCACACACAGCCTGTGCAGGGCTGGGACTCTGCCTGGTGTACACAGTGAGTGCACAGATGACATCTGGCTCTGGGCTGGGCACAGCATGCCCCCAGTTTCAGAATGCTCTGCACCAAACTGCCAGCCTTACACAGCTCCTATCTTCCACAGGCAGAGGGACCATTACCCTTCATGCTGTAGGAGAGTTCTGTTGGCCTGGCAAGGCCTCAGTCTGGGAACTCTGTGTCTGAGCACTGTCTGGCAGTGCTTGGTGTGAAGGAGCAGTTTGATAGCCCTGAGCTATGCTCACCTCAGTCACTGAGAGCAAGCAGTGATCTCTAGAGCTAGCTGCCAAAATTGCCGGGTGGGATCAGAACAAAGCCTGCTGGAGCTGAGGAAAGTTCCTGGTGCGAGGATCCTGCCTGTCCACCAGGAACGGGCTGCACACCGGGAGTGCCGCGCAAGTGGAAGCTGTGTCCGCAGGGAGCGAGGCTGTGCGGTGGGAAGCCAGCGTCAGGCGCTGCTGGCGCCCAGCTGCCGTGCGTGGCAAGCGGAGGGCGTGCGAAGGGACTGCAGCGCGGAGAGCCCGGCGGAGGCAGTGGCACTGACCAGGGCTTTCCAGCAGAACGCCTCCATGGCTACACTGCGACAGGAAAGAAGGTGGGGGCAGAGCTTTCTGAGTGTACCTGGGCAGTCCCGATAGAGGGGCTGAAAATGTCCTGTTGCTCAGAGAGAGGACCTCAAGGTGTTGGGTCAAGATCTGCTGTCAGCAGGCAGCGCTGGAGGCATCTTTGCAGCCGGCAGCAGGAGATCTGGTTTCAGAGAAGCAGAGCAGATCGGCTCACCTGGCCAATTTGCACTCAGTTTCCCCCACATCTAAGTCCAAGGTTAATAGGATAACGACCTCTGTCGGAAAACACTCAGGAAAGTCCATCAAAGAGGAAAGAAAGGTAAGAGAAGGAGCATGAGTGGGAATGCAGTGCTAATGGAAATTACTTAGCAGCCTTCCAGTACTTAAAGGAAGCTGGGGAGGGACTTTTCACAAGGGCTTGTAGTGGTAGGATGAGGGGAAATGGATTGAAGCTGGAAGAGGGGAGATTTAGACTGCAGATAAGGGAGAAATTCTTTCCAGTGAGGGTGGGGAGACACTGGAACCCAGTGGAGGTTATGGATGTTCCCTCCCTGGAAGAGTTCAAGGCCAGGTTGGACAGGGCCTTTAGCCACTTGGTCTAGTGGAAGGTGTCCCTGCCCGTGGCAGGGAGGTTGAGAGTAGGTGATCTTTAAGGTCCCTTCTGGCTGAAACGATTCTATGAGTCTCACTTTTCCGCGAGCAAAAGGCAGACTCGGGATGGGGCCAGCCTAGCAGACAGCTTAGTCAGCAACTTGCACTGCTGTCTCGCCACCCTTGAGCCTCCTGCCCTGCCTTCCTCCTTGGAAAGGGAAAAGGGCAGAGTCTGAATTTGCTTCAAGTGCTTCAGATGATTTTTCCAGCGTTTAGCAGCTTCTGTGCAGGGTGAGAAAGCCTGGGGGAGGCATAAGAGCTGCAGGGGTAGCCTGGCAGAGGTTTGGAAGCAGCAGGTTTTCCGACTGGATTGGTGCTGGGCTCCAAACTGCCTCTAGACATTGCTGCAAAACACTGTGGTCTGCTAGCACCTTTCCCCCTCGCTGTTTGCCCTGAGCTGACATTCCTTTCCTCTGTCATTTTGGCTGGCTGTGGAGTGGATTTATTGCTCTAACAGCCGAAAGCGACCGTCTACAAATCCCTGTGCTTTTGCTGCCTCTCAGGCCAATTGCTCATTGTTCCTCCGCTCTCCAGAGCACAGATATTCCATGGAGTGGTTTTCCAGCCTCTGTCCACAGGCTGCCTGTGGGGGCCAGGCTCCTCCAGTGGCAGAATTCTGCCTTTTCAGCGTCTTGTTGAGTGACTTTGGTGCCCTGGGCAAACAGTCACAGAGTTGCAGGGGGTTGGAAGGGACCACTGAAGATCAGCCAGTGCAACCCTTCGGGCCAAAGCAGGATCACCTCGGGGAGGGTGCACTGCAGTGCATGTAGATGGGTCTTGAAAGCATGCCAGCAGTTCAGGGGGAGGTGTCTGGGGACTGTGGGAAGTGCTGAGGAGAGAGCCAGGGCACACAGCTGGCTCCAACTCAATGCCAGAGTGTCCTCCCTGATAGGTGGTGTGTGCTGGAGCTACCACGTCAGCCAGGGGTTAGATGTGGCCTTCAGGCAGAGGGACAGGATGTTTCTGGTGCATTTCCACGCACTGGTGGAAGTGCATTTCCAGGGCAGAGCTCTGTCCTAGGTCAGGTTTTGCACATCCCTCCACCGCCAGCAGCTTGAGCCATTTTGGACACAGACGCTGGACGCAGCTGCACTCATGTGACTTCCTGGGCTAAACTCTGTTACAGGGGAAGAAAGCAAAGCCTTTTGTTTACCCGTCTCAATGGAAAAGTTTAGTTCTGGCCTGTCTTGCCAGTGAAGGAAAGAGTGTCCCAAAGTGATAGCACAGTGAATTCTGGCTGCTGGCAGACCAGGGAGGGAGCTGGCTTCTGGGCATGTCATTGGCAGCGAGCCCTGGCTGTGCAGGCCACCACAGGGCACAGGTCTCTAGGATGCAATGAGCCTCTGGCTCGCTCTGGGCTCCCTCTGCTCTGAGGTGCTGAATGAGTCCTACAACAAGGTGCTGAATGAGTCCCTGGTGTCAGCCCAGCAGAAGATCACAGAAGCACAGAGTTAGGAGTTGGAAGGGATTTCCAGAGGTCATTGAGTCCAACCTCCCTGCCCAAAGCAGGACCACCTAGAGCAGGTCACACAGGGACACATCCAGATGGAGCTTGGAAGTCTCTAGGGAAGGAGACTCCACAACCTCTCTGGGCAGCCTGTTCCAGTGCTCTGTCACCTTTACAGGAAAGAAGTTTTTCCTCATGTTGAGGTGGAACTTTTGTGTTCCCATTAGTGTCCACTGCCCTTTGTCCTAAGATGAGGGGCAGGAGAAGGAGGCGCTGTGTGTGTGGGATAGGAATGAGTCAGGGAGGGAGGTATCTCTGGCTATGAATACACAGGGAGTGTAGCACAGTGCAGAGTGGGCCCCTGCCATTTTCATTTGAGTAACCGCAGGTCTGCTGTCACCTCAATCACTCTGTGCAACTGAGAAAGCATGCAGCAAGTGTGTGCAGAAACTTGTCCATGGCCACTTAAAGGGCAAAGCTCAAACCTCGAGCGTTAGGACATGCTTGCAGGTCCATTTCTTTCTGTCCTCCTTTGTTCAGGTGTTGGTGACTCTTGAGTGTGGTGTGCTTAGCTGGTGTGGGATGCTTGGTTGGCATGGGATGTTTGGCTGGTGCAGCTGCTCTCTTGCAGGGCTCCAAGGCACCAGTTCACAGAATCACAGGATCACAGAATGCACCAGGTTGGAAGGAACCCTCAAAGATTATCTTGTCCAACCCATCTGCAGTGAGCAGGGACATCTCCAACTAAATCAGGTTGCTCAGGGCCCCCATCGAGTTTGACTTTGAATGTTTCCAGGGATGGGGCCTCTACCACCTCTCTGGGCAACCTGTTCCAGTGTTCCACCACCTTCATTGTAAAGAACTTCCTCCTAATGTCCAACCTAAATCTACCCTGCTCTAGTTTAAAATCATTGCCCCTTGTCCTACTGCTATGAGCCCTTCTAAACAGTCTCTCCCCAGCCTTCATGTATGTCCCCTTCAGTTATTGAAATGCTGCTATGAGATCTCCCCAGATCCTTCTCTTCTCCAAGTTGAACAGCCTCAACTCCCTCAGCTTGTCCTTGTAGGAGAGGTGCTGCAGCACTCTGATAGGTTGGACTGGATGATCTTGGAGGTCTCTTCCAACCTGGTTGATTCTATGATTCTGTGATTCTATGATCATGCTCATGACCCTCCTCTGGACCCATTCCAGCAGGTCCATGTGTTTCCTGTGGTGAGGACTCCAGAGCTGGATACTGTAGTCCAGGTGAGGTCTCACCAGACTGTAGTAGAGTGGCAGAATCACCTCTTTCATTCTGCTGGCCAAGCTTCTCTTGATGCAGCCCTGGATGCTATTGGCCTGGGCTCTAGGTGCATATTGCCGGCTCACGTCCAGCTTCTCATCCACCAGTACCCCCAAGTCCCTTTCTGCAGGGCTGCTCTCCATCTCATCATCCCCCAGCCTGTATTGACTGGAGAATTTCCCCTACCCAGGAGCAGGACCTTTCACTTCAACTTACTGAGCCTCCTGAGGATCTTTTTAGCCCACTTCTCTATCATGCCTAGCTCCATCTGGATGGCATCCCATCCTTCAGTCTTATCAACTGCACCACTCTTTGTCCCTGTGTCTTCCATTTACATGGGTTCAGACTATTAGAAGGTTAAATTCCAGCCAGGCCTCACACCTCAGTGCTTTAAACATTGCAGACACACTATGTGGCTCCAGAAAGTGGTTCAAACAAGGCTCTGCAAAGGGAGACTCATCCAGGGGTGAATTTGCTTCAGGCTTTGAATGCACAAGCCGTGCTCCTGTGGCAGCATGCTTTGCCCAAATCCCAGCCTTTCCATTGTGGCTCAGATGGAGCAGAGGAGTGGCAAAGGCCCCCCGTGGGCCTGACCAGGATCTCTAGTGAGCAGCAGGCAAGCTTGTCTTGAAGAGATGGGTGGAGTGTTTCATATTTTCCAGTGGGATCAGGAAACTCAGCAGGACCTGGGACTGACTCACTAAGTCAGCTCTTGCAACCAGTCCTGCAGAGTAGGTAACTTTAGATTGCCCTCTTCTCAACCTAAGGAAGTGATTGTGCTGTGGAGAGAAGGAGCATGCCCCACAAGTGTCCTGTCCCCCTGCATCTAAAGCTTTCCACTTGAAACGGAGAGCCCCCATCGTGAGCTCTGCTGCCAGTTCCAAACCCCAGCACTGACCACTGAGAAGCACCTGCAGCTTCCCTCCAGATCTTACCCAGACCTTGATTCTGTGAGTGCTTCTGCTCCTTTCCTTTGAAGTTGCTTGAACTCAAATTAACCACCCTTTAATAGGACCTGCATCTTCCAGCTGAGGCTCTGTTGGCTGCTTGCTGTAGCTCTCATTTTCCAGATGCTTCCAATGACTTCTCAGTTTTTTTCAATTGCATGTCTCTACAGAAAGGCAAAATCTCCAACCCTCCCCACGTCTAGCTGCCTTCTGAGATGTGCCAGTACTCTCTGAGTACTCTGTTGTTGTCTGGCACATCAGCAAGTGTCACGAATCACCACCTCATCAACAGGTGTTTTGTTAGCACCTCTAACACCCTGGCTATTAAAAACACCTTAACTCATTAGCAAGACATCGTTTCCAGTGTATAAACCTTTCCATTCCAGAGTGACTGACTGCAATGCCATCAAATGTTGATGGTTGTCTATAGACTTGATATAATGGTTTGGGTTGGAAGGGACCTTAAAGATCATCTAGTTTCAAACCCTCCGACTGATGGGCATTGACACCTTCCACTAGACCAGGTTGCTAAAGGCCTCATCCAACCTGACCTTGTGTACCTTCATGGAGGGGGTATCCTCAACCTCGCTAGGCAAACCTGTTCCTGTGTCTCACCACCCTCAGTGTGAAGAATTTCTTCCTAATATCCATTCTAAATCTCCCTTTTTCCAGCTTAAAGCCATTCCTCCTCATCCTATTACTACAAGTCCTTGTCAAAAGTCCCTCCCCAGCTTTCCTCTAGCCCCCTTCAGGAGGCTGCTCTTTGGTCTCCCCAGAGCCCTCTCTTCTCCAGGCTGAACAGTCCCAAACTCTTGCAGCCTGTCTCCGTGCAGGAGATGCTCCAGCCCTCTGATGATCTTTGTGGCTCCTGTCTGGTCACCTTCCATCTACTTGTGCCATCTTCCCCCACGACTACCTGAGAGGGATAGACCTATGCTGGTGTTTTTACAGGTGTTTGCTGGCTGAGATGGAGTACTTCTGTGTGTGGATATTTTATTCTTCCACTGCATCCAGAACACCTCTGCCTGAGCAACACCACCTGCAGATTTAGGTCTTGTGAGATTTTTATACTGCTCTCATGAGCTGAAGCTTCAGCTGGTCGCTGCCTACCCATCACACAGGGGTGGGCAGGCTGCAGCAAGGGGCCAGGCAGTCAGTCGCTGGGTGCACTGTCTTTGCACAGCAATTCAGTTTGTCATTAGGAATGGAGAGGATTTAGCCAGAATATCTGCACAGCTCCTGTGCAGAGTTCTGCAAGTGCTGGTATACAGTTGGCAGCTAACCCTGGGGTGGCACTTGTGATCTTGGGCCAGGGCCTATGCACAGGAAAGATACCAGCAGTGGTTTTTCTCAGCCATCTCAAGGACATTGAGATGCTTGAATGTGTCCAGAGAAGGGCAATGAGGCTGGGGAGAGGCCTTGAGCACAGCCCTACAAGGAGAGGCTGAGGGAGCTGGGATTGGTTAGCCTGGAGAAGAGGAGGTTCAGGGGAGACCTTATTGCTGTCTACAACTACCTGAGGGGTGGTTGTGGCCAGGAGGAGGTTGCTCTCTTCTCTCAGGTGGCCAGCACCAGAACAAGAGGACACAGCCTCAGGCTGTGCCAGGGGAGATTTAGGCTGGAGGTGAGGAGAAAGTTCTTCACTGAGAGAGTCATTGGACACTGGAATGGGCTGCCTGGGGAGGTGGTGGAGTCGCTGTCCCTGGGGCTGTTCAAGGCAGGACTGGACGTGGCACTTGGTGCCATGGTCTGGCCTTGAGCTCTGTGGTAAAGGGTTGGACTTGATGATCTGTGAGGTCTCTTCTGACCTTGGTGATACTGTGGAATGAATCCTCTTCCCTGTGGATGTGTCCTCCCATAGCCATGCATCTAGCCACTTAGTGCCAGAAGGTGTGAGCCTCCTCCACTACTGCTGGTGTCACTGGAAATCAGATGTCTTGTGGTAGCCACAATTAGAACAGCATTGCCTGCTCCGAGAGGGAGCACATAAAGCCTCTTCAGTAATCCCTGTAGTGTTCCCAAGCAGCAGAGGGAATGCCACATTTTGTAGAGGGATCTGGACAGGCTCAGTCAATGACCTGAGGCAAACTGTATGGTGTTCAACAAGGCCAAGTGCTGGGAACTCCACTTTGGTGACAAAAATCCTTTGCAGAGATACAGGCCTGGGGAAGACTGGCTTGAAAATAGCTTAGCAGAGCGGGATCTGGGGTGCTGGCTGACAGCCAGCTGAACAGGAGCCAGCAGTGTGCTCAGCTGGCCAAGAAGGCCAACAGCAGCCTGGCCTGCAGCAGGAATAGTGTGGCCAGCAGGAGCAGGGACGTGATTGTACCCTGTACTTGGCACAGGAGAGGACACACCTTGGATACTGGGTTCACTTTGGGGGTCCTCACTACAAGAAAGACACTGAGGTGCTGGAGCAGGTCCAGAGGAGGGTGGTGAAGACGGTGAAGGGTCTGGAGAACAGGTCTGCTGAGGAGCAGCTGAGGGAACTGGGGTTGTGTAGTCTGGAGAAGAGGAGGCTGAGGGGAGACCTCATTGCTCTCCACAACTCCCTAAAAGGAGGTTGGAGTCAGGTGAGGGTTGGTTCTCTTCTCCCTAATATCAGTTAATAGAACATGAGGAACTGGCCTTAAACTGTGGCAGAGGAGGTTTAGTGTGGATAGTAGGAAAACTGATCTTTGGCAAAGGGTCATCAGGCACTGGAACCACTGGAAATGGTGGAGTCACTGCCTCTGGAGGTTTTAGAAAGACGTTTTGAATGAGGTTATGGACTTGGTCTAAGAGTTGTGTACAGGAAGATGTTAGGTTACACTTGATTATCTTAAGGTCTTTTCCAAACAGCTGATCTCTGATTCTCACCAGTGGCTTCCTGACTTGTTTTTCAATGCAGAGAATCATAGTGTTTGTGCAGGGCAATCCAAAATTGTCTTCTGCAAAAAAAGCAAACACTGCTTTCATGAGCAGCTTGCCAAGTGACAGGGACAGTGCATTTGCAAAGCAAACTGCTCATTTTCTGCAAATCTCTCCTTCTCATTCCTTGGAGAACTGGGCACCCTTTAACATGACATTGCCAAGGGGCTCTGGCAGTGGAGCCCAGCAGAGCACCAAAAAGCAGCACACTCCAAGCTGGAAGGTACTTTGTGATTTCTAGTTTATTTCAGTGCTACTCAGTCTGAGACTGTGACGGTCTCAGCATTTTCTGTACAGAGTTAGATTTGGTTGTGAGATAGGAAACCTCCAAGAAAGATATGGGGAGTTTCTGGAGATCATCCCATAGGTGAAGCTGCCTTTCTGTGGCTTCCTTCCATCCCAGACCCTCAACAGGAGTCACTCAGGAGCTCAGAAATGCCCAGGGATCTTTTTCTTTTTTCCTTCACAAAGGGGAAATTTCCTGAGACATAATTCTTTGGACACACTCCAGCACCTCAATGTCCTTCTTGTAGTGAGGGGCCCAAGTGAGTTGAACATCTCCTAAAGAAGCTTGACCCCTACAGCCACCCAAGCATGGAGCACTGCGAGACCTTATGGCAAGCACTTACTCTTGGATGGGGCCATGTTTCTGCTCAGGCTCTGTCTGCTTGCTGCTCTCAGGAGGTCCATGCTGCAAAGCAGAGGTCTGCCCCAAGCCTGCAGAAGCCTCGTTAAACTGCTGTGGGGATGATGGCACAGCATGGGGTGGGCATACCTCCAAGTGGGTCCCCAGTAAATGGACTGGCAGCAGTGCCCATGGTGGTGCAGCCACATTGCCTCGGTGCCAGCACATCCAGGTACCACATTCAGCTCTTTGGGAGGAAGAATTGTGCCAGTGCCTTCTCCCACAGGAGCTGCTGCTATGGACTTGTTCTAGAGAACAGCTCTGATGAGAAGGGGCTGAGGGAACCTGGGACTTGTTCCAGGGCTTGTTCCAGAGAACATCTCTTACGGGAGGTGGCTGAGGGAGCTGGGATCGTTTAGACTGGAGAAAAGGAGGGCGAGGGGAGACCTCATCGCTCTCTACAACTGCCTGAAAATAGGTTGGAGTGAGGTGGGGGTTGTCTCTTCTCCCTGACATCAAGTGATAGGATGAGAGGAAATGGCCTGAACTTGTGCCGGGGAGGTTTAGGTTGGATATGAGGGAAAAGTTCTTTGCTGCAAGAGTGGTCAGGTTGGAACAAGGTGACCAGGGAGGCAGTGGAGTCCCTGTCCCCGGAGGTGTTCAAGCAATGTGTGGGCAGGGCACTTCGGGCTATGGTTTAATGGCCATGGTGCTCTTAGGTCGATGGTTGGACCCGATGACCGTGGAAGCCTTTTCTAGCCAAAGGCTAGATGATGAAAACCAGCAGGACTTTAGGTTTCCACCCACACTTTACTCTGCTTGGGACCTTGACTCTCGTACACTTGCAGCCCAAAAGGTGCAGCAGCAGGCGTGCCCTCTCTCGCAGGGCAGACCGTAACGTGCGTGCCTGCCTGTTCCGGGCCAGGCAGAGTCCTGGCTCTGCCGCACGCTCCTTCGCTCCAGCCTGGTGTCGGTGGCGTGCAGCGTGCCCTGCAGGCGCCTGCCGCCTCTCGCTGATCTCTCGGTAGCTCGCTGAAGAGCCCTGCCGGCTGCGCTGCGAGCCTCGGGAGCGCGTCACGGAAAGCCGCGGCGGGGCCGGCCGTGCGTCAGAGGGCGCTTAGCAACGCCCGCCCGCCCCGCCCCGCCATAGGCGCGCCGGGCTGTCTGTCTTCGGGCTCTTAGCAATGCCCGCCCGCGGGCGCTTAGCAACGCCTCCCCGCCCCGCCCCGCCATAGGCGCGCCGGGCTGTCTGTCTTCGGGCTCTTAGCAATGCCCGCCCGCGGGCGCTTAGCAACGCCTCCCCGCCATAGGCGCGCCGGGCTGTCCGTCTGCGGGCGCTTAGCAACGCCTCCCCGCCATAGGCGCGCCGGGCTGTCTGTCTGCGGGCGGGCACAACGGCGGCGGCCAGCAGCGCCCCTGCTCCTCTGCCTCCGGGAGCAGAGCGCCGTGCCCGGGTTCGCCGGGGCTGCCGAGCTTGCCTTCCTGCCGACAAAGCGCTAGTTTAAGAGTGCCGCCAAGAGTTCTCATCCATCTTCAAAGGAGGACAGAGGCAGCCGGCACTTGGCCGTCATTTACCACAGAACCTCAGAGGTGGAAGGGACCTCCAGAGATCATCGGGCCCAGTCCCCCTGCCAAGGCAGGGTCCCGTAGGGTAGTCACACAGGAACGCATCCAGCTGGGAATGCATCCTGGGGGGTTGTGGAATTCTTCAGAGAAGGAGACGCAGCAGCCCCCCTGGGCAGCCTACTCCAGGGCTCTGTCACCCTCACTGTGAAGAAGTTTCTCCTCATGTTGAGGTGAAACCTTCTCGGTTCCAGTTTGTAGCTGTTGCTCCTTAATGCTGCTGACCACCAAAAAGAGATTGGCCCCAGCCACTTGCCACTCACCCCTCGGCTGTTGATAGCCATTGATCAGATCTCCTCTCAGCCTTCTCTTCTCCAGACTAGACAGCCCAGGGCTCGCAGTCTCCACAGGGGAGATGCTCCAGTCCCACAGTCATCCTCATGGCTCTCCGCTGGACTCTTTCCAGCAGGTCCCTGTCCCTCTTGAACTGGGCAGTAGTGAACCTGGGACAGGGAGGAAAAGCTGGATTTCTGCCAAGCTGCCCCAGCATTTCCCAGTGTTTAGGTTAGCAATACGTGCCCTGCTGGATGGCGCCTTAAGTCAAGAACGAATGAAGGCCTATTTGTGTTGCTCTGTAGTACAGCTGAAGTCAGCTGTAAAATGCGCTGGGTCACCACCACACCAGCATGTTTGCTCTCTGATGGGGAAAGAAGATGAGTTTTGGGGGCTGTCTTCCTTTTCTCTGTGTGGACTAGAAAAAGCCCCAAATGCCCTGCTTTCGGTTGAGCTTGGTGCTCAAAGGCTTTCTGTTTCTTGCTGTTGTTCATGCTGTCTGTTTTGAGGCAGTGTCTCGGCACCGGCATGCATCTTGGTGCCTGTGCTGGTGCCTGCATTTTGCAAGTGAAGAGCAGGGCGGTGCCAAGGGCCCTCCGCACTTCTGAGGGCAAGAGGAGTCTGGAAGGACACCAGCTACAGCGCTGCTGGAGCAAGCCAGTTTTGGCAAAAGTTTCTGACCTTAAGGGCTCCTTTAATGCAAGAGCTACGGTTTCTGGGTTAGTAAAATCACCTCCAGAGGAATTGCTGCTCTGATGTTGCTGTTTCTGGGTTGGAGAATGGAGAACATCAAAGCTGGACACTTTATGCAGGAAGACACTTGCAGTGCCAGCTGTGTGTTGTAACACTGCAAATGGTTTGACTCCAAGGGCAGGCACCAAGTGCCTGTAGTGAGGAGTGAGGTAGAAGTCAGCTCCAGGGGAGGCAGCAGAAGGTGCTTTGCATCTTGGCTTGCTGGATCGGCTCCTTGAGCTGTCCCTGAGAGAGAGGAAGCAGCAGCGTCTGTCTGCTCTCCTGCGCTCTGCAAACCCTTCCCTAGGTGTCTGCAGCAGCCAGCTGAGCAGTGAGGTGAAGTTCTGGCCACTTGCTGCTCACTCCCCACAGCCTCCTCCACAAGCTGCTTATTTGGGAAGGAAGGAACCTCTTTTTTTAGTTTGGAAAAAATAAAATTAGACGAAAAAACCCTTTTGGAGACCAAATGACTGAAGTGCTTCATGTGCTGCTGAAGCAAATGAGGAGCAAACTGTCTGAGGGGAGAAGATGACTAAGTTTTTCTACCTCTTCTTCTGCTTCCCTCACCCTCTAAGAGTAGCTAAACATAGTTGCCTGCGGCAGGAGGAGCTCAGCAAGCAGCTGTCGCCCACAGACGCAGCCTGAGAGGTCGTGGGCTTGTACCTTGCTGAAAACCCCAGTCCCTGAGAAAAATAGGTGTCTCCTCTGCATTCACTTCTCTTCTCCCTTTGCTCTTCCTCCAAGACATGATATATTTAGAACTGCGAGGACACAGCGAGCCGTGCTACGCCCATGTTTATAATGGGTTCATTGTATCACTTCCACCAGCGCCCTCTCGATTCTGTGGCTAGATACAGCCACCCTTCACCTTCTTGTCCTTTTTTGGATCAGAAAATGACTTGAGCCTCTTTCTCAGCCTAACAGCACTGTTCCAAGAAAGGCTATCTGGGTTTTAATACCAACGCTGTGATTTCTGCTTCTTTAAAGGATGTCAGAGTCCTTTGCAGGCTCACAGGGCTAACCTAGGGGTGGCACCGAAGTTGTGTCTGTACACACCGTGTCATGCCACTCGCCTTACAAATGGCCTCTTTCAGGAGAAATATTTAGTTTAGAAACAACTTGACTTAAAACAAAATAAATTAAATACAGTTGTAGAATGGTTTGGGTTGGAAGGGACCTTAAAGATCATTTAGTTCCAACCCCACCATGAGCAGAGACATCTTCCACTAGACCAAGACCGTGAATACCTCTAGGGAGCGGGCATCCACAACCTCCCTGAGCAACCTGTGCCAGTGTTTCACCACCTAACAGAAGCAGCTGAATCTCCCTTTCTGAATGATGAGCCTGGGTCAACCACCCCAGGGTGATGATGCCTACCTCTGGTGTGGTGCCAGCATCACAGTGCCCTTCTCTTCCTGCATCCAAGGAGAGGGATGCCAGGGTTTGAGGATTCCTTAGGTTGGTTGGTGACTCTACTATTGCCCTGCTTGAGCAGATCCATGCCAACCTCCAGTGAGTAACCCTTGTGCCTGTGCCAGCGCCAGCCCCCTGGGGTTACCTGGGCTCCCCTGTGAGCTGAGAGGAGGGCAGGGTGTTTCTCCAGGCTCATCCTCTCCCCACTGCACACCCAGGGTTCAAGACACGGCCCCCGCGGAGGTGGCTTTCCATTATTAGTGCTCAAAAGAAAGTTCCATTTTCCTGTTTCAGTTGAGCATTTCCCTTTTGGGTTAGAGAAACCTCTTCCGCCCCAGCACCCCGGGGAAGGTTGTAATCATGCACTGAAGCAGCACTGTTTCTTTCCTGGCGTTTGCATTCCTCCTCCAGCCAAACCTCCAGCCTTTGCCCAGCCGGCACCGCTGTGGCATTGCATGCCCCAGCTCATGGGAGCTCGGGGTCATTTCTATGGCAGCAGCACGTTTTCTCCTCAATTTCTTAGGAGTTAACAGCTGAAAAAGGTGTTTTTTCCCCTCTTCCCCCGCCCCACCCCTGCGTGTCAGTGCACGGTTGGGCTGGAAAGTCCACCCCTGCGTACTGCACCAGGATATAGGGTTGGGTAACCCTCTCGGAGCATCCCGTCCCCTTCCCTAAGGGCTCAGGGGCGTGCCGGGGCACAGCAGGGCTCGGTGTGCCAGGTTGAAAGCAGCAGCCTGGGAAACCATCATGGCTCACTGCTAGCAAGAAACTCCTTTGCCCGGTACCGCGACGGCTCCTTCCCTGACCGCCCCCTCGGCCTCTCTGCAGTGTGGGGCTGCTCGGTCGGCACCGGCGCCCTCCTCGGATGCTCTCGCAGCAGGCAGGCGTGGCAGGACCTTGGCCTTGGCAGCAGAGGTATGTACTCAGCCCTGAAGAAGCGGCGCTGTGTGGCTGAAGCTGGCGTTTTTCAGTGACTCATAACTGAAATGGCTAAGGAAGGGGTGCACGCTGAGCTGCTCACTCTGGAAATGAAGCCGGCGGTAAAATGAGTGCTGGCGCTGCCGCGGTGAGGTCTGCTCGCTGCCTGCCTTCTGCTGCAGTGGGCTGAGAGGTGGCTGAAGCGTGCTCTTAGCTCACGGAGCCACAGAATGGCAGGGGTGGGAAGGAACCTTTCAGGGTCACCGAGTCCAACCCCTGCGGCGAGGGCAGATCACACAGGAACACGTCCAGGTGGGCCTGCGAAGGCTCCAGAACTCTGCCACCGTCCCCTCTCCGGGCAGCCTGTTGGAGTGCTCTGCCACCGTCCCCTCTCCGGGCAGCCTGTTGGAGTGCTCTGCCACCGTCCCCTCTCCTTCCTGCCCCCGTCCTGCTCTCCAAGGTCACTTGCGCCCTGGCGGCGGCACACGCAGCCAGTGCTGCGGCTTCGCGGAGCTTGTGCCAGCCTCTGCCCCCACTAGGCTGGGGGAGCACGCTCCTGGCTGTGGTGGTGACAGCGCCCTGCCTGAAAGAGTGTGAGTGCAGCAGCGTCTGGACCCACCTGAGCAGGACACAGCATAATTTTCAGCCCCACGTCCTGACACTGCTGTGTGGGGGAATCAAGAATGAGCAAGCTAAGCTTCTGAGGGTGCTTTGTGTCTGAAGGTGTTTGGAACCCTATGATTAGCTTGGCCTCTGGCTCCTTTGCAGCCTATGGTTGATGTGTGTCCAGTGAAGAAGTCCTTATGGAATAGCTTCTCCTAAAGTGCTTCCCATATCCATTTGGGGCAGTGCAGCTGGAAAACTGGTGGAGGAGAAAGTCTGTGGGGTGAGCATGAGGTGGGTTTGGAAGCAGAACATGGCAAATGAACTTTTTTGGGTCTGTCTTATTCTAGTGGGGACAAGCCTCATGTGTACTTGCAGGCTCCAGGAGCGAGGGATGCTGAGAGCTGTAGTAGCTGACCTGCATTGCCCATGTCTGTGCATCAGTTTGTAGCACAAGGAGGGACTGCTCCTCGGGTACCCTGTGTCTGTAACAAGCCTCTCTTTGTCTTCAGTTCTAGACCACTTACTTTCAATTGCACTTCAGGTTAGTGCTGTTTTAAGACTGCAGACTGTGGAATGTGGAGCCAGGCCTCCCGCTCAAGAGATGCCTCTTGGTCACTGTGCAGAATCATAGAATTAACCAGGTTGGAAGAGATTTCCCAGCTCATCCAGTCCAACCTAGCACCCAGCCCTAGCCAGTCAACCAGACCATGGCACTAAGTGCCTCATCCAGGCTTTGCTTGAACACCTCCAGGGACAGTGACTCCACCACCTCCCTGGGCAGCCCATTCCAGTGCCAATCACTCTCTCTGACAACAACTTCCTCCTAACATCCAGCCTAGACCTGCCCTGGCACAACTTGAGACTCTGTCCCCTTGTTCTGTTGCTGCTTGCCTGGCAGAAGAGCCCAACCCCACCTGGCTACAGCCTCCCTTCAGGTAGTTGTAGACAGCAATGAGCTCTGCCCTGAGCCTCCTCTTCTGCAGGCTGCACACCCCCAGCTCCCTCAGCTTCTCCTCACAGGGCTGTGCTCCAGGCCTTTCACCAGCTTCATTGCCCTTCTCTGGACAATCACCCTTGGGCACTGCCTGGCACATATGTGGCAGGTGTGCAGCTCAGGGGAGGATGCTGCACAATGCAGGAGGTGCGCTGCCCCACCACACTCTGTAGCACCCTGGTCTGCATGCAGGCCTCAGGGAAAAGAGGTTTCCCAGTGCCACTGTCTTTCTAACGTGCTGCTTCTTTGGGGGTGCTGAACATGTGCCCAGGTGCCCAAGAGGGCCACCAGCATCCTGGTCTGGATCAGCAATAGTGTGGCAGCAGGAGCAGGGAAGTGACTGTGCCTCTGTACTCACCGTATACTCAGCGCAGGAGAGGACAGACCTTGAGTACTGGATTTGGATTTCAAAGACATGGAGGTAATGGAGCTGGTCCAGAGAAGGGCAGTGGAGCTGGTGGAGGGTCTGGAGAACAGGTCTGGTGAAGAGTGCCTGTGGGATCTGGAACTGTTTAGTCTGGAGAAGAGGAGGCTGAGCGGAGATGTCTGTTCTCTATAACTCCCTGAAAGGAGATTGGAGCCAGTTTGGGTTTGGTCTGTTCTACCAGTGACAAGTGATGGGACAAGAGGACAAGTTGCACCAGGGGAGGTTTAGGTTGGATATTAGGAGAAACTTCTTGACTGAAGGGGTTTTCAAATGCTGGAATATGCTGCCCAAGGAGGTGGTTGAATCCCTGGAGGTGTTGCAGAGATGTGGTGCTGAGGAACATCGTGTGGCACCTGGCTTCGGAGAGTTAGGCAATGGTCGAGCTTGATGATCTTAAAGGTCTTTCCCAGGTGAGATGATTCTATGATTCTGTGAGGATCTGAAACCAAGGAGTATCAACTGGCCCTTCCTCTCCTGGAGGAGTTTCTTCTGGCTGCAGACCATATCTGGGAGCTGCCTAGGAGAAGAGGCCCATCCCATGGCAGGGTGTCGGGAGCGCTGCGGCAGCCTGGTGCTCCCAGCGGCTCCTGTGCAAGCAGAAGCTCCTCCTGCCACTTAGCAGAGGATTTGTGGCCCCAGCTCCAAAGCAGGAGAGACAATAAAACTCTGAAGAGTGCTTTAAATCCTCAGAGTGCTATCCAAACACCAGGGCCTCCAAACACCAATGAAAGTGCTAAACTGATTTACAGGGGAATTAAAAGGTCACGCCTGTTGAACATTGGGCTTTAGAGTTTAGTCATGTTTATGAAACTTGTAACTGCTCTTCTAAATCAGCTTTTTACACTTCATGTATGCAGTAAACATGGGCATGTTCAGGCCTTGTGACTAATTTGAGAGGTTTTCTATTCTAAACAAATGGCCACAGCCACAGCCTGGCTCTTTTTTGCTTCCCTCCTTCTGTCTCTCCCTTCCTGCTCCAGCTGCAGGTCCTTAAAATGCATCTGAACTTCTGGCCTGCCCGTGGAAGAGAGCAAGCCAAATCACTGCACTGGACTTCACTCCCCTGTTCACAGAGTGAGGTTCAGTTAGGGTCGAATAGCAGTGAGCTAACCCCGTGAGCTACAGCTGTGTGACAGCACTGGAAAGGTTTTCAGTGTCCAAGACAACCTTCTTGGTGCTTCAGCAACGTGAAAAGCTCGAGAGTAAAAGCTAGGCCTTTCTCAACCAGCTTCTGCAGGTGGCCTCCCAAACACTGACTTGCTGTTGCTTTTGCAGAACCTTGCTTGTGCCTTCTCATTAAAATTATCATTAAAAATCATTAAAATCAAGAAGGTTGGAAAAGACCTTGAAGGTCATCTAGTCCAACCGTCACCCGGCTACCAGGAAGACTAAACTATATCCTGAAGTGCAACATCCACACGCTTTAGGAACTCCCCCAGGGATGGTGACTCCACCACCGCCTTGGACAATCTGTTGCCTTGTGCCTTGCCAGTGCCTTCTCTCAGTGCTCCCCAGGGAATAAACCTGAACGTGGGAGGTTCCACCTAAACGTCAGGAGGAAATGCTTTACTGTGGGGGTGGCAGAGCACTCCAGCAGGCTGCTCAGAGAGGTGGAGTCTCTGTCTCTGGAGACTTTCGAGACCCACCTGGACATGTTCCTATGTGATCTGCTTTAGGTGATCCTCCTCTGGCAGGGGCGCTGGACTCGATGATCTTCGGAGGTCCCTTCTAACCGCTACCATTCTGTGGTTCTCTGATTTACAGCCCCCATATCAATGCTTTCTCTGCCAATGCCAGAGGAGCTACTTCGCTTGTCTGCAACAGCACTGGAAGTGAGTGGCTGTGCTGCCTGATCTGTGCCCACCCTGCCTGCTAATAAGCCAGGCTGAATAGATGAGCGATGAAGCATCACCTTACTGTGGGCCTTCAGATGGAAGGAAATCTACACCCTCCTTCCTTGAGAGGTATGAACTCTGGACATTTCAGCTCACATCATGGCCCATGTCAGAGAGCAAACCACTTCAGACCCAGGCTTTCTGTGTTGCTTCCTGAAGCAGACAGAAAGAAATTACTACCAAAAAAAAAAGTATTGGAAGTTCCTTTTTTCCACTCATTTGTGTCGCTTACTTGTTTGGTGTCTCTGGCTCAGAATGCCTCTAAGCAGACTGTAAATGTAATGTCCTGACTGGAAGCCATAAAAACTTGTCTTCAAATTTTAGAAGATGCTGGGCAGCCCAGGTCCTGTAAGAAGCTTTGTCTGCCAGTCTAAATAAGCCAGGCTGGAAGTAACTGGGACTTTCACATCTGCTTTGGCAGGGGGGTTGGACAAGATAATCATAGAATCAAGCAGGTTGGAAGAGACCTCCAAGCTCATCCAGGCCAAACTAGCACCCAGCCCTAGCCAGTCAACCAGACCATGGCACTGAGTGCCTCATCCAGGCTTTGCTTCAGCACCTCCAGGCACAGCAACTCCACCACCTCCCTGGGCAGCCCATTCCAATGCCAATCACTCTCTCTGCCAACAACTTCCTCCTAACATCCAGCCTAGACCTGCCCTGGCACAGCTTAAGACTCTGTCCTCTTCTTCTGTTGCTGCTTGCCTGGCAGCAGAGCCCAACCCCACCTGGCTACAGCCTCCCTTCAGGCAGCTGCAGACAGCAATGAGGTCTGTCCTGAGCCTCCTCTTCTGCAGGCTGCACACCCCCAGCTCCCTCAGCCTCTCCTCAACAGGGCTGTGCTCCAGACCTCTCACCAGCTTCGTTGCCCTTCTGGAGATTCCTTCCAACCCCTGTGATTCCTGCTGGTCTGAGCATGTGTGTTGCTTCCCAACATGTCTTGGCTGAGGGTCCCCTGTTCCCAAAAGACCCAAGGGAGATCTGGACCATCCCACAGGAGGACTTGGCAGTGCCTACAGCTCACATTCCACCTGGATGGGCCATGTAAAAGCACAGCTCTTGTGCAAAGGATGTTTCTTGCAAGAAGGCTGTGTCCTGCCACCCCACTGCTCACCAGGACATCCTTGTGACTTCCCAGAATCATAGAATAGAACAGAATAGAATAAGCCAGGTTGGAAGAGACCTCCGAGATCATCCAGTCCAACCTAGCACCCAGCCCTGTGGTTTGTGTCGGAAGGGACCTTAAAGATCATCTAGTTCCAACTCCTCTGCCTTGGGCAGGGACACCTTCCAGTAAATCAGGCTGCTAAAGGCTCCCATCCGACCTGGCCTTGAGCATTTCAGTGAGGAGACAGCTACATCTTTCCTGGGCAGTCTGTTCCAGTGTCCTCACTGGAAAGAATTTCTTCCTAATCCCCAGCCTAAATCTCCCCTCTCCCAGCTTTAAGCCATTCATTTTCATCCTATCAATACAAGCCCTTGTAAAAAGTATCCCCCCCCAACTTTCTTGTAGCCTCTTTTCAGGTACTGGAAGGCTGCTGTAGGATCTCCCTGGAGACCTTATAGGCATCCCCTGCAGGTGTCCCCTAACTTCTAGGAGGTGAATCTCTTCTGTATCCTGGACTGCAGCTCTTGCCTTAGGCTTCTGAGCTGGCGTTCAAGTGACTAGAGACTGATGCAGGTGCTGAGTCCCGAGGAGAGCCTGCCTTTGTTCTCAGAGAGTGTGTGGGGGCCAGAAGCAGCTTGGGATTCACATTGGCAATGTTGGGCAGGCTGAGGGAAGATCCTTTACGTGTGTCCAGTGTGTGCTGTGCTGGAGCAGCCCGTGAGCAGAAATGACATTCTGCACCAGAAGGAGGTGAATGCCCTGGAACTGGGAAAAGGATCAACTTCAAGTCTCCAGATGGAAACAGAACAGTTCCCATCAAAGCTGATGACAAGTTCCCTGGTACAGGGTCAGGTCTCTGGATAGCACACCACATTTCTGAGCTGGATGTCTCCTCTAGCTGCCTGCAGCTCTGCACCAGCATGTTGCTCTTCTCACAAAGCAATTCCCTGAGCTGCGCCATTGGCTCCAGCAGGGATTTCTGTAATCTGCAGGCTATTGCAAGCTGAGGAAGAAGCACTCTACAGCTCAAGCAGCAGCCCACCAAAAGTGGTTAGCCATTTCTGAATTATTCACTTACCTTCTGCAAGCTGAAAATTGCTTAACAGGCCTTATTTGTGTGTACTTAATGAGCAGCAAATGCATTTCCAGAGAACTGGATCTGTTCCCACTCAGGAAAGCAGGCTGGAGGTGCCTAATGCTGGCAATTAATTCAGCCAGCTTTACAAGAAAGTCACTAATGGCTGATCTGCATGAGGAGGAGTTCAGCTTTGCTGAAGTAAAGGCCCTTTGTCAGGGAGAAATGCCTCACAGAAGTGTGGCTGGGGTGAGGGAGATGATTCTGCCCCTCTACTCTGCTCTCCTGAGACTCCACCTGGAGTGCTGCACCCGGTTCGGGGACCCCTGGCACATGAGATTCATCCAACAGCTGGGGAGGATCCAGAGGAGGGCCACGAAGATGATCAGAGGGCAGGAGTACCTCCCCTGTGGGGTCAGGCTGTAGAGTTGGGGCTGTTCAGCCTGCAGAAGAGGGATGCCTCTAGGCAGATATTAATAGCAGCCTTCCGGTGCATGAAGGGGACCTACAAGAAAGCTGGGGAGGAACTTGACAGGGGGTTGTTGTGATAGGATGAGGGGGAATGGCTCTAGGCTGGAAGAGGAGAGATTTAGACTGGAGATTAGGAAGAAATTCTTTCCAGTGAGGGTACTGAGACACTGGAACAGGTTGCCCAGGGAGACTGTGGATGCCCCCTCCCTGGAGGTGTTCAAGGCCAGGTTGAACAGGACCTTGAGCTACCTGATCTAGTGGAAGGTGTCGCTGCCTGTGGGGGGGAAGGGAGGGGTTTGAACTAGAGAATCTTTAACATCCCTTTCAACCCAAACCATTCTACCAGTCTATGAAGTACCATAGCTTTGAGGCTGTTGCTTTAATGCAGGCTTCACCTTCACCCTCACTTGGGCGCTTTCAGCTTCTTCCCCTCTTTGCCAGACTGGACAGAGAGGTCTGACACTGCCTCTCCACTCACGCTAAGCCTGGTGCCGATGGGCTCCGACCCTGCTGCTGTGCTGGGTGGGTGCAGAGTGCTCTTCGCGAGCATTGTGGGTGAGGAGGTTGCAGATGTCCTTCTGTGCATGCAGCGCTGGGTGGCTTCTGCGCTGCTGGCTCCCACAGCCGCTCTGTTTCCTTCCATTGTGATGGGGGAGGTCACACCGAAGGGCTGCTGCTCACTCATCTGCCTTTGCTGCTTCTGATTCTCCTGGCCTTCCTCACAAGCAGGAAGAGGGAGCCCACAGCAAGCTCCTGGGTTTGTTGTTGGCTGGGTTTTCTTCCAATACACTGGAATATTTCTTTTGAATGATCCAAGCAGATGTTCCTGGCCTCAGGCCTTTTTACCACATGTGCCGACCTCTTGCAGACCGCAGAGGAGGCAGTGGCTTTACCTCCATGACCCTCTGCCCTAGATCTTTGGTGCTTGTGGCACAGCTCCCCAGTCCTACTGGAGAAAGGGGCATTCCTCACCGAGCCAAAGGGGAGTGGCTTCTCTCCTGCAAAAGCCAAATCCTTGCTGGCTCCAATAAGATTATTCTGGAAAACAAAGCGAAGTAAAGGGCCACGGAGATGCTCAGAGGGCTGCAGCAGCTCTGCCATGAGGCCAGGCTGAGGGAGTTGGGGCTCTGCAGGCTGGAGAAGAGAAGGCTTCGAGGAGACCTTGGAGTGGCCTTCCAGTATCTGAAGGGAGCTACAGGAAGGCTGGGGAGGGACTGTTGACAAGGTCTGGTAATGACAGGATGAGGGAGGGTTGGAGCAGGATGGTCCTTGAGGTCCCTCCCCAAATAGACCACTCTGTGATTCTGTTCTATGAAATAACACAGCAGGATTTTCTGCTCTCCAGAGGAGGTGGAGACTCTGGAAAGTAACAGAGGCTACCATTGACAGATTGCTTCAAGTTGGAATTGACCCTCAGATGTCATCTTGTCCAACCACCCTGCAGTCAGCAGGGACACCTCCTGCTGGATCAGGCTGTCCAGTGCTACATCAAGTCTGATCTTGAATGTCTCCAGGGATGGGGCCTCAAGCACACCTGTGGACAACCTGTTACAGTATTTTACCACTCTCACTGTGAAGAACTTTCTCCTTGTGCCCAAGCTAAACTGCCCTGCTCCAGTTTAAAACCATTGCCCTTCATCTTGGCACTACAGGCCCTTCGGAACAGTTCTTCCCCAGTCTTCCGTAGGCTCCCTTCGGATACTGAAGCGTAGTTTTATGCTCTCCCTGGAGCCTTTGCTTCTCCAGACTGAGCAGCCCCAACAAACTCTTTCAGCCTGTCTTCATGGCAGAGGTGCTTTAGCCTTCTGATCATCTTTGTGGCCCTCCTCTGGACCCATTCCTGCAGGTCTGTGCTCATCTGGTGTTGAGAGCCCCAGAGCTGAACACAGCACTCCAGATGGGTCTCACTGGAGCAGAGCAGAGTGGCAGAATGACCTCTCTTCATCTGCTGGGCATGCTTCTTTTGCTGCAGCTCCAGCAGATGGTTCTGTGCCTCAGCTATCAGTGCAACTTATCTAATGGGGCTTGAGGGGTTGGACTAGAATTGATAGGCACCCAGAAATGCCTTTCAGTCATCAAATTACATTTCTTTCTATTACCTTGACTGAAGTCTGTTGTTGGACTCAGTCACTGCCATGGTCTCTGCTGCTGAAACTGTTATTATCATAGCATGATAGAATCAGTCAGGGTTGGAAGGGACCACAAGGAGCAGCCAGTTCCAACCCCCCTGCCATGCCCAGGGACACCCTACCCTAGAGCAGGCTGCACACAGCCTCAGCCAGCCTGGCCTTAAACACCTCCAGGGACAGGGCCTCAACCACCTCCCTGGGCAACCCATTCCAGCCTCTCACCACTCTCCTGCTCAACAACTTCCTCCTCACCTCCAGCCTCACTCTTCCAACCTCCAGCTTTGCTCCATTCCCCCCAGTCCTGGCACTCCCTGACAGCCTGAAAAGTCCCTCCCCAGCTTTTCTGTAGCCCCCTTCAGATGCTGGAAGGCCACAAGAAGGTCCCCAGGGAGCCTCCTCTGCTCCAGACTGCATAGCCCCAACTCTTTCAGTCTGTGCTCACAGCAGAGCTGCTGCAGCCTCTGAGCATCCTCCTGGCCCTGCTCTGGACACTTCCAGCATGCTCTGGACACTTCCAGCAGCATCTCCACATCCTTCTTGTCCCAGGTGCTCCAGAGCTGGATGCAGTACTCCAGGTGGGGTCAGAGCAGAGCAGAGCAGAGGGGTAGAATCACCTCCCTGGCCCTGCTGGCCACACTTCTCCTGCTGCAGCCCAGGCTCTGCTTGGCCCAGTGTCCATGTGTGATTAAACAGAAAAAACAAACCATTCTGTGATTCAGTGAAGGGGCCAGGAAATGGCAAACCTGAGAAGAGCATAACCCCAGCTCTACTCCACGTTAGGACTGTGCTCTGGAGCATGTCATGGGAAGGTTCTTGGCCAGGATGCTGCATTTTGGTCATCCACATGCCAGAACATGCCAGGAGAAGCATCCTGTGGTACCTATGAGCTGTGCCCTGCTGCTCAGCACCCAGCACAATGGACAAAGCTGGCCTCCCTGCTTGTGGCTGGAGTGACAAGGTTTTTCCCAGTCGAGGGGAACAATCATCACTAAGGAAACCTTAAGTACTCTTTAAAGAGCAAAAGAAAACACATTCATTCTTTTAAACATGGAAAACTAAGTGGCCTCTTTTTCCTTGGCTGCATGTGCATGGCCATGGAGCAAGCTGACACGGAGTGAACTCTGTGGGCAAACACTCCCCCTCCAGTTATTGAGTTATTAAGGAGAGAGCTCTCTGGCACAAAGTCTGCCCTTCTCAGCTGCTCACTACGTTGTTCTTCAAATCAGCAAGGCTCCAAATGCAAGAGGAACTCTCTGACTCTCCTACTTGCAAGTGAAATGTCCTGGAGACCTTCTGAGCTGCGCTGAAAGCCCCTGCCCATGGGGACCTCTGGCATAGCAGTACCATGGCTGCACTTAGAATCAGAGTCAGAGAATGGCAGGGGTTGGAAGCAGCCTCCAGAGAAAACTGAATCCAACTTCCCTGCTAAAGCAGGATGGCCAAGGGTGGGCCACACAGGAACACATCCAGATGGGTCTTGAAAGTCTCCAGAGAAGTACATATTCCACAACCTATCTGGGCACTTCTCCATTTGGAAGAGCTAGAAGTGAAGGCAAAGAGTGGAGGGGGCTTGCTGCACTCTCCCCCCATGCTAGCCCCATGGGAAGGTGTTCCAGGAGTCACCCCAGCACCCAAGAAGTGAGCGTGGGTGGTGGGTGTGGGGCAGTACTGGTGTGGTGCCTCTCCTGAGCTGCTGCCCTTGGACAGCTGTGCAGGTGCCACATGGGCTGCCTGGCAGTCCAGGCCCTTCAGCTGTGCGAGGAGCACCAAGGCTGCTTGAAAGTCAGCATGGCACACCAGCAGGCTTTGTGCAGCGTGAAGGAAGTTCAGCTGGGACAAGAGCAGAGTCCTGCACCTGGGGAGGAATAACAAACTGCAGCAGTCCAGGCTGGGAGGTGACTGCTGGAGAGCAGCCCTGTGGAGAGGGACCTGGGGGTGCTGGTGGCTAACAGTTCCCCATGGCACAGCAATGTGCCCCTGTGGCCAAGAAGGCCAATGGCATCCTGGGGTGTATTAGCAGGAGTGTGTCCAGCAGAGCAAGGGAGGTTCTGCTCCCCCTCTACTCTGCCCTGCTGAGACCTCATCTTGAATCCTGTGTTCAGTTTTGGGCTCCCCAGTCGAAGAGGGACAGGGATCTGCTGGAGAGGGTCCAGCAGAGGGCTAGGAGGATGGTGAGGGGACAGGAGGGCATGGCTGATGAGGAGAGGCTGAGGGCCCTGGGGCTGCTTAGTCTGGAGAAGAGAAGACTGAGAGGGGATTGGATCAATGTTCCTAAGTACATGAAGGCTGCCAGGAGGGGGGGACAGGCTCTGCTCACTGCTCCCTGGGCTCTGCTCACTGCTCCCTGGGCTCTGCTCACTGCTCCCTGGGACAGGACAAGCAGCAATGGGTGTAAGGTGCAGCACAGGAGGTTCTGCCTCAACACAAGGGGGAACTTCTTTACTGTAAGGGTCCCAGAGCCCTGGCACAGGCTACCCAGAGAGGCTGTGGAGTCTCCTTCTGTGGAGCCTTTCAGGGCCTGTCTGGATGTGTTCCTGTGTGATCTGTGTTAGATAGGATTGTCCTGCTCTGGCAGAGGGCTTGGACTCTGATCCCCTTGGGTCCCATCCAACTCCTAACATCCTGTGAGCTGTGAGCCTGTGAATGCCATGAAAGGCCCTGGGGTGCATCAGCTTCCCTGAAAGCAGGGGAAGTGGTGGGCACTGGTGACACTAATGACTGCTGGCAGTGTTGCTCCATCTTTCTGATCCTAGGCTATTTCCAGAATGTTCTGGGAGAAAGAGGCTGAAGTTCTTTTCAGAGTTGGGAAAAGCATCAGTTCAGGACTGTTCCCGCTGCTTCCCCTCCCCTACATCATCTTGCCTGTAATGCTGCATGCTCTAGTTAATAAGAAGCACTGAAATACAGGTCCACCTCCCACTGTTTCCAGGAACACTTGGTCCCACAACCCATAGGAAACCCTAATTCCAGCAAATAAATAACTTGTGCCTATCTCTCTGGCTGAATCCATGGAAAGGGAAGAGCACCCTGCTGGCTGCCTGCATGGGGAATAACACCAGAGAAATTCCACCAGCCTTTGTGCTGGGAAAGGCAGGCAACAGGCAGTCCCAGAAAGGCACATCTCCTTCCAGCAGACAGCAAAGGAGTGCCATATGCTATAGGGAATATGTAGAGCAAGCACTGAGCTCATCAGTCACTTGTGTTTAATCTAATTAAACACAATATATCCTCTGACCTTCTGTGCTGGCACTGGGCACTAAGTTCTCTTCTGTTGTTCTTTCCATATGAAGCTCTATTGACTGATGGGGGAAAGCTTAGAGTTTGCTTTAAGCTTCAGATAAGTAAAGTTAAACATTGAGCAGATAAAATTGTTTTCCCAGCACTCCTCTCCCACTGACCAATTATGGGTGCTCACTGGGAGGACTTAACTCCTCTGGCTAGTGTCCCACCCGTGGCTTGGGGCACCATGCCTCACAGTGAGTGAAAGCTGTGAGAAGGCAGAGGCAGGAGCAGAGTGCTACAGACATCCTGGAAAGTTTGGTTTTGAGTTGATTCTGACAGTTGCTCAGCCTCATGTCAGTGGGTTGGAGCACCTCCCCTGTGGGGACAGGCTGCAAGAGTTGGGGCTGTTCAGCCTGGAGAAGAGAAGGCTCCAGGGACACCTTAAGAGTGGTCTTCCAGTACATGAAGGGAACTTAAAGCTGGGGAGGGACTTTTTACAAGGGCTTGTAGAGATAGGATGAGGGGAAATGGATTGAAGCTGGCAGAGGGGAGATTTAGACTGGAGATTAGGAAGACATTCTTTCCAGTGGGGATGGTGAGACACTGGAACAGGTTGCCCAGGGAGACTGTGGATGCCCTTTCCCTGGAGGTGTTCAAAGCCAGGTTAGACAGCAACCTGATCTAGTGGAAGGTGTCCCTGCACATGACAGGAGGGTTGGAACTATGTGATCTTTAAGGTCTCTTCCAGCTGAAACCACTCAATGATTCAGTTCCATGTGCCAGACAATTAAGTAAGAAGGTGCCACTCCTCACTAAATGTATTTCTGGAGCTATGGAATGATTTGCTGCTGGGAGAGCTAAGCAGCCAACACTGGCTGATACCAAAACAGGTTTGAAATTAGAAGTGTTGAATTGCATCAGACACCTTATGCACATCCCCTGCTTGTACTGCAGGCAGTGGTTCCTTTGTGCTGAAGGGGTGCAGTTGGGCAGCAGGCCTGCCTGAGTTTTCTGGGAGGAAAATCAACCACAGAGGTGGCTCTGGGGGAGAGTAAGGTGCCAGCCTTCTGCAAACAGGTGCAGGCTTTGGTCATGCAAAAGAGCTGGAAGCACGCTCAGCATTCAGCATGGCAACCTGCCGGCTCACTTCCTTGCAGGCAAAAGAGAAGGGCACACATCTGCCCTTCACTGGCATCACCTGGAAACACCACCTGCAAAGCTGTGCTGCCCAGGGGGCTGGAAAATCCTTTAGTCTGAGACTGTATCACAGTCACAGTATCACAGTATCACAGTATTATCAGGGTTGGAAGAGACCTCATAGATCATCAAGTCCAACCCTTTGCCACAGAGCTCAAGGCCAGACCATGGCACCAAGTGCCACGTCCAGTCCTGCCTTGAACAGCTCCAGGGACGGCGACTCCACCTCCTCCCCGGGCAGCCCATTCCAGTGTCCAATGACTCTCTCAGGGAAGAACTTTCTCCTCACCTCCAGCCTAAATTTCCCCTGGCACAGCTTGAGGCTGTGTCCTCTTGTTCTGGTGCTGGCCACCTGAGAGAAGAGAGCAACCTCCTCCTGGCCACAACCACCCCTCAGGTAGTTGTAGACAGCAATAAGGTCTCCCCTGAGCCTCCTCTTCTCCAGGCTAACCAATCCCAGCTCCCTCAGCCTCGCCTCGTAGGGCTGTGCTCAAGGCCTCTCCCCAGCCTCGTTGCCCTTCTCTGGACATGCTCAAGCATCTCAATGTCCCTCCTAAACTGGGGGGCCCAGAACTGAACACAGCACTCAAGGTGTGGTCTAACCAGTGCAGAGTACAGGGGCAGAATGACCTCCCTGCTCCTGCTGGCCACACCATTCCTGATGCAGGCCAGGATGCCACTGGCTCTCTTGGCCACCTGGGCACACTGCTGGCTCATGTTCAGGTGGGTATCAATCAGCACCCCCAGATCCCTCTCTGTTTGGCTGCTCTCAGCCACTCTGACCCCAGCCTGTATCTCTGCATGGGGTTGTTGTGGCCAAAGTGCAGCACCCTGCACTTGGAGCTATTGAACCCCATCCCCTTGGACTCTGCCCATCTGTCCAGGCGGTCAAGGTCCTGCTGCAGAGCCCTTCTGCCCTCCAACCCAGTCACATCTGCCCCCAGCTTAGTGTCATCTGCAAACTTGCTGATGACTGACTCCATGCCCTCATCCAGATCATCTATGAAGATGTTAAAGAGGATGGGGCCCAGCACTGATCCCTGAGGGACACCACTAGTGACAGCTGCCAGCTGGATGTGGCACCATTCACCACCACTCTCTGGGCTCGGCCCTCCAGCCAGTTCCTAACCCAGCCCAGAGTGTTGCCATCCAAGCCATGGGCTGACAGCTTAGCCAGCAGTTTGCTGTGGGGGACAGTGTCAAAGGCCTTGCTGAAGTCCAGATAGACCACATCCACAGGCCTCCCCACAGCCATGGGGACTTCTAGAAGCTGGAGATGGGTAGGTTCAGGCTGGACATGAGGAGGAAGTTGTTGAACATGAGAGTGGCGAGAGGCTGGAATGGGTTGCCCAGGGAGGTGGTTGAGGCCCCATGGCTGGAGGTATTTAAGGCCAGGCTGGCTGAGGCTGTGGGCAGCCTGCTCTAGGGCAGGGTGTCCCTGCCCATGGCAGGGGGGTTGGAACTTGTGGTCCCTTCCAACCCTGACTGATTCCATGTTTCTATGATTCTAGAATCAGAAGGGTTGGGGAAGACTGCTAAGATCATTAAGTCCAACTGGCAAACCAATGCCACCATACCCATACACCACCATGACTATGCCCATGGGTGTGTTGATGTGCAGGTAACTCCTGCCTGTATGTACACTCATGCTTCTGGCCCTGTATGCAAGTAACTCATAGACTCGTAGAACTGTTAAGGTTGGAAGGGACTTCTGAGATCAAGTCCAACTGCTCAACCAAGAGCTCACAATCCCACTACTGCTGCTGAGCCATGTCCCTCAGCACCACATCCACACCTCTGAAATGCCTCCAGGGATGGTGATTCCACCACCTCCCTGGGCAGCCTCTTCCAATGCCTGAGAACCCTTTCTGGGAAGAAGCTGTTCCTAATATCCAGCCTGAATCTCCTAACTGGAAGCCAATTCCTTGAAATACAACCCAGAAGTTACAGAAGCTCATGGAGGCGATGCCCTGGGTTAATGATTTCTCTCCTGTGAATAGCTTTAATACTCCATTTGGCTCTTAATGCTGGGCAGGGTGGGAGGCAGCAGCCCACTGAGCACAGAGAGGCTGTTTCCTGCATGTGGCCATGGAGTGAAAGTGGAGTGGTGTGAACCTTGTGGCTCCAATTCTCCGTGGCCCACTGCAGCAGCCTGACACAGGGGCTGGCAGAGTCAGGATCCCAAGCTGGCACCTTTGAGGTGTCTGAAAGCATGCCAGTGTTTGAGCAAATGCAGACCTCTTGCTAGAGGCTCTCAGCCCTCTCCAGTGGCTGTGAAGGATCTTGCCAATGGTTCACAGAAACATAACATCTCTCTTGAAGCTGCAGGGAAAGCTAAAAGCAGGACTTTTGGGAGCAACTCCTTACCTGGGGTGAATTTTCTTATCTTCAGGCAAAGGCAGTGGCAGGATCACTGAGGGCATTGGCCAGCCTTGCTCCTGCGTGGTGCAGCCTCTGTCTCCCCTCTCTAGAGGGCCGCCAGCCCCAGAGAGTGGACAGATGAAGTCATGCTCCACTGGTTTACAAGTGGATGTTTTGTATAGATATATACACTGAAAAAACAACTGGACCTGGCAGCCTGCTCTGCAAAGTGAGTTGGGCATAACACTGGGAGGGGGCTCAGGCATAACCCAAAAGCTCAACTCCTGAAGGAACTCCTCCTCTCTCCTGCAAGCCTCTGAGAAGCTGAGGGGGTAAGGGCTGCAAGCAGAATTGCTGGTGGCCCTCATGGTGGTGACAACTTGCTTCACAGCCTGTTTCCAGCAGTTGGAAGTGACTTGAGATGGACAGAGCCACCTCAGGTCACAGAATCATAGAGTCATTTTGTTTGGATGAGACCTTTCAGATCATCAAGTCCAGCACTGCCAGGTCACCAATGAACCACATACTCCAGCACTGTATCTATACATCTTTTAAGTATCTCCTGGGATGATGACTCAACCACTTCTCTGGTCAGCCTGTTCCAGAGCTTTACAACCCTTTTTGTAGAGATAATCTTCCTAATATCCAACCTAAACCTCTTCTGGCACACCTTGAGACCGTTTCCTTTTGTCCTATTGCTTGTTACTTGGAAGAACAAACCAACCTCCACCTTGCTACAACCTCCTTTCAGGTAGTTGTAGAGAGCAGTCAGTCCTCAAACATGTCCTTCTGGTCTAGTTGACTGCATAGGGCTGGGTGCTAGGTTGGCCTGGATGATCTTGGAGGTCTCTTCCAACCTGGTTGATTCTATGATTCTGTGACTTGGGTTGTAATAGCCTGGCCAGAGCTGTGTCTGAAACTGGGTGGCGGTGCCTGAGTGAAAGTGTTTCAGTCCAGAATAAAGGGATGGGGAAGTGGTACCTGTTCCTTGTGCAGGTGTGCACAGTGACCAGCTTTCTGTCTTGTCTTGTCGCAGCAGAAGGGTGACTGTGGGGCTTTGTGTTTCCAGGGGACTCAGAACTGTTAACAGTGAGGGTGCTGAGACACTGGTCCAGTTGCTCAGGGAGGTTGTGGTTGGCCCCTCTGTGGAGGTGTTCAAGGCTGAGTTGGACAGGGCCTTGAGAAACCTGGTCTAGCAGAAGGTGTCCCTGCAGGGGGGTTGGAACTAGATGATCTTTAAGGTCTCTTCCAAGCCAAACTGTTCTATGGTTCTCTGCACCTGCACTGGGACAAGTGCCCAAGCCCCGGCAGGGAGAAGTCAGGGTGGTTTGCTGTGCTCTGGGAGCCACTTGCCTTCGTTCTGCCTGTGCTTTGAAGTACCTCAAGGTTCTAGCTCTAAAGCTTTAAACCACTGAAAAGCAGAGTCTTGGCTTGGCAGGGCTCATGGCCTTGGCCTGTCTCCTGGGACGAAGCGAGTTATGATGCTGTGCCACCGGTGGCGGGGAGGACTCCTTGCTTCAGAGGACACAGGTCACACTCATCTGGAGTCCAGACTCCCTCGGAGACTTTTTCTTCCCCCTTCATTTCATGACATCAGCCAGGACTTGATGTTGCTATTTTAAAAACAAAAGGAGGGGACACCCCCCCGCGCTTCCCTCCTGCTCTGCCAAAAGGGAGAACAAAGAACAGCTAAAGCACACAAGGTCTGGCACTCTCTTTGGAAATAAAAACATTCATCTTCATGTCAGGTAGGGAACTACTCGACCCCCCCTGCCAAAGCAAGCAACCTAGGCGGCAGAGCAAACCGTGGCACAGAGAAGCCTGGGCGAAGGGGATGCCCGGTGTCACCCTGCGCTTGGGCAGCTGCTTGCCAGGCTCCTCTGCTGCTGCTGTGTTGGTGCCAAGGCACGACGGGACGCTCCCAGCCACGGGCAGTCATCCAGGGAAGGGCCACCCTGCTCCTCCGGGGCTGGGAGGTGAGCAAGGACCTTTCTTCTTCCCCTCTCCCACCCCTGGTCCGGGCTGCACGGGCAGCCCACGCATCTCCATGCAATGTGTCCCTGCTGGCTGGCAGGGCTGGTGCAGGGCACAGGGGTAACCCGATGGAATTTCCAGGCTTTAGACACTAACATCTTTGTCTGGCTTCTTCCTCACCATTGAAACAAGTCAGCAGTTTGCAGTGTGGATTCCTGCACCGTAAGTTCACCCTCGACAAGCATCCAAATTGCAAGTCAGGGCTGCTGGCTCTTCCCTGCCAGTCTGCAGAGCGTTGCTGGAACATGGGACAGTTCTCCAAACACGAGGAAGAGATTACTTGGGCTTTCTGGAAGGCTCCCTCCCATGCCTGCAGAGTGGAGCAAATGAGGGTAATTCATCTGTGGGCTTCCGGCTGAGCCCAGGAGCTGGATGCAGCCCGGACTAGGCTGGCTGCTCCTCCCAGCTCCGGCAGAAGCCCTGTCCCCATTGTCACCGGTGTGTATTGTTTGCCCGCTCTGTTTGTGCCTTTGCCTTCTGGGGCTGAGGTAAGAGGTCGTCCCCTTGCCTTTTACCGGTGGTGTTTTCCTCCAGGGAAAAAACTCCTGCAGGAAAGAGCCTTCAGAGGAGGCTTTCGCATCTCCACTGCAGCCCTCGTTAGGATCACGTAAAGACTTCTGTGCGAGCTGCCTGGCAAGAGGCGCAGCACTTCGGCAGGGAATTGTTCTGTGCCGCGCAGTGAGGGCTGGGCGGAGCAGGCAGCTCAGCGCAATGGGCAAAGCAGCCAGCACCAGCCAGGCAGCGAGCCCCGCACTGCTTGTGGCAGCCCCTCCTGTGCACCGTGCGAGCTGGAGCTGAGTTTCGCGGGCAGGGACCCTTCCTGGGAACCCTGTGTTCTGGGCTCCCTTCACTGCTCCCATCGGTCATGGTCTGATGTGGTTCATAAGGATGGGTTAATATTCCTGCTGCTCCTGCAGAGGGATCACAGAGTGGTAGGAGTTGGAGATCGTCGAGGCCAACTGCTTTGCCAAGGCAGGTTCACCTAGAGAAGGTCACAAAGGAGCACATCCAGGCAGGCTTTAAATGTCTCCAGAGATGGAAATTCAGCCACCTCTCTGGGCAGCCTGTTCCAGCACTCTGTCATCCTTGAATTAAGGAAGTTCCTCCTAACGTTTAGATGGAGCTTCTTCTGTTCAAGCCTGTGCCTGTTACCCTGTGTCCTGTCACTGGGCACCCCTGATGAAAGCCTGGCCCCATCCTGACACCCACCCTTCCAGGATTTGTAAGCTTTTTTGAGATCCCCTCTCAGTCTTCTCTTTTCCAGACTAAAAAGACCCAATTCTCTCAGGCTCTCCCCCTAAGAAAGATGTTCCAGTGCCTTCAGCATCTTTGCAGCCGTTTTCTGTACCCGCTCCAGCAAGTCCCTGTCCTTCTTCAATCAAAAGGAGCCCAGAACTGAATACAGTATTCCAGATGTGGCCCTTCTGGGGCAGGGGGGGAGGAGAGCCTCCCTCCACCTGCTTGCTGCACTCTTTTTGATGCACCCCAGGATGCCGTTGCCCTTCTTGGCCACAAGACAAGCATGCAGGGAGCAGAGACAAAGCTTGGCTGGGGCCTGGGCCCTCTGCAGCAGAAGCAGCCAGCTGGAACAACAGTGTAATGCCATCCACTTGAGTCAAGTTACTCATGGTTGTTGAACGTGGACTCAAAGCCCAGCGGCTCCAGCTTGGCACAGGGCAGTGGGAAAAGAGCAGATTTTCTGCCTCCATCCTGTCCTGGCTCTGCCACCTCCTGCCCTGTCCAAAACAGCTGTGCGCTGCCTGAAGTGACTTACTGACAGTGCAGGCTTCAAACATCACATTCACCTCCGTGTTTTGGTTGTGTTTTTTCCCCTCAGAGCAAGTCATGGAGGAAGATCAAGAATATGGTGCACTGGTCCCCGTTTGTGATGTCTTTCAAGAAGAAGTACCCCTGGATCCAGCTCGCAGGACACGCAGGTAGGGAGCAGGGCGGGAGGCTGAGCAGTGGAAACTGGTCAGTGGGCTTTGCTGGCCAGCATTGCTCTGGCTGTTGCATAAATGTCCTGGGCTTCAGCTTATAGAATCATGGAGTCAGTTAGGTTGGACAAGACCTCTAAGATCCAGTGCCACCTTCTCCCCAGTGCCTCCCTGTCCACTCCTCTCGGTTCCAGGAGCGATCCAGGCTCTTTAACTCTTCTCAAGGTCATTTTTCTTTAGCTCCATGTTGGGACAGGGTAGAATTGGAAAGTTTAAACGACATGAAACAGTATGAAGCATATAAAATATAAAGAAATCCCTGGGCCACTGTTCTCCAAAACCTCCTTAGGTCAAAGATTCCACAAAGCCCCCTCCAAAACCAGTCCAAAATCCCAGGCCTGAATGCTCTCTCCTCCTATGTTATGCCTCTCTACACCCCTTCTCCTGCCCACCCTGGAGGCCCAAGTTGGCAGCATGAGCAAGGCCAGACCAGGGCTTGCTCCCCGACACCAACCCGAGATAAGGCTCTGTGCATCCACCCAGGAGCAGAGAGGGAGGGAAAAGGGGGAGGGACAGCTTGTGCTGTTGGGTTTTGTAGAGATGCAGGGCTTACGGGAATGGAATAGCAAAAGATTACAATTTCCTGCCCACCTTCTGGACCTGTCTAGCCCCTGGAGGGCTGTAACTTCATGGTTCTTAAAGGCACGCAGGCTCACACCATGACACCGCTGGACCATGTCCTGTAGTACCACACTGACTTGCTTTTTGAACACCTCCAGGGAGGGTGACTCTACCTCCTCCCTGGGCAGCCTGTTCCAGTGCCTGACCACTCTTTTAGTAAAGAAATTCTTCCTAATACCCAACCTAAACCTCCACTGGTGCAGCTTGAGGCCATTTCTTCTTGTCCTGTCACTAAGTATTTGGGAGAGGAGGCCAACACCAACCTCACTACAACCTCCTTTCAGGTAGCTTTGGAGAGCAGTGAGTTCTCCTCTCAGCCTTCTACTTCTCTAGCCCAGGAGGGTGACTTACCTAAATGCTACAGAGGGTGATGTGAAGGTGCAGTGCTCTGTGCTTTCAGCCTTCCAGGACCAGCAGGTATTACTGCTGCTGTTTTGCTCTGAAGCAGTAGAAAGCAGAGTCCTTCTGGTGAGACCCACACCCTCCTGCTGGTCCACAGCAAAGCAGGTGATGCTGCCCAGCATCTTGTAGTGAGACACTGAAACGGGTTGCCAAGGGAAACTGTGAATTTTCCCCCCTCTGGAGGTCTTCAAAGCCAGGTTGGACAAAGCCTTGAGCTACCTGTGCTAGTGGAAGGTGTCCTTGTTCATGGCAGGGAGATTGGAACTAGATGGACTTACCAACCCAAACCACTCTGTGATTCCATGATAAAGATGCCCTATGCATGAGCCTGGAGACAAAGGTGTGAACTCACCACGAAGCACACAGAGGCTGTGAAGCAAATGTGTTGAATGCTGCAGGGCAGGACTCTGTGCTGCTCATGGTGTGACATGGCTGGTCAGAAACCTGGCACTTCATGTGACTCTGGCAGCCCAAGCTTGTAAATGTCACTGCAGTGACTCTGTTGAGTGCAGGTGCAAATGGAGATTCATAGAATCATAGAATGGTCTGGGTTGGAAGGGACCTTAAGGATCATCCAGCTCCAACCCCCTGCCATAGGCAGGGACACCTCCCACTGGAGCAGGTTGCTCAAGGCCTCATCCACCCTGGCCTTGAACACCTCCAGGGAGGAAGCAGCCACAACCTCCCTGGGCAACCTGTGCCAGTGTCTCACCTCCCTCACTGGAGAGACCTTCTCCTAACATCCAGTCTAAATCTCCCCTCTGCCAGTTCAAACCCATTCCCCCTCCTCCTGTCATTACCAGACCTTGTCAATAGTCCCTCCCCAGCCTTCCTGTAGGTCCCCTTCAGATACTGGAAGGCCACTCCAAGGTCTCCTCGAAGCCTTCTCTTCTCCAGCCTGCAGAGCCCCAACTCTCTCAGCCTGTCCTCAGAGCAGAGCTGCTGCAGCCCTCTGAGCATCTCCGTGGTTTGGATTGGAAAGGACCTTACAGTTCCAATGCCCCTTGCCGTGGGCAGGGTCACCTTCCACTAGATCACATTGCTCAGGGCCTCATGCAGCCTTGCCTTGAACACCTCCAAGGAGGGGACATGGACAACCTCCCTGGGCTTCTGAGGTGCTGTCTTCCGAGGTGCTGGGCTGCTCGCTGTGTTCTGGGAAAGCAGAGCACGATCCTCCATCCAAGGCAAGTTCTAGGCTGGGCCTTGTCACCCTCAGGTAGTTTCAGGGCAGCGGCCAACGGCAGGATACTGAAGAAGCACTGTGAGTCGGAGCAGCGCTGCCTCGACCGCCTGATGAGTGACGTCCTGAAGCCCTACGTGCCTGCCTACCACGGCGACGTCGTGAAGGATGGGGAGCGATACAACCAGATGGAAGATCTTCTGGCTGACTTTGACTCCCCCTGTGTTATGGACTGCAAAATGGGCGTCAGGTGAGTGCCTCTGCGGGGATGTTGTTGGGACTCTAGGATGGGGTTCATAGAGTGGTTTGGGTCGGAAAGGAATTTGAATGTCATCGAATCTCAACTCCCCTGGCATTGACAGGGACACCTTGCACTAGACCAAATTGCTCAAGGCCTCATCCCACCTGGCCTTGAACACCCGGTCCTGGTGGCTAACAGTTCCCCATGGCACAGCAATGTGCCCTTGTGGCCAAGAAGGCCAATGGCATCCTGGGGTGTATTAGCAGGAGTGTGTCCAGCAGAGCAAGGGAGGTTCTGCTCCCCCTCTGCTCTGCCCTGCTGAGGCCTCATCTTGAATCCTGTGTTCAGTTTTGGGCTCCCCAGTTGCAGAGGGACAGGGATCTGCTGGAGAGGGTCCAGAGAAGGGCTCCGAGGATGGTGAGGGGACAGGAGGGCATGGCTGATGAGGAGAGGCTGAGGGCCCTGGGGCTGCTTAGAATGGAGAAGACTGAGAGGGGATTGGATCAATGTTCCTAAGTACCTGAAGGCTGCCAGGAGGGGGGGACAGGCTCTGCTCACTGCTCCCTGGGACAGGACAAGCAGCAATGGCTGTAAGCTGCAGCACAGGAGGTTCTGCCTCAACACAAGGGGGAACTTCTTTACTGTAAGGGTCCCAGAGCCCTGGCACAGGCTGCCCAGAGAGGTTGTGGAGTCTCCTTCTGTGGAGCCTTTCCAGGCCTGTCTGGATGTGTTCCTCTGTGTTAGATAGGATTGTCCTGCTCTGGCAGGGGGTTGGACTGGATGATCTCCTTTGGTCCCTTCCAACCCCTAACATCCTGTGAGCCTGTGACCTGCCAGGAGGAGACATCCATGACCTCTGTGGGCAGCCTGTTGCAGCATCCCAGATGCATCTCCTGACACACACAAGTGAGAATATCAGGCTCCCCTGTCTTCAGGGGCAGCTCAGCTAACAGTGTGATGAAGAGAGCCTTGGGGAAGCCTAGGAAGGACACCCCAGACTCATTCATTCTCTGCTTGCTGACTGTTCTGAGTGCTGGGAAGGTGGTTTGGTGCAGTGGAGGGGACAGCACTCCTGGTTTGTGTGCACCAGAATGGTGCAGTAGCTTCTCAGAGGACAGTGACCTGCCTCTCTCTGCCACAGGACACCCCCAAGGGGCAGGGAGCAGAAGGTGTGGGCGATCTTACCCAGGGTGGCAGAGGAGTGAGGTGGTCACTGGAATGGCACAGCTTTGGTGAGCTAGAGGCTTTCCCTCTGCTCACCCTTGGCTCCCACACACACTTCAGGGAGTAAATGTCTTTGCTAAGCAGTTTAGTGCCTTTCATGCCAAGTTCTTGAAATGTTTCCTAACAGATGAGCAACATTACCCATGTCCTCCTTGAGGACCATCCTCAGACGTGCCAAGATCCCAGGCTGCAGCCACATGGCCAGCAGCAGCTTTCGAGCTAGCAGTGCCACAGCTGATGAGGCTGCCCCAGAGCAAACGTGAGCAGGGCTGGTGACACTCAGGCAGCTGCCAGATTTGGAGCAGCCTTGGGTCACTGCTTGAGCCTGGGTCTGCTGCAGGCTGGCGGCAGGGCAGGTTGAGACCCCCCTTGCTGGCCCTGGTGGAGGCGCCTGCGCTGCTGGAAAAGCTGATGGTTTCTGTGGGAGGCAGGGATCTTTATTTTCCTCTCCTGAATTCCCAGTGTGAAACTCAAACGGGTGTGTTGGGCTGTCAGCAGGGAAGAGGAGAGGAATACTTTCCACCAAAGGGGTGGAGAAGAGCTGGGGGCCCCAGCACAGCTGTGTGGCTCCAGCTGGCACAAACCATACTGCCACCAGAGGAGATGGGACCCACCATGCACCCAGAGATGACAGCCACCAGAAGACCTGCCTAGGTGTTCCAGCTGTCCCTGGGAGGGGTAAAGCCTCTGGTACATAAATCACACAGGTTGGGTGATTTGTGCACCTGAGTTTTTGGGGCTAAGATAGGCAGAGCAGGCACAGGGGCAAAAGGCCAGGGATTATCATTGTGGCATAAGATGGGTGAGTGAGGTGATTCTCTCCCTCTCATGAGACCCCACCTGGAGTACTGCATCCAGTTCTGGGCTCCCCAGCACAAGAAGGACATTGAACTGCTGAAGTGGGTCCAGAGAGCCATGAAAATGATTAGAGAGCTGGAGCACCTCCCCCATGGGGACAGGCTGTGACATCTGGGGCTGTTCAGCCTGGAGAAGAGAAGGCTCCAGGGAGACCTTATAGCAGCCTTCCAGTACCTGAAGGGGGCCTACAGGAAAGCTGTGGAGGGACTTTAAACAAGGGCTTGTGATAGGATGAGGGGGAATGGATTGAAGGTGGAAGAGTGGAGATCTAGGCTGGTCGTGGATGGCCCCTCCCTGGAGGTGTCCAAGGCCAGGCTGGACAGGCCCTTGAGCAGCCTGGTCGAGCAGAATGTGTCCCTGCCCATGGTGGGGGTGGTTGGAACTAGATGATCTTTAAGATCCCTTCCAGCCCAAGCCATTCTGTGATTCCATGATATGCCTGCCCTGAGAAAAGGCAGCAGTTTGCCCTGCTAAGCCTGTGAGAAACACAGGAGCACCACCCTGTGTAGCCTGCCTAGCACCCTCCCCATGCCTTTTACTTGGCTCCGGAGATGAAACACAGTTCTGGCACAGGGCACATGGGGAGAGGGCACAGTCCCTCTGCAGAGCTGAGCTTGGCTGGTGAGATCTGTAGAGCAGTTTGGATTTGTGGGGAAGGATGTGACAAGTAGGGTCACTGCTGTGTGGCTTTGCTGGGATGTCTCACCTTGTTGGCAGATTGTCTGGGAGAGCCTGGGCAGGTGCCTGGCTGAGCTGGGGCAGGTGGATTGTTACTGCTGCAGGAAGTAGTGCTTCGTGGATGAGGGTTTTCTGCATGGCAGCATGCAGAGGTTCTCCACTGGTGTGCTCTGACACAGAGTGGTGCTCCTCTGGATGCTCCAAGGTCCTGGCACATTCCTCTGTAGTCCACATTCTCCTTCTGCCGTTCCTTTGTCCCTGCTGCACCCTATGGTCCCAGGGGTTACGGTAAGCACCTAGCCAAGGCTGCATCCTTTCTGTCCTGTACCCGAAGCTTCCAACAAGGTGCCCCCACGGGAGAACCCCCTCTTCAGCAGCCCTCACAGTGTGAGGGTTGAGAAAGCACAGGAACAGCAGAGGCTCACCTCCTTCTGCCACCTCCTTTGCCCCAAATCCAAACTGCTCTACACCTCCCACTAGCCATGCCCAGCTCTGCAGAGGGGAGGGAGAGCGCAGCAGCCACTGCATTGGCCAGGCCTTAGAGGAAGCAGCAGCTAATGCTGAGGGCTGGAATGCAGCAACCTCCCTCTTGCCTTCGACTCTGTTGGGTCCCAGGGTATGTGGGCAGTTTCCTAGGCACATCTTGCAAGCCATGCTTAGTCTGTGAGAGCCACTGAGTTCTGTTCATGTTTGCTGAGCATAGCATGGGAGGACAGCCCCCCCAAGGACCATGGGGTGGCATCAGGAGACTGCCAGTGGGGAAGAAGCAAGTGCAGGCACCTGTGAGAAATCACCTCCCTTCTGTTGCCAAACTGGTTGTGGTTACTTGATGACTTGAAAAGGTATCAGGTGCTGGGGTGCTAACTGTGTCAGGATCAATTAACTCCATTCTTGCTCCATTCTTTCCTGTGCTGCCCTATTCCCTAGGGAGCCTCTCTGCTGGATAGGCCTGATTCCTGGGCAAGGGCTGCTGTAGATGTGTAGCAACTTGTGTGGTGTCCCTATGGCTCTGCTGATGTGTGTGGCCATCCCACTCCTTGCAGGACATACTTGGAGGAGGAGCTGATAAAGGCCCGGAAGAAGCCGAGCCTGAGGAAGGACATGTACCAGAAGATGATCGAGGTGGACCCCGACGCCCCCACCGAGGAGGAGAATGTGCTGCGGGCAGTAACCAAGCCCCGCTACATGCAGTGGAGGGAGACCATCAGCTCGACAGCCACGCTGGGCTTCAGGATCGAGGGGATAAAGGTGAGAGTGCTCCTTGGAGCAGGGGCAGCAGCTCTGAGCTTCGCCAAGCTCACTCGCAGAGCCGCGCACTCGGCAGGCTCATGGCGAGGCCGTGGCGTGTCAGGACACCCCTGGCTCCTGCAGCCAAACCAGCCCTGCCAGGCACCTGGCCCAGGGCACCACTGCTCTTCTGAGAGTGCAGCTGAGCTCAGGGCATCAAGGCAAGAGGACAGTTCTCAGCCATAATCTCATTAAATCAGCTGCCTGGTTGACTTCCCTGACTGTGGAATGCCAAGTGCAGTCCTCCAACTCAAAGGCTCAAATGAGTTGTTTGCTTTTGATACTGCTGTGCTGCTAGGCTGAGCCATTAATCCAGATCACAGCTTGAATGTGTGCCCACCTGTGGCTAGAGCTGAGAGCTTAGCTGCCTTTGGTCAGCAGGCTCTGTTTACATCTCTGTCTGGAAAAATGCAGCAGCTGAGCTTTATGAAATGGGGTAAATGCAAGCAGCAGCACTTTCTGCTGGCACCTGCAGCCCTGTGGTACTTGCTGACTGCTCAGAGCAGTCCTTACCTTTCTGGAGGTACCTGCTGGGATGTTTTTGTGTCACCATTAGATGAGGCAGCCCAGAAGTATTTTTTTTCGCTGGCAAGCAGATTTTGTGGAGAGAAAGAGATGTCTGGGCTGGCATCTGAACAGAGACAGGTCTGTAAGCACAGAGCAGTTGCATTAGTGATAGAAGGCTTGCAGTGGCCTTTCAATAGCACATGAATTAAAGACTGCACAGCCTCCCTGGGTAGCATGTTCTAGTGCTGTCACCATTCCTGTAGTTTCCTGTTGAGATGGAACTTCTGTGTTCCAGCTGATACCTGTTCTTTGCCCTGTCACTGGGCACTACCAAAAGAGACTGGCACCTTCATCTTGACACCCACTCCTCAGGTATTTATAGACATTAATAAGATCCCCTCTCAGCTTTCTTTTCTCCAGACTAAACAGTCCCAGGTCTCTCAGTCTTTCTTCATAGGAGAGATGTTCAAGTCCCACAGTCATCTTTGTAGCTCTATTGGACTCTGTCCTGTAGATCCCTGTCTCCCTTGAACTGTGGAGCTCAAAACTGGATACAGTATTCCAGGTGTGGTCTCACCACAGTAGAGCAGAGTGGGAGGAGAACCTCTCTAGACCTGCTGAACACGCTTTTCTTGATGAACCTCAGGATGCCATTGGCCCTCTTGTCCCATGGTTAACTTGCTGTCCACCAGGACTCCAAGGTCTTTCTCCATGGGGCTGCTTTCCAGCAGGACAACCCCTAGTCTGTACTGGTGCCTGGTGTTAGTCCTCTCCAGATGCAGGATTCTGCACCTGTCCTTATTGACCTTCATGAGGTTTGGCTTCATCCAGGTCTCCAGCCTGTCCAGATCTCACTGGATGGCAGCACAGCCTGATGGGGTGTTGGCTACTCCCCCATTTTGGTATCATCAGCAAACTTGCTGAGGGTACACTCAGTGCCCTCATCCAGGCCACTGATGAAGATATTGAGTAAAGCTGGACTCAGTACTGATCCCTGGGGAACGCCACTGCCCACAGGCTCTGTCCTGCTGACCACGACTCTGAACTCTATTGTTGAGCCAGTTACTGATCCACTTCACAGTCCTCTCCTCTTGGGTTTACCTACAAGGACATTATGAGAGATGGTATCCAAAGCCTTGCTGAAGTCAAGGTAGATGATATCCACTGCTCTCCCTTCATCTACCCATTTGGAGTGCCTTTGTAGAAGGCTGTCAGATTAGTCAAACAAGACCTCCCCTTAGTAAATCCATGCTGGCTACTCTTGATAACCCTCTTGTCTTTCATGTGGTTAGAGATAACCTCCAGAATCAGCTGCTCCATCATCCTTCCAGGGATGGAGGCGAAGCTGACTGGTCTGTGGTTGTCCATGTCTTCCTCCTTGCCCTTTTTGAAGACTGGAGTGATGTTGGCCCTCTCCCAGTCCTCAGGCAGCTCCCCTATTCTTGGTGATCATTTACAAATGATGGAGAGTGGTACAGCAACATCAGCAGCAGCCCCCTCGGCACTCGTGGGTGCACCCCACTGGAGCCCATGGATCTGTGTGGTTTTATTCCATCCAGCATTTCTATACTCCTCCCTGCTGACCAGGTCTTTTTTTCCACTTACTGTGAACTTCTCTCTTCCATTTGAGTTTTTCCAGCAGCTCCTTGTTTATCCATGCAGATCTCCTGCCTCCTCTACTAGATTTATTCTTTTTTCAGGGGTATACAGTTTTCTTGAGCTGGGAGGAGGAGATGTTTGTATATGAAGTAGCTCTCTTGGACTCTCTTACCTTCTAGAGCTCATGCCTAAGGACTGCTTCTAAGTAGATCTTTGAATAGGACAAAGTTAGCCTTCCTAAAGTCCAGGGTAGAACTTTTACTGTTTGCCCTGCTTCTTTCCCTAAAAATACTAAACTCTATCCTGTCATGGTCACTACAGCCAAGGCTGCCTCCTGCCCTAATGCCCATGGCCAGGCCTTCTTTGTTTGTTAACACAAGGTCTAGGAATATGTCTGCTTGTAGCCCAACGCCATCCGTCCATCCTCAGCCTCCAGTGGTGCTTCCCATCCTGTGATCTGGGGATGTTTAGGGGGACTGATGGCAAAAGCAGGTGACAGTGAACTCCTTGAAGTTAAAAATGTGAAACACCTCCTCCACCCCCCCAGCCCCCAAATCATGTTCCCACACAGGCCAAAAAAAACCTCCTACTGTGGAGGCAAATAAAAGCCATAAAGGAGTGGTGAGGGTTGCCCCTCTGCTTTAGCTTGCGTGAGTGAGCGGCAGCACGGTGCGAGCGGCGGCAGCGCGGTGCGAGCGGCGGCAGCGCGGTGCGAGCGGCGGCAGCGCGGTGCGAGCGGCGGCAGCGCGGTGCGAGCGGTGGATTTCCTCTTTCCAGAGAGGTGAGGCAGCCCTTGAATTGAAAACGCTAAGAAGCGCTGGCCTCCAGGAGTAATCCTCCCCCTGCTGCTGCTAGTGGCTAACTAATTTGATCAGGGCTCTAATTACTGTAATTCTCCTTAAATCCCTCAGCTTCTTGGTTATCCCCCCTAAGCTAAGGCATTAGCAGTTGGTGCTCCTCCTGGCTGAGTTGGTTTTGCAGCAGGGCTGTAGAGCTGGCTGTGTTGGATCCCTCTATTTACCCTGTTTCTGGGCTCGAATCTCTGTACTGGGGAAGGTGCCTGCAGCCACCTGAGCTGCTGCTGAGCCCTCTGAGGGAACTGCAGAGAAGTGTTATTTAATGCTAAGTCTGCTCATGTTTCCTTTCCTGCTGGGTATGTTTTCCTCTGGTTGAAGCCTGACGCTGATCCAAGAGAGCACCTTGGTGTGTAAGGGAAGGGCAGGATTTGGCCTTGGCTATGTGGGCTGGAGGGCAAGAAGCAGCAAAGAGATTCATGGAATTGTTTTGATTGGAAAAGATTCCTAAGCTTATGGAATCCAACCATCAACCCAAGACCACCATGGCCACTAAACCATGTCTCAAAGTGCCACTGCCACAGGTTTCTTGAGCGCCTCCAGGGACTCCCACACCTCCCTGGGGAGCCTGTTGCAGTGCCTTTGGGACCACGCAGGCAGGTAAGGTGAAGATGCAGTTCAGGGTCGGGAGTTAAGACCAGGAGGGTCCTTTCCTGGTTGAGCTTTTGTTTTCCCAAGGGGCCATGAGGATCCAGTTCTTCCTGTTGCAAATGGAAATGCTCCTCTGCAAAAAGCAACAATGACACTCAGATATCTGAGTTCCTGAAGTGGCTTGAAGCTGTTAGGAACAGCAGCTCTTAACAAAATTACCATAGTAAAAGTAATCCTTGGGTGATCCTTGGGGGCCAGGTGGAAGCTAACTGGAGCCCACTCCCAGAGGTTTCATTATTTGGTATTCTGCTGGTTTAAAAGTGTTTTTTTCCCCCTCTTTAATAGAAAAGGAAAAGAATTGATGAAGTTGAAGCCAGTTGGTAGTTGTCTTCCATAAGAGTAGGACAGTTAATTCAATCCAGAGTAATAGGAGTGGGTTGCCCAGGAAGGTTGTGGATGCCTCCTCCCTGGAGGAGTTCAAGGCCAGGCTGAACGAGGCCTTGAGCAGCTGAGTCCAGTTGAGACGTGTCCTGTCGCACAGCAGGGAGGTTGGAGTCAATGATCTCTGAGGTCCCTTCCTGCCTAAGCCGTTCTGAGTTTTGCTCCCAAACTCCTGCTATGGTCTGAGAGTCACTCCCCATTGCCTACAGCAAGGCCATGGTGGGACAGTATTCCCCGGGGCTGGGGGGTTTGTGGCATCCCAGAACCAAGCCTGAAAGCCCTCTGCTGCCTTTGCTGTGGGCAGCTCATGAGCAGCGTGCCAGCCCAGACACAGTGCCAGAGGGAGCGCCGCCTGCCCTGCCACCTGCCTCAGCGACACCAGTGCAGATTGGACTCACTGGTGGGGTGGAGGTTGCAGTAGTCCTTATCAGCCCCCCTCACGTTTCTGCTGTATGGAAGCCAGCACCCTCGGGGCTTGGACACCTGTAAATGTTGCGGCAGCAGCATCTGGCTGGGCAAGGAAAGGGCAGGAGGTGGCTAGTGACGGGAGCAGCACTACGGTCAGGCTGCTTTGGCTTGCCTCAAGCCTGGTTGGCCTTATCTGAAGGGCCACCTGTGATTTGCCTTTATTTTTAGGAGCACTTAGAAGTCCATCTCCTTTCTTGGATGCTTTGTGTAAAGTTGGGCTATTTACATGTGCAGTAAATGTTCTGGCCCCTCTCCAAACTGCTATCTCCCATCGCCTGGGGAGAGGGTGGGTTGCTTTCTGGTTCGCATGATGGACATCTAGCGGTACAGTGCACAGGCCACCACAGCATCCTTGGTGGAGCCCCCTGCCTCTGCTGCTGCAACCTACTGCCTCGTGGGAACCAGTGTGCTCCTGCAGCAGGGAGGTCTGCAGCGAGAAGGTTGTTCCTGGCCTTTACTGGTGCAGGCTCTGCCAGTTGTTAGCCTTGCTTTTATACCCTGGGGCAGCACTGGCATAGGAGCAGAAGATCATAGAATGGTTTAGGTCGGTAGTGGCCTTAAAGATTATCTACTTCCAAGCCCCCTGCCATGGGAAGGGACACCTGCCACTAGACCAGGTTGCTCAAGACCCTGTCCAGCCTGGCCGTGGACACTTCCAGAGATGGTCAGGTTGGGTCCAGAGTGGTTTAAAGCTGAGTGTATCAGCTGCACTCTGTGCAAAGAAAGTTCCTCCTGGAGGCTAAGACCTTTCACACTTTGCTTTGACTATCACTTTTGTTAACACCTGCATGAAACACAAGCTGGGAGTTGGAAGTGTGCTGTGTAATTCAGTCCAAACTGCACATCAGGTGTGGGTTTGTTTCTGGGTTGCCCTTGCCCATCTGTCAGGCTGGGTGCTTGGCCTTCTCTCTAGCTGGACTGGCCACAGTGCCCACAGCCAGCCTCCTGTCTAGAAGGATACACATGTGCCTGGCCCAGGCCACTGCCCTGCATGGGCCTCAGAGTGCTGCCACCAATCTTTGGGGCAAGTGACTTCATTGTGGCCGTTTCCTTCCTCAGCTTCTGCTCTGCTACCTCATCTTCCCCATCTCACAGGATGCCTTCTTGGCCTCTGTCCCTTTGCTCTATTGTGTGCAAACAAGCTGTCCGGAGTGGTGGGATGGAGCAGGTGGAGCTGTGAGCAGGAGCACGTGTGGTTTAAAATAGCTCCTGTATCCAGGCAGCTGGCTCTGCCTGCCCGACCTGCAGCTGCTCTGGACAATGGAATGTCCTGCTCTAAACAGCAGGAGCCCAGCAGCTGGGGGGAAATGGAATAGAATGAAATAGAATTATTTCAGTTGGAAAAGAACTGTGTCCAGCTCTGGGCCCTCAATATAAGAAAGATACTGAGGTACTGGAAGGTGTCCAGAGAAGGGCAACAAAGCTGGTGAGGGGCCTGGAACATAAACCCTGTGAGGAGAGGCTGAGGGAGCTGGGGGTGTGCAGCCTGCAGAAGAGGAGGCTCAGGGCAGAGCTCATTGCTCTCCACAACCACTTGAAAGAAGGTTGTAGCCAGACAGGGGTTGGTCTCTTCTCCTAGGTATGCAGTGACAGAACAAGAGGACACAGTCTCAAAATGTGCCAGGGCAGGTTTAGGCTGGACATTAGGAAGATATTCTTCATGGAAAGAGTGATTGGCATTGGAATGGGCTGCCTAGGGAGGTGGTGCAGTCACCATCCCTGGAGGAGTTTAAAAGGAGACTGGGTGAGGCACTTGGTGCCATGGTTGAGTTAATTAGAAGGGTTCGGTGCTAGGTTGGACTCGATGATCCTAGAGGTCTCTTCCAACCTGGTTACTTCTATGATTCTGTGACCTCTTAGACCATCGAGTCCAAACATCTCTAGCACCACCAGTGCTACTAAACCAAGTTGCATGCCCACACGTTTCTTGAACACCTCCAGGGGCAGTGACTCCACCACCTCCCTGAGCAGCCTGTTCCAATGCCTGACCACTCCTTCACAAGAGAATTTTTTCCTAATCTCCAACCTAAACTTCCCCTGGCACAATTTCAGGCCATTTCCTCTCATTCTATCAGCTGATAATAGGGAGAAGAGACCAGTCCCCACCTCACTCCAACCTCCTTTCAGGGAGTTGTAGAGACAGTGAGGTCTCCCCTCAGCCTCCTCTTCTCCAGACCAAACAACCCCAGCTCCCTCAGCTGCTCCTCACCAGACCTGTTCTCCAGACCCATCGTCAGTTCTGTTGCCCTTCTCTGGGCATGCTCCAGTGCCTCAATGTCCTTCTTGTAGTGAGAGGCCCCAAACCAAACCCAGTATTTGAGGTGTGGCCTCACCAGTGCTGAGTACAGGGCACAATCACTTGCCTACTCCTGCTGGCCACACTATTCCTCATCCAGGCCAGGCTGCTGCTGACCTTCTTAGCCACCTGAGCACACTGCTGGCTCACATTCAGCTGGCTGTCAACCAGCACCCCCAGGTCTTTTTCTGCTGGGCAACTTTCCAGCCACCTACAAAGCTGCCCAGAGGCTCAGCCAGGAGCCTCTGGGTCAGGACTACCTGCTGCCTCATGGTGGAACAAACACCCCTGTGGTGGGCCACTCAGGGGTATGCCTCTGGGGAAGAGGCAGAGCAGAGCACAAGGCTCACTACAGATGCTCACCACATCTTGGTGACAGGTTGCTGCCATTTAGGGTCTGCACTCCTTGGAACATCATCAGACTACTAACAGCTGTATGGCTCGCTTCTTGCTTTCATCTCCTTGTTCCAGTGGTTTGTGGAGGACTTTATGTGAGGTCTCTTCCAACCCTGGTGATACTATGATACTACTATGATACTTTATGTAGAGAGGTGCTTATGCCGGCTGTTGAGATGTTCCCTCCATCCACACTCACTTGTGTCCTCTCATGGTCACACTGAGCTTTTCTCCACAAGCAGGGCAGGAGTGCAGCCCGAGCCTGGTATCAGCATTTGTGATCGACCACAGCAGTGGTCTGGCACTGTGTGCCCAGGAGTGGATCATCTCCAGCCACTGGTGGGTACTGAGTCCACAAAAGGCAGCTTGTCCACATCACTGGTAACCTCAGCAAGGACATGAAGGTGTAGACCTGCTGTCTGTGTAAGGGTTAAAGCAAACAGAGCTGTGGGGTTGTCTGGGATGGGCAAGGCAGAGAGCTGCGACCTCTTCTCACTGCTCCTCCACAGATAGGTCCTTTGGCTGCCCGAAAAACCTGGTCACACCCTGCTCAGGGACACGTGTGACTGCTGAAGTACCTGGGCTTGCCCGAGCTCCTCCTGGTCTCATTTCACTCATCACTCTCCCTTCTTTCCAAGAAAGAGGATGGCACTGTGAACCGGGACTTCAAGAAGACACGGACAAAGGAGCAAGTCATGGAGGCCTTCAGGGAGTTCACCAGGGGAAACCGCAACGTGTTGGTGAGTGGGGGATGCTGAGGGGGCTGCCAGGAGAGGGCTCCTCTTGCAGAGGCTGCCTTCAGCTCATCAACTCTCTGCCCTGAAGGGCTGCAGCCTGAGCAATCTCTTTAAAAGGCATGGAGAATGGCAAAGAGCAGCCTCATCCTGGCACAGGGCTGAGAGGAGAGCAGGGGAGGGGTAGAAGGGGGCACAGTCTCAAGTTGTGCCCGGGGAAGTATGGGCTGGATGTTGGGAGGAAGTTCTTCCCAGGGAGAGTGATTGGCATTGGAATGGGCTGCCTGGGGAGGTGCTGGGGTCGCTGTCCGTGGAGGTGTTCAGGAGGGGACTGGATGAGGCACTTGGTGCCATGGTCTAGATGATTGGATAGGGCTGGGGGCTACGTTGGACTGGATGATCTTGGAGGTCCCTTCCAACCTGGTTGATTCTATGACTATTCAAAGTTAGGACAAGAGGAAGTGGCCTCAAGTTGCACCAGGGGAGGTTTAGATTGGATGTTAGAAGAAATTTCTTCACTTAAAAGGGGTTGGACTTGAAGATTTCCAGAGGTCACTTCCAACCCATAGCATCCTGTGATCCTGTGAAGAGGTTCTCAAGTGCTGGTATAGGCTCCCCAGGGAGGTGGTTGAATCCCCATCTCTGGAGGTGTTTCAGAGATGCAGAGATGTGGTGCTGAGGCACACGGTTCAGCACCAGCCTTGTTAGAGTCAGAGGATGGTTGGACTCGATGATCCCAAAGGTCTTTTCCAATCAAAACAATTCTGTGGTTCTAGTTGATAAAGTTTACTGCAGCAGCACAGCTCAGGCCAGGTCAGAGTCTGCTGAGGATGCTCAAGGGTTGACCTCTAGCCTTGCTGCAAAGGCACAGCCATGCTCTGAGCCCTCGTCCCTGGGGGCTGTAGCAGCCTCTGAGCCTACTCTTTACCATGGTATGTGCTGGCATGGGCAGTGGAGGCTCCCACCCTGCCCTGCCATGGCTCACAGGATGAGTGGCTGAGGCATCCCTCTGCCTTCTCCTGCCACCCTTCCTGTGGGCAAGCCCTGGTTGGCATTTCCCAAGTTTCTCATGTTGCCAGGAGGAGAAGAGGCATAGCCCTGACCAGTAGGCAGTGACAGTGTCAAATGTCCTATCTGACAAAATGCTCTCATTTGAAGCTGTAGGATCTAAAGCCTACAAACTCAGCTGGAGTGGCCCTTGGGACTGCCTCCTTTAAACTGGTGTGTTTGCTCTGACAAGAGTTACCCAGGAATTATTCCTGGGTCTGAAACTGAAGTTGCCTGGCTGCATTTTATCCCCCAGGAGCTTGGAGCACACTCATACCATCGTGCCCTGGCTCTGGGTGGGGTTCCGTGGCCAATCTGCTGCAGTGTGACGATGCTCACATCTGCCCACACAGCCCAAGTGTGACAAGTTAGGTGTATTACAGTGCCCAGATACCTGCTGTGTGTGTTCCTTTGCTTAGTCCTTCTGTCTAAAGTTCAAACTGAGATATCAAAGGACCTCCCCAGGAATGTTTAGTGCCTTCCAGCAATGGTATCAACTCTGCAGAATCACAGAAAGTTAGGGATTGGAAGGGAGCTCACAGAAAGTTAGGGATTGGAAGGGAGCTCAAAAGATCATCCAATACCAACACCCTGCCAGAGCAGGCTCATCTAGGGCAGGTTACACTGGAACACATCTAGGTGGGTTCTGAATGTCTCCAGAGAAGGAGCCTCCACAGCCAGGAAGAAAGGGATCTGGGTGTACTGGTGGATAATAGGCTGAAGATGATCCAGCAGTGTGCCCAGGTGGCCAAGAGAGCCAATGGCATCCTGGGCTGGCTCAGGAGCAGTGTGGCCAGCAGGACAGGGGAGGTTATTCTGCCCCTGTGCTCAGCACTGCTCAGGCCACACCTTGAGTGCTGTGTCCAGTTCTGGGCTCCTCAATTCAAGTGAGATGTTGAGGTGCTGGAAGGTGTCCAGAGAAGGGCAACAAAGCTGGTGAGGGGCCTGGAACATAAACCCTGTGAGGAGAGGCTGAGGGAGCTGGGGGTGTGCAGCCTGCAGCAGAGGAGGCTCAGGGCAGAGCTCACTGCTGTCTACAACTACCTGAAGGGAGGCTGTAGCCAGGGGGGGTTGGTCTCTTCTACCAGGCAACCAGCAACAGAACAAGGGGACCCAGTCTCAAGTTGTGCCAGGGGAGGTCTAGTCTGGCTGTTAGGAGGAAGTTGTTGTCAGAGTGATTGGCATTGGAATGGGCTGCCCAGGGAGGTGGTAGAGTCACTGTGCCTGGAGGTGTTGAAGCAAAGCCTGGCTGAGGCACTTAGTGCCATGGTCTGGTTGACTGGATAGGGCTGGGTGCTAGGTTGGACTGGATGAGCTTGGAGGTCTCTTCCAACCTGGTTGGTTCTACAACTCTATGATTCTCTCTGGGCAGCCTGTTCCAGGACTCTCTCACCCTCACAGTTGATAGTTTTTCCTTAATTTCATGTGGAACTTTCTCTGCTCCAGCTTGCACCCATTTCCCCTTGTCCTGTCATTGGACATCACTGAGCAGAGTCTGGCTCTGTCCTTCTGACACTGCCCATCTTTATAAACATGAAGAGGTCACCTCTCAGTCTCCTCCTCCCCAAGCTAGAGAGCCCCAGCTCCCTCAGCCTTTCCTCATTAGGAAGATGTTCCACTCCCTTCAACATCTTTGTGGCTCTGCCCTGGACTCTTTCAAGCAGTTCCCTGAGGTCCTTCTTGAACTGAGGAGTCCAGAACTGTACACAGTATTCCAGATGTGGCTTCTTCAGGGCAGAGGAGGAGGAGAACCTCTGTTGACCTACTAACCACAGCCCTTCTAATACACTCCAGGATACTTTTGGCCTTCTTGGCCACAGGGGCACATTCCTGGCTCATTGTCATGCTTCTATCCACTAGAACATCCATATCCTTTTCTGCTATGCTACTCTCCAGCAGGTCAGTCCCCATCCTATACTGGCACATGGGGTTGTTCTTCCCCAGATGCAAGTCTCTGCACTTGCCCTTGTTATATTTCATTACACATCTCCTCTCCCAAGTCTGCAACCTGTCTGGTATGGCATTACAGAAGTGTCTCATGATGCTGGACTGACTGAGTGATAAAATGGCAGAGGAAGTGAAGAGTTGGCCCATTAGAAAGAGTACAAGTGAGAGGAAAAAGCAGCCCGGCTGTGGATGTGCAGCAGTGGCTGCTGAACTAGCTGTTCCCTCCTCAGGACCATCATGGATATATCAGGGAAGGTCTGCAGACAGCACTGCTCCAGCAAAGGCAAACATAGACCATAGAACAGATCATAGAATCAACCAGGTTGGAAGAGATGGCACCAAGTGCCTCATCCAGTCTTTTCTTGAACACCTCCAGGGACGGTGCCTCCACCACCTCCCTGGGCATCCCATTCCAATGCCAATCACTCTCTCTGACAACAACTTCCTTCTCACATCCAGCCTAGACCTGCCCTGGCACAACTTGAGACTGAGTCCCCTTGTTCTGTTGCTGCTTGCCTGGCAACAGAGCCCAACTCCACCTGGCTACAGCCTCCCTTCAGGTAGCTGCAGACAGCAATGAGCTCTGCCCTGAGCTCCTCTTCTGCAGGCTGCACACCCTCAGCTCCCTCAGCCTCTCCTCACAGGGTTTATGTTCCAGGCCCCTCACCAGCTTTGTTGCCCTTCTCTGGACACCTTCCAGCACCTCAACATCTCACTTGAATTGAGGAGCCCAGAACTGGACACAGCACTCAAGGTGTGGCCTGAGCAGTGCTGAGCATAGGAGCAGAAGAACCTCCCTTGTCCTGCTGGCCACACTGCTCCTGGGCCAGCCCAGGATGCCATTGGCTCAGAGCAGCTCACAGGATGCCCCAGAGGCTAATAGGGTAAAGTGACTCCTGGAACAGAGGAGAAACAGGTCTGTGGGGGAATGGTGAGTGCAGGCTGACTGAGGGACACTCCCAGCACCTCTCCATGCAGATGTGGTCTCATGGAGAGGACAGAGGGAGGGATGACTTTGCTGCCTGCCCCAGCAGCAGTTTGTGTGTGCTCGTCCTGCAGCGCTAACCGTCCGGGGGCTACTTCTGTCATTTCAGAACAGTTACCTGAACCGGTTGAAGGGTATCCGTGCCACCCTGGAGACCTCCCCCTTCTTCAAGTGCCACGAGGTAATGCTGCTGTCTGAACGGCTGCCTGCAAGTGTGAATGGGTTCATCTCAGCTTGTCTGAGCAGAGAAGTCAGAAGCTGCAATGTCCACAGTCTTGAATGTATTTCTGTACCTGTAATTTCACATTCCTGTTTACTCAGTATTCCTGTGGAAAGACAGCTGAGGACTGACCATGCATCTCTCTTGAGCTCAGCTCTGCTGATGACCAATGTTCATAGAGACTGAAAATGATCTAGGAGGAATTTGGGTTTATATGAGCAAGCAGCACTACAGGCTGGGGACAGAGTGGCTGAGAGCAGCCAGGCAGAAAGGGACCTGCGGGTGCTGGTAGGGAGTAGCTGAAGATGAGGCAGCAGAGTGCCCAGGTGGGCAACAGAGCCAATGGCCAGGAGCAGTGTGGCCAGCAGGGCAAGGGAGGTTCTTCTGCTCCTGTACTCAGCACTGGTCAGGCCACACCTTGAGTACGCAGTGAGGAATGAGAGCCTCTATTTACTAAAACGGGAAGACTGGGAATGCTTGATGTCCTCATGCTGTTCTACCTCTTGTCTGGAAGGATCCTCTTTAAAAGTCAGAACCCTAGGAGGAGAGGCTGGTAACCCACTGAGAGAGTGAGTATGTTGGTCTTGGTGTAGCTAGACATTTTAATCAGTGCAGATCCTCTGGACTGGGCCATTAAATGAGCTCTCTTCATCTATTTAATTGTGAAAGCATTGCCAAACCTTCATGTATGCATTGCAAGGATGATAAATGTCCTTTGCTGCATGTCTCAGAGAAAGGCAATGGAGCTGGTGAGAGGCCTGGAGCACAGCCCTGTGAGGAGAGGCTGAGGGAGCTGGGGGTGTGCAGCCTGCAGCAGAGGAGGCTCAGGGCAGAGCTCATTGCTGTCTACAACTACCTGAAGGGAAGTTGTAGCCAGGTGGGGTTGATCTCTTCTGCCAGGCAATCAGCAACAGAACAAGGGGACCCAGTCTCAAGTTGTGCCAGGGGAGGTCTAGGCTGGATGTCAGGAGGAAGTTGTTGTCAGAGAGAGTGATTGGCATTGGAATGGGCTGCCCAGGGAGGTGGTGGAGTTGCTGTGCCTGAAGGTGTTGAAGCAAAGCCTGGCTGGGGCACTTAGTGCCATGGTCTGGTTGACTGGCTAGGGCTGGGTGCTAGGTTGGCTTGGATGATCTTGGAGGTCTCTTCCAACCTGGGTGATTCTGTGATGATTCTATGACTGGGAAAAATCCTCACTGCAAAAGCATCGGGGGTTCTGCAGAGAAATGGCTCTGGAATGTGTGTCAGGTATTGTCTGGCTGCCAGTTGCTCCATCTGATTGAGTAAGGTTCCAACACAGCCATAAATCTCAGCTTGCCCAGAGATGTGGTTGGGGCCCCATCCCTGGAGATATTCAAGGTCAAACTGGATGGTGCCCAGAGCGACCTGATGTAGCTGGAGATGCCCTTGCTTACTGCAGGGAGTCTGACAAGATGACCTTTGAGGGTCCCTTCCAACCTGATGTGTTCTATGAATTGCAGATATCCCAAAACTGCCTTTGCCAAGCTGCTTGGGGCAACAGGGTGAGGACTCTTTCTTTGGTGGGGCTTCCCTCCAGAAAGGAGATGGGTACCCATGAAATTAACATCTACAGCAAAAACTCAGTTCTGGTGGGCAAAGAAAGAGTAAACACTGTTGTTTTATTGGGTTTTACTGTTTCAACAGGAATTAGAATTAAACAGATTCATAGAATTGTAGGTTGAAAGGGACCTGGAATGTCATCTAGTTCCAAGTCCCCTGCCAAGGGCAGGGACACTCTCCACTAGAACAGGCTCAAGGCATCAGCCACCGTGGTCATGTTACTGATTTAGCACTGGCTGTTGCATCTACTTAACAAAACTTGAGAGTGTGTGTCCATGGCACCTGTTGTCTGTGGGCAAAAGAGGAGTCCTTGAGGGAGCAGGAGCCACAGCTGTAAGAGCCCACTGTCCCCAAGGTGCTCATGGGGGGTCCTGCTGGGACCTGGTAGCACCACAGAGTGTTAAGGGTAGGGAGTGACCTTGAAAGATCATGCAACTCCCCTGCCAGAACAGGATCACCTAGGGCAGGTCACACCAGAACACATCCAGGTGGGTTTTGAAAGCCTCCAGAGGAGACTCCACAACCTCTCTGAGCAGCCTGTTCCAGTGCTCTGTCACTTTCTGTGGATCTGGAGCCTCCTCTTCTGCAGCTTGCACCCATTGCCCCTTGTCCTGTGATTAGGTATCATTGATGGATGGGGCCAAGCCTTCTGACAGCAGTGCCTGTAAGGCAGTTGGAAAGGAAATGTCAAAACTGAGGGGTTCAGGTCAGTTCAAGGCTGGAAACAAAATGCTCCCTGGATCCAAGTGCCAGGGTTTCACTGGAAAACACAGAAACAAAACAGCCTTTCAAGGAGGTTTTGAAAGGAGTTTCCACTCCTCAAAAGCTAAAAAAGAGCAGCTTTGACTTTCCAGCCCACTTTGAGACAAAGTGCAGCATAAGCTCTGCCTGCCCCTCCATGGGGCCCTCACTGGGCAGGGATTTGAGGAGGAGCTGCAGGAGAATTCAGTGACCCAGAACAAGCAAGTGAAGAATGTAAGCAAAAGGCTTTCCCTTAACGTTCAAATGCACTGCCCAGGCCAGGCCATGGCTATAAGAGCTGAGAAGAAGAGCTAAAGAGAAACATTTCTGGCAGATGATCGGTATCTCTGGACCTTGGAGGGGTTCCCAATGTGCTGGAGAAGGAAGTCCCCTAGAAAATGTAAATTCCTAACTGCTTTTGCAAACAGTACATGTCTGCTTAAAAAGGCTCTCCTGAAGTGCCTCAAACTTAAACCCTGCTGCTGACATGGATGTGGCAGTCTCTGGTACTAGAAATGCAGTGTCCAGCAGCAGCGAGGTGATCATCCCCCTGTACTTGGCTCTGGTGAGGCCACTGCTTGAGTATTGTGTTCAGTTTTGGGCACCTCAGTACAAAAGAGATGTGGAGGGGCTGGAGTGAGTGCAGAGGAGGGCAAGGAAGCTGGGGAAGGGCCTGGAGAATGATGAAGAGCAACTGAAGGAGCTGGGGATGGTTAGTTTGAAGAAGAGGAGGCAGAGGGAGAGACCTCATCACTGTCTGCAGCTACCTGAAAGGACATTGTGGAGAGGTTGGTGCTGGTCTCTTCTGACAGATAAATAGTGATAGAACAAGAGGGAATGGCCTCAAATTGCACCAGAGTAGAACATGAGGAAGGATTTTTTTTCACATCTGCCTGGGCAGGTGGCTGAGTCACCAACCCTGGGTGTGTCTAAAGGTCATTTGGAAGTGGTGCTTGGAGGTACGGTTTAGGGGTGAGCTTTGCAAAGTAGGCTTAATGGTTGGACTTGATGATCCCAGGGGGGGTTTCCAACTGGAATGATTCTGTGAATCTGTAACACTTAGTGCTGCTGGTTTTGAGGGCTGACACCAGCTGGTCATGCCCAAAGCTGTGCATCTCCACCTATCTGCAAGGCTTATGTCTTTGTGGCAGAAGGGCAGGAGCTTGTAATCCAGCAATCCGTGTACATCAGGCATTCTTTGGAAGGTAGTCTTCAGTTGGCACAGCTCTGAAGCACACCCATTGGTGCTAAAAGCTGCCTGGGGCAGGAGGTTCAGCAGAAGAGCACGGTGGTGAATGGCTTGACACCAATACATCTTCCTCCAGCACTGGAGAGCCACAGCAGAGCTGCTGCTGCATGGCAGCCTAGCTGGGACTCTGAGCTGGGATGGGCCTGGGCTGGAGGTACCCACCCTGCTGAGCATCTCTTTGTTCCATGGGTGGTGAGGATTGGGCTTGTGGGATCTCATCCTGCTGTGACAGGCCTTGAGCCATCTGCTGTCAGTGAGCTTCACCTCCCCAGATATCCCCACAGGCCAAGAGTTGCTGCAGGGTTTTCCCAAAAGCCCATCAGGCTATGAGTTAGCCCTCTGAAGCAGGTGCAGCCGAGTGAACTCATGCAAAAAGACATTCAGCTGTGTGCAGTTTGCATCCCCAAAACGCTTTGAGAGCCAGGAGGATGTTCTAGAGGGGATTTGGGTGCAATGGGATGATGTCTCAGGCCCGAGACAACACGTTGCAAGGAGCATGCCAAGCCCTGTGGTGATGCCCGGTGAGTGAAAGCAGCACAAGCCAGTCCCAAAGAACTAGCCTTGGGGACAAAGCAGCTGAAGGCTGAGACAGTTCATCTCATCTTTGTGTGGCAGAACACTGGAACAGGCTGCCCAGAGAGCTGGTAGAATCTCTGGAGATTTTCAAGGCCTGTGTCATCTGCTTAGTGTGGTCCTGCTCTGGCAAGGGAGTTGGACTCAGTGATCTTCAGAGGTCCCTCCCAGCCCCTGCCACTCTGTGATTCATTCCATCCTTGAGGACCCTGACTCAGTTTACAAAATGACATCTTTCATGCCTGTGATTTTCTGATCCTCCTGCCAAGAGCTGGGATTTGTATGAGTAAATCAGCTTGAATAAATACTACATTTGCATGCCAGCAACAGGCAGAGCTTGCTTCTGCCCATGCAAAATCTTGGTGTCTTGCAAATGAGAGATAGAGCAGGTGATAGAATGAGAGGGGATGGCCTGGAATTGTGCTATGGGAGGTTTAGGTTGGATGGCAGGAAAAAGTTCTTTCCTGAAGCAGTGGTGAGGCATTGGAATAGGTGCCCAGGGAGGTGGTGGAGTCAGCATCCATGGAGGTGTTCAAGAAATGTGTGGACATGGCACTCCGGGACATGGTTTAATGGCCATGGTGGCCTCAGGTTGATGGTTGGATTGGATGATCTTAGAGGTCTTTTCCAGACAAAACAGCTCTATGATCCTATGAAATGCAGCCTGAGATAAGGAGTCTGACAGCTCCAAGCTGGCTGAGAATGAGCAGTGGGAGCACTACTAACTGGTTTTTCCTCTCTGCAGGTAATTGGGAGCTCCCTGCTCTTCATTCATGACAAGAAGGAACAGGCCAAAGTCTGGATGATTGACTTTGGGAAAACCACCCCGCTGCCAGAGGGGCAAGTTCTCCAGCACAACGTGCCCTGGGTGGAAGGGAACAGAGAGGATGGCTACCTCTGGGGGCTGGACAACCTCATTCAGATCCTGACAGAGTTGTCTCAGAGCGAAGACTTGCATTAAAGCCGCGTGTCCAACTCTGCCACTACCCTAACCCCGTCCCCGACTGACTCTTCTGAACTGCACTACAAGACACTTTCCAGCCCTCACCCTTCCCTTTTGAAAGCTATACTCTCCCTATTTAATGTGTTTTTGTTGTGGTTGTTTTAGGTTGTCTTCTTTTGTTGATGTTTTTCCCCTCCTCTCCATGTAAATAGAGAGCTAACATGCCAGAACAAGCTGAACTTGAAACCTTGGCTTCACAGAGTCAGTGGGACTCTGCCAGCCGGGAGCAGCCCAGAGGGGTTGCTTAGGCAAGCTGTGTGCTTTGCCTATCGTGCTTTTGTCTCTTGTGCAGCCTGATTTTAAGAGGGCTGGTGGAGGAAGGAGCCTCTCCCAGTGCTGGAACTGGTATCTGCATCCCAAAACCACTCAGTGGGCTTGCCCCACAACTGTCTGGTGTGTGAGCAAGGTGTGGAGACAGTGAAAAAGCCCTTTGCTGGTCTCTGCTGTTCAGCCTAGGGAACTACCCGTGCCAGGTTTTTAAGAGATGCTAGAAGGGCAGATGTGGGTTTTTCTTTGTGTTCAAGACGTCCCATGGAGGTTGTTCAGTAATTGTCAGGTGGCACTGGAGGGTGAGGGTCTCCCTGCTGCTGTGGGACCCTGCGGTCAGGCTCTGCGGTATGGCAGCAGGCAGGGCCAGGTGCTCCTGCCTGGCGTCCCCCGTGGTGGGTGCACTGGTGAGCTAGGTCACACTTGGAGCTCTTCTCTAAAGACCCAGTTTCTCCCTGCTAGAGGCTGCTGCTGGGCCTCCAGCTCTACATGGGGATTGAAGACCGGGCAGAGCTGGGGCAAAGAAACGTAGCTGACAAAGGGCTACTATGAGACCTAAAGCAGCCACCCGGGGTGCTGAGTCTTTGTGGCAGCAGCCAAGCCCGTGCTTAGGGGCAGTGCTCGGCCCAGGGCAACCCTCCCACCTGCCGCCTCTCCACAGCTTTATCAGCAGCAGGTGAAGGGTCGCAGCGGCCGAGCGGCTCCGGAGGTGGCCGGGGCAGGCGGCTGCGGTGGAGCGGGGCCGGGGTCCGGCGCGGCCGTGCCTTGCCATGTGCGCCGCGGCGCTGGCTGCCGTGCTGCCGGGGTGCCGCGCTGCGGTGCTGCGGTGCTGCCGAGCTGCCGGGCTGCGGTGCTGCCGTGCTGCGGTGCTGCCGAGCTGCCGGGCTGCGGTGCTGCGGTGCTGCCGGGCTGCGGTGCTGCCGAGCTGCGGTGCTGCCGTGCTGCCGGGCTGCGGTGCTGCCGAGCTGCGGTGCTGCCGTGCTGCGGTGCTGCCGGGCTGCGGTGCTGCCGAGCTGCCGTGCTGCGGTGCTGCCGGGCTGCGCCCCCGTCTCGGCGCTGCCGGCAAAACAAGCCCCGTCCCTCCGCAGGGCGGAGGCCACGGTTCGACTTCCTGGAACATTTGAAGTAAGCGGCTCGCTAAAGGTCACCCGTGGAGAGAGAGGCTGGCGGGGGAGCAAGCTGCAGGGCAAGCCGGAGGGCCTCTCGTGTTGAGGACAGGCGGAACGTGCAGCACGGGAGGTGATGCAGGAGCTTGGCAGCTGGCAGCCACAGGTGTGTTACCTGCTCCAGCCCCTAAGCCACCCTCACATCGTTCCCCAGCGCCCCTGTGCCGTTGTTTGGTGGGTCCAGCTCCCTCTGTGAGGAGAAGTCTTCTGGCAGCAGTAAGAAGGAGGAGCTGGGCATCTGGCTGCAGCCATGCCCCAGCCTCTCTCGCAAGGACTAAAAAGCCTCCTTAGCTTTTTCTCGGTTCATATCTCCTCAGCCAGATGTCTTTAACTCACCTGATGCCATTGTAAATGATTGCACTTGTTTTAGCTCCTTGCCAGGCTTCCTAGAGTAGCCCATGTGAAAGTGCCTTATAGTCTCGGCCTCTGTTCCATTTAGTGTCATGCAAAAGGTTGGGTTTATATTTTTTGCCTTTTGTTTATTTGGTTGTTTTTCTTTTTAAAGTTATATTTATTTTCATCCCATTTTAATTGCACAAAACACTAAAATGTAATGCATGGAATCCCTCTTATTTTTTTTTTTTACTGTGTGTTTAAGTTTTTTAAACCATCCCTTTTCCAGCTTTGGAGAAAAGGTGTGACCAGGTATGCCTAGCTATGTACCACTTACTGCTGTACTTCAGCTTTCAGCAGCTCTTATATATGGATACTGTTTTTTAATGCCTCTTTATAAACCCAGACTCCTTGCTTCGTGGCTTTGGAAGAAGCAGGTTGCTCCTCTCAGGTGTCTTCTGCCTTTCTGGAGGCTGGAAGGGTTGCTCTGAGGGATTTTTTTTACCCTCCCCCCATTCCCACCACTCCTTTTGGTCATTGGGTAATAGAGAAAAGCCAAATGCGAACCAGTCTGAAACACCAATACACAGCACCTGTGAAACCATCCTGTAACTCTGCAAATAAAGGCATATGGGAAGCATTCTGCTGGCATGCGGTCTGTGTCCACCCCTCACAGCCTGGGAACAACCCAGGAGATGGCCTTTGTGTCCATGATGATCTGGGGGTGGGAGTCAGATTGCAACTGTGGTGGCAACAGCACTGCGTAAAAGCAAGAGTAGGGGAAGACTGGATCAGAAAGCAGTGTGGCCAGCAGAAGCAGGGAAGGGATTGTGTTCCTGTACTTAGCACTGGTGAGGCTGCAGCTTGGAAACTGGGTTCAGGTTTGGGCCCTCCAAGAAAGACATTGAGGTGCTGGAGCGTGTCCAGAGAAGGTCAGCAGAGCTGGAGAACAGGTCTGGTGAGGAGCAGCTGAGGGAACTGGGGCTGTTCAGTCTGGAGAAGAGAAGGCTGAGGGGAGACCTCCTTGCTCTCTATGTACAGTTCGCTGAAATCGGGCTGGAGTGAGGAGGGAGTTGATCTCTAGTATCAGGTGCTAGAACAAGAGGAAAGGGTTTAGGTTGGACATTAGGGAACATTTCTTTTGTGAAGGAGTGGTCAGGCATTGGAACAGGCTGCCCAGGGAAGTGGTGGAGTCACTGTCCCTGGGTGACTCTATTGTGTTCAAGAAGTGTGTGGACATGGCACTTTGGGACTTGGTTTAATGGCCCTGGTGGTCATAGGTTGATGGTTGGACTTGATGCTCTCAGAGGTCTTTTCCAACTGAAACAATCCTATGATTCCATAACCCTGTACCAAGGGTTGATCCTGACAAATGGGAATTAGCTTTGCGGGGAGCAGGGCATGGTGAGAGCAGAGCCAGGGCTGTGAGATGTCCAGGCTGTGTGGGGGCAGCCCTGGGAGAGGCCTGAGTTTCCCCATCCCACTGTGGCAGGGAAGCTCACCAAAGGCAGCTCTGCAGGTTTTGCTACCTTTCACTGGCACTGTGTTGTGACTCCTGCTGAGCAGTTTCCAAGTGCCACCCTGTGATTTCTGCAGAAGGTGTCAGAGCTGCCTGACACAACCACGAGCTTCCCATGCTCCTCTCCCTCTCAGCACACCTTGGGCAATGCCAGAAGGAGTGCCCTGGACCAAAGGCTGCCAACACCTCCACCTCACCATTGTTTTAGAGGAGATAATCAGGTTGTAGAGCCTCCTGGTTGGTTGTGTAAGCATAGAGCAGCAAGAGCCTGTCCTGGAACAGAGTTGACTGAGGTGGGGATGGTGTAGGGGGGTGAGCTGCTCCACAGGAAGTCAGGTTTAATGTCCAGACCTTTTGGAGCAGCCTAGCCTGGACTGGAGCATCTCTGCTGCTTGCCAAAGTGTCTCTAAAACAAGCTGCAGGAGAAACTCAGCATGGGCTTTGCTTAAAGACTAGAAACCACTCAGAAGGAGATGGTCATAATTATGGATGTGAGGCTTCATGGTCTTGGAGGGTTCTCATGGGCTTGGGGGAAAGCAGACCAATTTCCTGCCTGCTTTGTACACTCCTGCAGCATCCCTACCAATGGTTTACTTGCAGCTCCAAGTCTTGGAGGTCACTGAGTCAAGTTGGTAAATGACTCCTCTTCCTACCTGTAGTAGAAAACAAAAGCCTCCAAAACTTACCCAGCTGCACCCTGAAATACAAAACCAGAAGGTCAAGACTAAGAACCTCATCCGTGTTCTCTAAAAGCCTTGTGAGAGCTGAGTGTCATAAATAACAGGCATAAACTTGCGTTCATGCAAGGTAAGGCTTTAATAGAGCTGCAGGAATCAAGCACTGTACAGGCCTGGGTGCGTGGGAAGGCTCTGCTCTGCCCTATCACACACCTTTTGTTTTCAGTCTTCTCTTTTTATACCCTATTCTATTACAGACTCATTACTAATTCTAAGAAAAGGTTGGGTTTTGCTTATCAGTTCTGAGAATGGGAGGTGTCTCTTCCACACATGTCTCTTTTTACTCGGTGGTCCCTCTGGTGGTCTTCAGGGATGAAGTAAGGGATCTTCCTCAAGTGTCCGCTCCTTGAACTCCAAACTAGTCCTCTGTTTGCTCATGCCAAAGGCTGCCTCTTCCACCTGCCTCACTCCTCCACCAAGCTCTCTAGCTTCTAATTATTTATTGCTGTTATCTTAAGCCAAGGGTATGCTTCTGTGATGGTTGTGCAAGGAGGAGTGCAGCTCCATTCAAACCCCCCCTTCCTCCCTGTCTGTGGCCTCTTGCCACGAATTGGTCGGATCAAACATATATGTCTCACATGAGGGAACTCCACAGCTCTGTGGTAGAGCAATGGAAACTCAGAAGGAAACTCCACTTGAGTGGGTGTTGGCATCTGCCAATCCTGAAGTTTAGGCCCTGGGTTGAAAAGCAGAAGCCCTGCTTGGCCCCCACTCGATGGCACATGTATTAATGCCACAAAGACAGCTAGATGTTGCTCGAGTTTACACTGTCAAAGCACAGAGACCCAAACATCTCCAGCAGTGTCACAGGGCTCTAGGGCAACATGCTCAGGCTGGAGGTCAGGAGGTGGCAGCTAATTTTCTTCTTATCTAATGAGGTGCAGCTTCCAAAGGGCTCTAGAAAGGCTAGAGAACTGGATCTGAAGGGTCAATAAGGTGAAGTGCAAGGCTCTGCAGCTGGGGCAGGGCAATCCTTGGTATCAGTGCAGGCTGGGGGAAGTGATGTGGGGCCAAGAAGACCAGGTCCATCCTGGGCTGCATCAAAAGAAGACTGTGCCCAGTAGGTAGAGGGAGGTTCTCCTGCCCTTCCACTCTGCCCTAGTGAGTCCAGGTCTGCTGTATTGAACTGGGCTCCCCAGTTCAAGAGAGGCAGGGATATACAGGAGAGTGTCCAGCAGAGGCTATGAGGATGATTAAGGGACTTGAAAAGCTGAGAGACCTGAGGCTGTTTAGTCTGGAGGAGAGTGAGAGAGGATCTTAACGCTTACAAATATCTGAAGGGTAGGTGTCAAGAAGCAGGGGCCAGGCGTGTTCCAGCGGTGCCCTGTGATCAGATGAGGGGCAATGGATACAAACAGCTGCATAGGAAGGTCTACCTCAACACGAGGGAAAACATCTTTGAAGGTGATGGCTCCAGCTGCCCGCATCGCTTTGAGAGCCTTCTCTAGAGGCTTTCAAAAGCCACCTGCACGTGTTCCTGTGTGCCCTGCCCTCGGTGACCCTGTTTTGGCAAGGCAGTTGGGCTCAAGGGTCTGCAGAGGGCTCCTCCGCCCCTACCATTCTATGAGTCTATGACTCTCCCTGGGGAGCCCTCAGTGCCACCCGTGGGCTGCAGGAAGGCTGTGCCAGGGAGGACATGGGGGCGCCAGGACAGCTGTGGCGCTGCAGAGGGGCACAGAGGGGGGATCAGGGCAGCTGTGGTGTTTACAGGGGGGAAGTTATGGGGCACCAGGACAGGACAGATGTGGCTTTGCAGGGAGAGAACATGAGGGCACCAGGGCGGATGCGGCTTTGCAGAGGGGGTGCCAGGGCGGCCAGACGCCAGTGGCAGGGTGGGAGGGGTGTTTGTGTGGCTCAGCTGCCTGCGGGTGGCTTTCCACTCAGCCTCTCTGGCCTGGGGATGTGCCCAAGCTCCAGGGTCCTGCAGCTCTGCGAATGGCGCTGCTCCTTTCCGCGGCACCCCACGGACCAGGCCCTGCGGCGTGGCGGCACCGCGCCCCCGGGCCGGGGCTGTCCGCGGCGCCTCCCCCGGAGGCCGGCAGGTGGCGACGCTCCCTCGGCTGGGGCCACGAAGGGGCAGGGGGGCTCAGGCGGGCGCGTCCGCCGTGAGGGCGCTGGTGCGGGGCTGTGTGAGGTGGTCGCAGCGCTCCTGCCCGGGTGCCGCTGGTGCGGGGCTGTGTGGGGTGGTCGCAGCGCTCCTGCCCGGGTGCCGCTGGTGCGGGGCTGTGTGGGGTGGTCGCCGCGCTCCTGCCCGGGCCCCGGGTGCCGCTGGTGCGGGGCTGTGTGAGGTGGTCGCAGCGCTCCTGCCCGGGCCCCGGGTGCCGCTGGTGCGGGGCTGTGTGAGGTGGTCGCAGCGCTCCTGCCCGGGCCCCGGGTGCCGCTGGTGCGGGGCTGTGTGGGGTGGTCGCAGCGCTCCTGCCCGGGTGCCGCTGGTGCGGGGCTGTGTGGGGTGGTCGCAGCGCTCCTGCCCGGGTGCCGCTGGTGCGGGGCTGTGTGGGGTGGTCGCAGCGCTCCTGCCCGGGTCCCGGGTGCCGCTGGTGCGGGGCTGTGTGGGGTGGTCGCAGCGCTCCTGCCCGGGCCCCAGGTGCCGCTGGTGCGGGGCTGTGTGGGGTGGTCGCAGCGCTCCTGCCCGGGTCCCGGGTGCCGCTGGTGCGGGGCTGTGTGAGGTGGTCGCAGCGCTCCTGCCCGGGCCCCAGGTGCCGCTGGTGCGGGGCTGTGTGGGGTGGTCGCAGCGCTCCTGCCCGGGTGCCGCTGGTGCGGGGCTGTGTGAGGTGGTCGCAGCGCTCCTGCCCGGGTGCCGCTGGTGCGGGGCTGTGTGAGGTGGTCGCAGCGCTCCTGCCCGGGTGCCGCTGGTGCGGGGCTGTGTGGGGTGGTCGCCGCGCTCCTGCCCGGGTCCCGGGTGCCGCTGGTGCGGGGCTGTGTGAGGTGGTCGCAGCGCTCCTGCCCGGGCCCCGCTGGTGCGGGACTTGCCCCTGGCAGCCTGGGGGCTTGCGCCCGCTGAGCCGCGCAGTCTGGCTGCTGGCGGCAGAGATGTCAGCGTGGGTTTCGGTGTTCACCTGCCGGGCCCGAGGCCAGGAGCCATCCCCCGGAGCGCCGACTCCCCTCATTCTCGTCGGTGGCAGCTGAGGCCCCTTTGCAAGTCACTGCCCGCAAGGCCTTACCTGCTGTAGAGAACCTGCCCTGGGCGGGTCGGGAGCGAGGAGAGTGGAGCCTGGGGGCCAGGGTGGGCAAGGCGAGGGGGCACACAGCAGCCAGGGCCAGCAGAAACAGCCTCTTCCTAAAGTTAGACCTTCAGGAAACCTGGTTCCTGCAATGGACCTTTTGTGTTTGGGGCACAAACGGCAGAGGCCTTGGAGTCAGCCTTTGGTTTAATCCCCGTTCTCGTGGTCTGCAGCAGCTCAGTGGGCTTGGCGGCAACTGAAGATTTTCAGCACCTGGCAGCTTCACATCTGTCCCCCAGGATGGCTGCAGGTAAGTGGCACAGTCCCGCAGAGCCTTCAGCCCCCAGGTGTGGGCAGCAGCAGCAGCAGTGTGCATGGCATGACCATGTGAGCGAGCCACTACCGTGCTGAGACCCACTGGGTCCCAGCTTTGGGCTCCTCAAGCTCTGGTGGAGAGGCAGGACCAAGTGGGAAATATGAGCAGACTGCACAAGTGTGTCAGCCCAAGCCTCAGGCCAAGGTGTGCCAATGCATGGATGCTGCTCTGCTTTGGCTGGGACAGAATCCCAGGCCAGCTGTGGGCTGCAGGCCATTAGCATCTCTGAGTCAGCCAGCAGAGCTGCCTGCAGTTGGCTACAGGTGTGTCTGAGACCACGAGCATCACAACCAGTATGAAGGGGGAAGTTTGATGAACAGAGGGAGCCTCCTGCTTGGGTTTCCTGCTTTGGGTCTTCCTTGCCATCCTTCTCACATCTTTCCTGCCCCTGAAGGGAGGTTGCAGCCAGGTGAGATTAGTTTCTTCTGCCAGGCAAGCAGCAACAGAAGAAGGGGAAGAAGGGAACACAGTCTCAAGTTGTGCCAGGGCAGGTCTAGGTTGGATGTTAGGAGGAAGTTGTTGGCAGAGAGAGTGATTGGCATTGGAATGGGCTGCCCAGGGAGGTGGTGGAGTCACCATCCCTGGAGGTGTTGAAGCAAAGCCTGGCTGAGGTACTTAGTGCCATGGTCTGGTTGAGTGGCTAGGGCTGGGTGCTAGGTTGGGCTGGATGATCCTGGAGGTCTCTTCCAACCTGGCTGATTCTATGATAGACATTGGTATTAATCTGGTTCTTTTCTTGAATTCATTTTCCTTTCAGCCTATGGGGCTTCTATCCTTTTCCTGATTCCCCTTCTGTGCTGGGGAAGGGTCACTATGTGACGGAGTAACAGCTATAGCTTAATCCCAGTATGAGCTGAGTGGCAACAGATGCTCTGGCTGCCGCATCTTCACTTGCTCTGGGGACACACTTGGTGTGCCCTAGACACAGGAGTGTGCTGCTTGCAGCTCACAACTGAAAGAAGGCAGAGTTAAACTGGAGAAAAGGAAGATTTTTTTTTTTACATTGGAAGTGGAGAAATGCTGGCACAGGTTGCCCAGACTGCTAATAGATGCCCTATTCACGGTCAGGTTGTACAGGGCTCTGAGCAACCTGATGGAGTTAAAGATGTTCCTGCTGCCTGCAAGCAGGTTGGGCTAGATGGCCTTTAAAGCTCCCTCCCAGCCCGAACTATATGATTCTGTAGAACTATGGAGTGTTCTGTCCCAGGGGACATGCAGCCAGACTGGCTCTGCTGGCTGCCTGCTTCCCTGGAAGCCTCTGAAAGACACCGAATGTTACCCTCACACCGCAAGAGCCCACATGCAGCCTGGGAGCCAGCAGGGTCTTCTCCAGCAGCCCTCAGCTCCAGGAGCCAGTGCAGTAGCAATCGCTGGCTGACGAGGAGCAGTTGCCGCCAGGGGGAGGTTTGCTGCCTACCTGCAGAATCTTCTGAGTTCTCCTTGATGCTCATTAAAAAAAGAGGCCCATGCTGTGCCTCTCTTTCACCGCCAGACGTCAATCGGAATAGAACGTTTTTTAACCCTCCTGTGGAGAAAAGGAGGCTCTGGGGAGCCATACAGTACTAAAAGGGGAAAGGTGAGGACAGTCATTTTAGCAGAGCCTGTTGTGACAGGGCAAGGGGAAATGGTTTCAAGCTTCCATCGGGCTGTGATTTTCCTTTGTAAACGAGTTCCAAAGTATCTTCCCTTGTGTCAAAGTTTACCTTCTTGTATCAGGAGGCACTGGAATGGACTGCCCAGGGAGGTGGTGGAGTCACCATCCCTGGAGGTCTCTATAAAAGATTGGATGTGGCACTTGGTGTCATGGTTTAGATGATGTTATGGTGTTAGGTCATACTCTGGACTTGATGAACTCAGAGGTGTTTTCCAGCCTCAGTGGTTCTGTGATTCTGTGAAATGGCCTGAAATTGTGCCAGAGTGGTCAGGCATTGGAACAGGCTGCCCAGGGAGGTGGTGGAGTCACCTCCCTGGAGGTGTTCAGGATCTGCATAGACATGGCTCTCTGGGACATGGTTTAATGACCGTGGTGCTGTTGTGTTGACAGTTAGACTCACTAATCTTAGAGGTCTTTTCCAGCCTTAATGACTTCATGATTGAGGGGGCTGGAAGTGGAAAGGAAGGGCAGTTTTCCCTGTGCTGTGGTGGTTACTGGAAAGGCAGGTTCACTGGCCCCACTATTGCTAAGCACAGAAGAGCTCCAGCAGGCTCTGTAACTGTGCTGTGAGGGTATCTGGGCAGGCTCTGCTCCTGGCTTGGAGGAGTGAGCCAGACTGCAGCTGAATTCAGGGCGAGATGTATGTGGTGGCCATGTACCTCTGCTGGTGCCCCATCATATGGAGGAGGTAGCTGGGCAGGAGGTCTGCTCAGGGATGCAGTGCAGGGCTTGAAGCAGGGTGGCTGTGGGCTGTGTGCAGGGCATGGAGAGCAGGAGTAGCTCTGGTTTGGCTTCTGCCCACCCGCAGGATGCTGTAGAAGGGCAGAGCAGTGCTGTTTTGGGCCTCTCCAGGGGCTCAAGGCTTACTGGCTGCTGGCTCCTGGTGAGAGCTGGCATATTGTGCAGTAAGCACCCCAGAAATCCACAGCTCACCCTGTGTCCTGGCTTGCTGGGTGATGGTGCTGTCTGGCTTCTCAGAAGGGGATTTTGGCATCTGCTCCAGCAGAGCTGGTGCTGCTGCCCATCTGAGGAGCCAACAGGAGCCATGCCCATTATCTCTTTTCTCTGCATGTTTTTACACACTGAAAGCCACCTGGGTTTCTGCCTGCTGATACTCCCTGGGATGTGGGTGTGAACCAGCCCACAGGGCTCACAGGGGTGGAGATGCTTCTCACTTTGGGTGAAGGAGGGACCTGTTCTTGTGGTGGTGCTTGGGCAAGGAAAAAACATGGAGGGGTTTCTCCATGGCTTACGTCTTTGCTACGTTCCAGTTTCTGACTGCCCATTTGTGTGGCATTTTTGTTTGTTTGGTTGGGTTTTTTGGTTGTATTTTTGTTTTCCCTCTCTCCCTCTGAAATTCTGCTAGCATAGCTTTAAAGACATCTCTCCCAGACTATTATCTCACTGGATTTGCCATATGATGGTGTGTCTGCATGGGCCTGTTTCATAGTACCTTAACATTCTCTTACCAGTTTTCATCCCAAAGCACTTCACATGCTGAGGGGCAAAGCCTAAACAAGAGAGATGTGGCAAGGAACTGTAGCTTTCTGCCTCACCTACCAGACCTCTCAAAATTGTGGAGTGTGAGAAGAACCTTCTCACTGATACTGACCCAAATCTGTGTTTGGCCTCTGAAGTCCTTTTGAAGGCCCCCAGGCTGGACCTGCCTCTCGGTTTGCCTTGCCTTGTGTCTGGAGAGGGCTGCTGCCAAAACTGGTCCTTAGTGGGTTCTGCTTCACAGATTCACAGATTGCACTGGGTTGGAAGCCCTCAGAGAAGCCCTCATCTAGTCTAGAGTGAGCAGGGACACCTCTAGCTAGATCAGGCTGCCCAGGGACACGTTGAGTCACATCTTAAATGTCTTCATGCATACGTCCATGACTTCGCTGGGCAACCTGTCCCAGTGTTCCACCACCCTCATCCTGAAGAGCTCCTTCCTAATGTCCAGCCTACATCTACTCTGCTCCGCTTTGAAGCCATTGCCCCTCATCCTATTACCAAAAGCCTTTGTAAACAGTCCCTGCTCAGCCCCCTTCGGATACTGCAACACAACTATAAGGTCTTCCTAGAGCCTTCTCCGAGCTGAACAGCCTCAGCTCTTTCAGTCTGTCCTCATGGGAGACGTGCTCAAGCCCTCTGATCGTCTTCTGTGGCCCTTGTCTGGACCCATTCCAGCAGGAGGAATGTGAGCCCCCATTCCTGGCCTGGAGGCCCCATAAATAGACACAGTCCTCCAGGTGAGGTCTCACTAGAGCAGAGTGGCAGAATCATCTCTCTCGATCTGCTGCCCAGGCTTCTTTGGATGCGGCCCAGGATGCCAGTGACCTTCTGGGCTACAAGTGCACACTGCTGGCTCAGGTCCAGCTTCTCATCCACCAGTACCCCAAGTCCTTTTCTGCAGGGCTGCCTCTGATGCTCTTGCTGCAACTGTCTGCATCCTTCCCTGTTCTTGTTAAGGACAAACTGGATTGAGAACTGGTTGAAGGAAAGAAGTCAGAGTTGTGGTCAATGGGATGGAGTTTAATTGGAGGCCTGTAGCTAGTGGAGTCCTCAGGGGTCAGTCCTGGGACCAGTCTGTTCAATACATTCATGCACAACATGGATGAGGGCACAGAGTGCACTGTCAGGAAGTTTGCCGAGGGTTGGGCAGGGAGAAATGTAATGAAATTCAACAAGGGCAAGTGTAGAGTCTTGCACCTGGGAAAGGACCACCCCAGGGATCAGGATAGGTTGGGCCTGACCTGTTGGGAGGCCACAAAGAGGGAAAAGGACACGAGAGTTCTAGTGGATGGGAGGTGGAACATGAGCCAGCAGTGTGCTCTTGTGGCCAGGAGGGGCAATGCCATTCTGGGGTGTATTAAAAGGGCTGTGATTAGTTGGTCGAGAGAGGTTCTCCTGCCCCTCTACTCTGCCCTGGTGAGGCCACATCTGGAGTACTGTGTCCAGTTCTGGGCCCTCCAGATCAAGGACAGAGAACTGCTTGAGAGAGTCCAGTACAGAGCCACAAAAATGGAGTGGAACATCTCCTTTACAAGGGCAGGCTAAGGGAGCTGGGGCTCTGGTTTGGAGAGAAGGAGACTGAGAGGTGACCTCATCAGTGTTTATAAAGATGTGCAGGGTGAGTGCCAGGAGGCTGGAGCCAGGCTCTGCTGGGTGATGCCCAGTGACAGGACAAGGAGCAATGGGTGGAAGTTGAGGCATAGGAAGTTCCATGGAAACTGAAGGAAAAAAATTTCACTGTGAAGGTGACAGAACACTGGAACTGGCTGCCCAGGGGAGTTGTGCACCCTCCCTCTCTTGAGATATTGAAGACCTGCCTGGACACAGGCCTGTGATCTGGTATAGGAGATCCTGCTCTGGCATGGGGGTTGGGCTGGATGAGCTTTTGAGGTCCCTTCCAGCCCCTGACATTCTGTGATGCTCTGAAGCTCCGTGGGGTTGTCTGTCTCTGCAGCTCAGCCATGGAGTGTCCTTGCTGAGGCCAGGCAAGGCAGTTACTAATGGTCTGTGCTGGGCACCACATGCAAGGACAGAAGTAGTACCTGTGCTGTCACCTTTCCAATGGCTGTGTCCCCCAGCCTTGCTGGCTGGGTGCCTTCCCCCACTTCTCTATGGGTTGTAGTTGGCTTTGGTCTGTTGCTGCTCCTCCTGCACCAGGCAGTGCCAACACAAGCATTTTGCTGCACTGGCAGTTTGGATCTAGGGGTAAGCACATTTTAATCTCCAGATGTCTGCCCTTGCATTTGGCCTTGGTGGTGGTGAATGTTTAATTTACTTCTAGGCACCTTTCACCACCTCCTCCACTGGCCCCTTCCCCTTTGTGCTGCCAGGCTTCCTCTCCATCCCTGCCTGTCAGGAAGGCTGGGAGCCTGGAAAGACTTGAATGACCCCTCCCTGGAAGTGTTCAAGGCCAGACTGGATGAGGCCTTGAGCAACCTCGTCTAGTGGAAGGTATCTCTGTCTGTGGTGGTGGTTGGAACTAGATGATCTTTAAAGTCCCTTCCAACCCAAATTATCCTATGATTCTAAAGGGAGGCCAGCCCTGCACCTGCTCTGGGTAGGCAGCAGATGGCATTCAGCTCTGTGCCATGGTGCCACCTTCCCCCTTCTCAGCAGGGAGAGGGGAAAGTCAAAGCACTGCAGCAGGGAGCAAAACCATTCCAGGCAGCAGCAGCTGATGGCTGTGGGCTGCAGTGACATGCAAGGGACCACGAAGTCCCAGTATAGCCCAGGGAAATGTGCTCAAAGTGTGCTTCCCACAGCCTACCATCACTCATGACAGCATTGCAGAACTCTGAAGAGTTGATTTTTCCAAGGCACGAAGGTGCCTTTCAAAGGTTCCTTGCCCAGCAGGGCTGCAGGCTCCCCAGGCCAGCTGTAACCTGTCCTCTGTGAATGCCATCTGAGCTAGGAATGGGCTGATGGCTGCAGCCCTTGCTTCCCGAGGGGCTGGGAGGGGCTGTGTGAGGTGTCTTGCACAGAGGATAGTTGGTGTTAGGCCAACCCATGTTTGCAAGGAGCCTCCAACAGAAGTGAGGCATCCAAGCATGGCCAGGTGAAGCTTGGCAGCATGCAAACTGTCCACGTTTGGGGTCTTTGCTGTAAATGAGTACTTGCTTAGAGACTGTAGACTCCTGCCTGTCTCAGATGGCCAAAGGAAACCTTGCCAAGTTCAGCTGGGATCTCCCATGTGTTTCTCCACTTGCAGTGGCTTTGTGGAAGGAGCAGAGCAGTGGCACTGTAGGGTGTTGTGTGCTGCAGGAGAAGCAGAGAGCACAAAGTAAAGATGGCCATAAAGTGTGGATGCATTCTGACAGGCTGTCAACCAGTGCAGCAGAGCTGCCTGCCATGGGAAATCCCTCTCTGCTGGCTCTGCTGGCACCTTGGAGTGTGTGGCTGAAGCCTCAGCAGTGTAGGAGCTGCTCTCACAGGAGGAGAAAGGATCATGTGGCTGAAGTGAAAGTGTTAAAGCTGCAAACAAAACCCAGGTGAGGATTGCTGCGAGGTGTGTGCCCAGGGGAAGGGCAGGGTGGCTTTTCCCTTTCCCTTGTCCACACTTCAGGGGTGCTGTGCTAGCTTGAAGCAGGCTAGAATGTTCTGGTGAGAAGAACTAGACTACAGGCTGTGGAAAGAAAACAGTGGTGATGTCTACTTTGCTCACGGGCTTGCTGAGAGGTATAGGAACAAGAAACAAAAGCATTAGATAACCTCTCTCACTGGGGCTGCTGCCTGAGCTGCATCTCTCTAACCTCCCCCTCCATTTTGGGCCAACTCACTTTGCTTCTTAACCTCTGGCCGAACCTCTGTTCTTCCTTGGGACTGGGGTAAGGTTGAGAGGGGTAGGGGGAAGGTGCAGGGGTGGTTGGGAGCCCCTCCTGGGGACTCAGGTTTCTGGGAGGGCTGCTGTGTGTCTGTGTTACCTTTTCCCTTGTCTGTGTCTGTCTATCACTGTATATCCTGTAACTATCTGCTTGTCTGTTGTGCTAAGCTGTAAATACAAAGCTTCATTCCATTTCCAGAGCCAACTGAATCTAGCCTGGGTGATTTCCAAAGTGGGGGGGGGGGGGGGGGGGGCAGGGAACACCCAAACCATCACAGGTGCAGATAAGATCCCTCATCAGCCCTCTGCTCCCCTGTAAGGCTCTGGGTCGTGAATTGCTTAAGAAAGCTGTGCCCTGACCCCTGCTTCCTCTCATCAGGTGTCATGTGTGTGGGTTGGTGTCTACCGGATGATCTCCACCACGCTGGTGGTGGGAGGAGGAAGAGCCATTTTGATCCAGGGCGGATGGGGCTTTCTGCAGGCTACAGAAGGAGACTGCAGATCATTCCAGCTGTCCAGCAACAGAATATATTTAACTTTAAAAAACCAAACAAAACACAAAGATCCACAGTATCAAAACACAGCAACTCACAATCCAACAATATAAATAGGCATACAAATGTTCATCTGTAACCCCCCAGTTTGGCATGAAAACAAAAGGTGGGCTCATCACTGGGGTACAAATGGCATAGGTGGGCATGCAGCCATTCTCTCCATCCTAAGGTGGAAAAACTGGATACATCCAAGTATGGCCAAACCCAAGGAAAAGATGGACTTGAGCCAGCAGCAAACAACTTGTCTGCTTTCCTGGCCCGTGGAGCAGTGCCTGTGTCTTTGTGTGTGGTAGGTGGACAGTGGGATGTGGCTCAGGGAGGCATCACTTGCTTGGCGTCTGGGGAGTACTGGCATCACTTTGAAGAAGAGCTGTGGAGGCAAACCTGTTTCGATCTCAAGCTCAACTAGGTCATTGCCTTTGACCTGCCTGCTGGATTGTCAAACCTGGAGTCTGTGTAAAGCCTTCACATCCCACTGCACTATTTCTGTGGGGTTGGGAGTAGGGAGGAAGGGTAGTGTCACTTCCCACTGCCTGTGGGATGGTGCAAAAGAGGCAGGGCTGAATTTTAACCTGACTGTAGTTATGCATATGAATGAGAAAAGGGAGGTTGGCTTGTGGATGGGACAGACTGCAGTGGGATCCACTGTAATTAACCCTGGATCAGCTGGTGCCACTCTCACCTAGGGCTGGCCCTTTATGGGGATCGAAATGCTGAGTGCTGGTTTGGAAGCATAGCAGTGCTGCCTGAAAGTGCATCATGTGTGCACATGAAGAGAAGTCAGCTGGAACTGACTGGGGGGTGGGGTGTTACGAGGCCACAGTTAGCAAGCACGTGGGAGAAGCCATTGCTTTTGACTGGGAGAGATGTCAGATCTAGCTAAGCTTATAGCTCTTCTTGTGTCTGGGCTTTAAATGGCAGTGAGCTCCTGGTGCTCTGTCTTGCAGAGGATGCAGTTTGGGCTGGCTGGTAATACAGTACACTGCCGCTGGAGTGGATGCGTGTGTGGACTGCAGGGTCACCCCGAAACAAACGGCAGGCAAGGCAAGGGTGGAACAGAACAGCCCCCTGAAGAACGAGACCAGGGCTCCTCAGTTTCCTGTCCGTGCTGCTTGGCACAACGCCCCCTGCATCCTGATGAGACTGCAAGGCAGGGGAATTGGACCAGACGATCTCCAGAGCTCCCTTCCAACCTCTACCATTCTGTGAAAGATCTTCAGTTAAGCTCGTGGCAGTGGATGCAGGCAGGGAGGAGCAGGCAGGGAGGAGCAGGCAGCTTTGTCTTGGGAAGCACAGGATGTGGCACAGATGGAGGCACCTCACACGTCTAACACTCCCTGCTGCCCTGCCCTGTTGCCATCGCCAGGCACGTCTGGCCAACGTGGTCAGCTGGGCAAAGGGCTGGCTGCCATTAGCACCTTTTCTGTGGTAAGCACAGCTTTGGCAACACCAATGAATGCAGAAAAAATGTCAGGGTTGGATTGGGTCAACCTAACTTGCATTGGAACAGTTGGGCTGACCCAGAATGAAACTGCTTTACAACTGGCCACACATTTCAAACAGACATTTGGTTTGGCTTCCACCTGAAATTGCTTTCCACCAAGTAGTAAATCAGGTGTTCATCCTGGCTGGGTTCAAGTACCAAGGAACTATTTAATTAAAGCCCTTTTATTGTTTCTTTTGTTGTTGTTTTGTAATTATCATGTTGCTGGCAGATGGGGGGGGAGGGTGAAGCAATTGCATTTATCTTCATCAGTGTCGCTCCTTAGCTGCAAAATTTGCATCTGAAACATCGATTTTTATAAAGCAGATGCTGCTGGCATAGCCTGGTGCCATGAGGCTTCAACCAGAGTGAGTGTCCTCCAACTGCAGCAGCGAGGAGGCAGGGCCTGGTTTGCAGCAGCAGCGGTACGGCATGGCTCTCACCAGCAGAGGGGTGAGTTATCCATCCCCGGTGTCTGTCGGTGGGTGTCACAGAGTGGGGGGCTCCCCTCTGTGCCACTCTGGAAAGAGGCAGAGAAGAATGCAGGGTGATAATCTGCCCCTAAAGACAAGCACTGATGTAGGAGTTGTGGGCACCTTGCAAGCAGCTCTGGCTCATTGCCAGCTTCCCCACCACCAGCTCCCCAGAGAGGATGGGCTTTGCCCAGTCTGTCCCTGACACAAAGCTCTGCTCTCTCATGAGAGGAGAAAAAACAAGTTATGAGTGGTTGGGGTGGGAGTGTGATACTAAAGATGGGACCAAGCAAACCCCTTCCCTCCCCCTCCTCCTGCCTTGTGACCATTACATCTATCACCTGCCCTGCAGCTCCTCCTCTGAGCTCACTGCAACATATTTTTGTAGGTTTGTAGAGTGGTTTGGGTTGGAATGAACCTTAAAGATCATCTAGTTCCAACCCTCCTGCCATGGGCAGGAACATCTTCATTTAGATCAGGTTGCTCGAGGCCTTATCTAACCTGGCCATGAACACCTCCAGGAAGGGAGCACCCATGGCCTCCCTGGGCAACCTGTTCCAGTGTCTCACCACCCTCACTGGAAAGAATCTCTTCCTAATATCCAGGCTAAATCTACCCTCTTCAAGCTTCAATCTGTTCCTCCTTGTCCTATCACTTGTCAAAGGTCCCTCCCCAGCTTTTCTGTAGCCCACTTCAGGTGCTTGGAACACTGCTGTAAGGGCTCCCCAGAGTCTTCTCCAGGCTGATCAGCCGCAGCTCTCACAGGCTGTCCCCATGGGGGAGCTGCTGCAGACCTCTGACCATTTCTTTGCCTTCTCTGGACCTGCTACAACAAACTGGTGTGTTCTGTGTGTTGGAGGCCCCAGAATTGGAGGTAGTACTCTAGGTACCCCACTCCCTGCCACAAGGGAACCTGAAACCAGGCTCAGCAGTTCACCATTGCCCAGGAGCGTGCCCACTGCTCTCAATTCTGGGCTGGTGAGAGCTTGGAGGTGCTAGTTTTAATCAGGCCTGCTGGAAAGAGCAAAGGCTTTTATCATTGTTATTATTACAGCAGGGTAGGTTTGGAGACAATGCAGTTTGGTGCTTGTTCCCTGGTAGTACAACCTGTTGGGAATCTGC